>NC_142782.1:2582500-2935000 GCF_988280905.1 Pimephales promelas
AAATTTATCACCTCTCATCAGCTTTGCAGAGGTGAATCAAACCACACACTTCAGCTGAGGACACACACACTCTTGCCCTCCAACCAGCCTGACTGGATTCACACACAGATCTGGCCAACAGGGAAGCTCGTTCTTATCACACAGCCATCCATACACACTAAAGTCGCTTGTGCGCATTCATAGTGCTGTACGTCTGGCCATATATAAAGTACAATCAACAAGTGGTGTATAAACTAAGATATCATTCTAATTTGACGGCTTAAAATATTTAAAAGTAATGTTTAAGAGTGTTGTTATATTACCCACAGCAGTACTCAGTGCAATAAATCATTAACTAGACTAACGATCGATCAACAAATTAAACACATTCATACTGTCAACAGTTAGGCCTACTAAACGGCATTCGAATTTGACAAATAATCAATATTCATAATGCATAACACAGTGCTAAACTTGATCATAAAATTACAAGACACGAACTATCAACGCATAAATCAAACTCTTTAACCCTCTGAGACCTAAGGGTATTTTTACAAAAAAATTTCCGTCTGGTGTCATTTACTAAAAAAGCTTGTAAAATATCAACCCTTTGGTGCACAGACAATTGACACACCTCTTTTTTTTCAGGACAAATTGAACTTTCAGCATATTTGTGTTACATTGATGTCACCTGAATGTAAAATAAGTTATGGGACCATAAAGACAAATGAAAAAATAAATCGGAAATGGAATCACTCAAATATTTACTGAAATCACACACAAATAAATAAAAGCTAAGCAATTTTCCTCTGGAAAATAGTTTGTTCATGTCTTTGGAGTCCTGGAGCACAGGAATAAACATTATAACTTGTACAGAACAAAAACTATTGACATTTTTCCAAAAGAAGTCCAGGCGTTTGGGGCCTCATGAAATTCACTGGTGCCAAGCCTCAAAACAGTTCCTATCAGCAATTACACAGAGGGCCACATCACAGGTTTTGCATTTCTATTTTATTTATTCTTTTATTTATTATGTTCTTTTTATACTTTTATAACATTTATACTACTATAATACTTTTTTACAGTAAATAAATAAATGGCACTTCAGCTGGGTCTATCCTGGTAATCTAGTTCCTCATCTGTCAAAAAGCTCTGTTCTCCTGAAAATCCATCATCCTGCAATGCACCAAAATAGACCAGCGCTTTATTTACGTCCATTTCGCTGTGTTTCTCTGTGAATCGCGCGTCTCCGTGAGTCTCTATCTCTCTACACTATATCAGCGCTTGGTTCATGCGTAATGACGCACACCAATGTTTACAACGGATCAGCCTGTAATTGGTCAAAAACCATCACGTGAAAACATCACGTGATATCCAGAATGGCCGCTAGCATCGAGCTAGCGGCAAAAATGACGGATTATTTATGAATTATGGACTTCAAGAGTATCAAAGTTGGACATAAATCATTGGATTTATTGCTGAAATCCTCTGAAAGGAAGCACAAGTTCCAGGCTGGATAGAAAACCTTCTGTAAAGGCTAGAAAGACACCACAGACACCCCCGTGATGGCTAGCTCGTTAGCTTTCTGCTGGAAAAAACAGTAAGAAAATCGATAAATATGTCATCGAGTTATGTAAACATTTATCGGAGGTGACGTGTGGCGTCGTCGACGATGCCGTCGGGCTGTGAGGGTTAAGGGCCCTTTCACACCTACCTTGTTTGATCCGGATTTTCACACTTTTCAGTTTGATCCGAATCAAAACGACAGGTGTGAAACCTCCCCCGCACCAACCAGAAGAAATTTGGTCCGACGAAATGAAGTCGTCTCGGCCCAGGTCAAACTAAACAAAGGTTTGGGTTCGTTCCTAGTAGGGCTGTCACATTACGTTCGAAAAACGATTGCACAATCGATCGGTCCAACCAACACAAGTTTATCGATTTTAACAGACTTTTTTTTTTTACATAAATGTGTTTTAAGCCTAGTTCACACTACATGATTTTAAAACGTCGGGCTGAACTGTGCGGTTCACACTACATGACTTGCTCTCTGAAATCAGGAGTGTTCAAGTTGTTGAGCACCACACACACACAACATGATTGATCCACAACAGGAGGTAACGCACTACACCATTTGACAACAACTCAGTCACCCAACGCTTCTATCTGGTCTACAAACCACATTTTGTCACGAAAAATCAGTTGGCTCTTTCATACCATAGACTGTAAAAAAAGATGGACGACGCCCCTTCGCTCTTTTCCATCAGAGAGAACCGAAGCCGCCAATGTCTCGATATGACGCTGACATCTTGGAACTTGAGTCAGCGCACTTGCGTGTTTCGGGACCGGTCATGCGCTGTCGTGAGCAGTAAGTAAAGCCGCGAAATCAAGGCCGCGCCCTCATTCTCGCTGAATCAAACGCAAGCACACGCCCCGCACTTTCATTAAGTGTCCTCTATCTGCTTCATTCTTCTCCAATGATGTCTGCTGATTGCAGAACCTCGTTAAAATAAGGTAAATACAACTACTAACCACATAATCAACATTATTAAAAAAAGTCCGCTGGTGCTTTCAGTGACTACCTCGCACAGAGAACCTGTCAATCACAGCTGTCAATCATGATGTCAGAGCACCGTTTTTTATCATCACATAACTAACTAAAAACAAACTTATTTTAAAAGCGAACACTTGAAATTACATCAACGTGATAGAAACTACAGTAAATGACAGAAACTATCTTTGGAAAAAGGACATGTGAAGTGTAATTTAATTGTTTAGTTGGTCTCGCGTCCCATTGAATAACATGGGGAGGCGGGGGTTATGAGATATACTAGGACCGGTCACGGGGAGGCGATCGAGACGTTTTGGCTTCACTTTTGAGGGCTTACGCGGCACGCTTGTTTCATACTAACAGATTGGCGAGTGTTCATCGTCCGCTAATCCCCCGCGATTTGCATGCGATAACACCCTGACCCGTCGGCGAGCTCAACGATTTGCAAATCGGACTTAAAATCATGAAGAAGGTGGACAGATCAATACAGCACACAGAACATGTAGGATGCTGAAAAATAAAAATGTCTTTTCAGTTCACTAAATGTTTTTTAATATTTGCTATTGCTTCAATGCAAGTGAATAAGCGCGCCGTTATTTGTTGCGTAGTGACGTGTGTGTGTGTGTTCAATTAAGCCAGAAATGTGCAGATTCTGTATTTAATATATCATAAGGATATATTAAGGACATTTTGGAAAATATAGCTTTCATTACTTGTAATGTACCTGCAGGCAACCAAAATTGATTTTAAGACTTGATTTAAAACTTGACTTTAAGTGATCATATAGAAAATGAGTTAATTTTGTTTTCAAATACATTGTCGTTTGGAAGCAATGGGCTTTTAAATTTGTCCTCTTCATGCCAAACAACAGCAGTATCGATCGCCTCGCATGGCCACCCGCAGCAACAGCACAAATCAATACAAGCTCAGGTAGCCTTTATACGTGTCAATAAAGATCGCCTGACAACACCAATTAAAAACTCGATCTCAGAGATTCGGGACAGAAAAACATCTGAATGCGCTTGGCTTCATTGCAGCGGCCTTGGGTTTACGTCAACTAAGAGAAGTGTGGCTCGTCACAGGAAGATTAAGTTTGATTCAAGATTACGGGGTCAAAACAAAATGTAAAACTTGGACGGATGAATCATTCGCCATAAGACCAGTATGAACACGCATGTGGCTCATCAACAGGATCAGTTTAGGTTTCAACCTGAGTTTAAAGGGATTGTTTACCCAGAAATGACTCACCTATAAAGGTTCATCTTCAGAAAACAATTGGATATATTTTTATATTCCTTAATTATTTTTGCCCCTTCATTGAAAGTCCATGCAACCAAAAAGTACATAAAGTAATCAATATGTATTGAGTGTTTATTTTGAAAAGAAATTCTGATTTAATTTAGGCTTTAATTTATAAACCTAAACATTGATCAATGCACGTACAGTACATGTTTTTTGTGCTTGTATTCCCATGTACACTAATCAATGTTTGTCTACATATGAAAAAAAGTGTCAATTAAATCTGTTCATCATATAAAGTGATTGTGTCTCATCAGAATAAAACACTCAAATCATTTGCAATACTTCACACAGTCTTTTTAAAGCTTTAAAATTTCGGCTGCGTGGACTTTCATTAGATGTACAAAATGATGAGAGAATATTAAAAACATCTTTATTTGTGTTTCAAAGATAGATCAATGAAAGAGACTTGGGTTTGGAACGACATGAAGGTGAATTAATTTTAATTTTAGGGTGAACGATCACTAAGTTTGACAACCAGAAAGTGCTGAATTGAGTGTCTTATTTTAAAACAATAAATGCCTGTTAGTTTTCGATTTTTCCATCTGATGCAATAACATGCAGAAGTGTCTGCATACTTTCTTTGGCCGCTGCATGTGTGCGTGTGTGTGTGTGTGAGAGACTCACTAAGTGTCCTGGAGTAGGTGATCGTGCGTCTTTGAGTGCTGCTGTGCCTGGAACATCCAGAAGAGGCCATTTCATATGCAAATACTGTGGAAAACAAAAACAAACGGCAGATTAGACCGCAATACTGTGTTTTGAGTCACATCTTCCTTTTAAAATCAGAATGAAATGAAAGTTGCTCTAGACTTTTCTCTCCTATTGTGCCATATGTCCAAGCGAAACTGCTTCTGGAACGAGCAAAAGTGGGTGGGGCTTGCTTTTGTCAGTAGGTTGTGGTTTGCTATTGGCTAATCTCACGTGATTGACAGGTTATAGTCCCGCCCTCATCAACAGAGAAGAGATGCGGCAAGAGGGAGTTTTTCTGATTCGAGATGACCATAAACATGAATTTAAAGGGATAGTTCACTTTGAAATTAATTTTTGATATGTTTAACTTACCTCAAGGGTGTCTTTGTTTCCACAGTATTTTCAATTTTGACATTTTTCAGTCAAACCGTTCTTGTCTATCAGTCATATAATGGAGGTGAAGGGGGTCCACCAAAAAGCATGCACAGAGAAGTCCAAATTAAACATGATTTAATGACTTGTAAATGTAAGTACACATTGATGGCCTAAGACACGAAACGAGCGGTTTGTGTGAGAAAACGAACAGTATTTATATCGTTTTTACCTTGTGTAATCACAGTGATCTGAATCAGTTGTTCAATGTCCAACTGAACCGAACTGAATCAGTTCAATGTTACGCCGGAAGTGATCGCTTGCGTGTGACGTCACTCAATATTTACACGGAGATTTCGGAAGTTTTACCTTTTACTAAACATATTTAGATATACCGAAATCGTCTTCCATTGCGGTTTCCCGTATATCTAAATATGTTTAGTGAAAGGTAAAACTTCCGAAATCTCTGTATAAACAAAGAGTGACGTCGGCGCGCAAGCGATCACTTCCAGACCGAAGCGCCCATGCTGTCAGATCATTTTGTCATGGCTATGATTACAAGAGGTATAAACAATATAAATACTGTTCGTTTTCTCACACAAACCGCTCGTTTCGTGTCTTAGGCCATCAATGTGTACTTACATTTACGAGTCATTAAATCATGTTTAATTTGGGTTTCTCTGTGCATGCTCTTTGAGGTGAACCGATTGAGGACCCCCTTCACCTCCAGTGTATGACTGACAGACAAGAACGGTTTGACCAAAAAATGTCAAAACTGAAAATACTGAGAAAACAAAGACACCCTTGAGGTAAGCTAAAACATATCAAAAATTAATTTCAAAGTGAACTATCCCTTTAAAACAATATTAATGTGCACAGAAATCATTTATAAGAAATCCTGCAATTTTTCATAAAAATAATTGTCCATTTTGACTTCCCTACTTTAAAGTTCAATGCAAAAGTTCTGGCACAAAACAGGTGCAGAAACTTCACCTCAGTGGGTGGCTAAGTTATGCAACACGTTTTGTCAGACCTGTTGACAAAACTGCACCTTTTAAAACAGTGTGTGTGTGTGTGTGTGTGTATAGACAGGTTTTTTTCTGATGACTAACTGTGATTGAATGAGTGAAACAAATGTCAAATTGAAAAGAGACTTTCGTTCTGCCTCTCAGAGGGTCATAAATAAGTACAACAGTCAGCGGAGAGCAATTCTTCTGGCAGACACCTGTGTCTGTATCTTTCACGTGTGTGTGTGTGTGTGTAAAAAACGGAGAGACAGTGAGAGTGTGAAATCTGTGTTTGTCGGAGAATGTGTTCCTCCCAGAGCCCAGCTGTGGGCGTCTATCGAGGGAGTGTGTGTGTGTGTGTGTGTGTAGGGGACAGCTGAGAGGAAATCCCATGGAGAGAGGTGGGAAAACTGGACCGTGGTAAAAACACAGCCACATTTATAATGCTCAAGTGAATATCCCTGCACCTTTGACCTCTCCCTGTATCACTTCAACTATCAGGACGAGAGCAAACACCATCCCCATTTCTTCGTGTGTGTGTGTGTGTGTGTGTGTGTCCCACCGTAGGCCAAACAGGTGCGCTGATAATCACTAAAGCACAATGCGGTTTGTAATGAATGCAGAGGTTGTGTTCAGATCTTCTTGTTTTGCTCCATTTGGTCTTATGGTCATATCTGAAGTCTCGGTGGAGTTCAGCTCAGACATCTGGTTTATCTATCAGTTTAACTGCCGGATACAGCAGATTTTCATGTGCACAGATTTCTTTAGGCTGCTCCAGAATTTATCATTTATTAAAACACATTTAGTTGGAGCTAATATTCTCATGCTAGTGTTTGAGCAGAGCGTGTTAAAGTCGGCAGGAAATAAAAACTCTCTTAAACACGTGTTCCTGCTTCTAAAGGGGAAACTGGGAGATAAGTTCCCATATATACTTTTTCCCTGTATATATATATATCCCATTTATAAGATAAATGTGCAGGATTTACTTTCAAACAACGTTCACTGAGAAATTGCTAGTAAAGTTCACAAATAATCACAGGGAAATGGCATGCAACACACAACTTTGAATTAGAAAGTCTAAAATAGTATTCTTGTGTAAAACTAAAATAATTGTTTTTCTTACTTTAGAAATTAATAGAGCCAGAAGCGCAATGCTTACAATAAGGTGAAAATCATTTTCTGATAAATGGCTCATATTAATTTCTAAACCATTATGTCTATAAATAAATAATGCATTTAAATGCTAATTTTATTTAGGATTCACTTTATAATTGAAAATATAAAACATGCATATTTATATTTGGTAAATATCCAAAATGGTGTGATTTATCATTCAACCCTAATAAAAAAATATATATTTTATGACGATTTTATGCACAATCTCATGACAAACTGTCCTATTTTAGTCAGCTGTTAAAAACGAACAAACAAAAAAAACATTTATTGAATTATGTGTGCAATTTTTTTTTTTAAATTGCAGCAACTCTGAGCACTTTTCTAAATCTTTATTCTGTCTAAAGCTCTTTTTCAATCTATCAGAATATTATAATCAACCTAAGTTAACCTATAGTTAAAGATATAAAGATATTAATGTTTTGAGTCTTATGTTTATTTGACAGTGATTTCACATTTCTTGTTTGTATGTAGGCTAAATAAAAATGAAATATTAACAATAATTTATGAGTACCATTTTTATTTCTAAAATATTCTATAGTTTTATACAAGGAGGTTTCAGAGACTTGGCAAGTTAATCTTGCAGAAGTTTGAAGGTATTCGTTGAGGGCGTTCTTGGACGTTTTTCCTGAGGCTTTTATACTGTTCATATCGATATCGGAATTATATCGTATCGACCGAAATTAAGAAATATATTGCGATATAAATTTTGGCCATATCGTCCAGCCCTATGACGGCCTCTCAAAAAAATAAAACCAATTGTTTTTCATCTTAATGCTTATTGGCTAATTATCCACATAGCTTGTTATCCACAATCAGCATCTGACTTGGTCAAGACAAACTTTCCCGTCCGGCTCTGATAAACACGCGTTAATATAATGTTAATATGATGTGAATATCATCATTGGATTCAATAAACTGGTCCTGGTCTTGGATATCACTCAAATCAAACCGGAAAATACGAATCCTCATCCGTGCCGCTAATGAATTAATGTGGGGTCCGGTCCACTTTTACATCTTCGACCTTGCTTTCAAACGGAGCGATCATAGGAAGGAAGTTTACACGGCTATGGTTAAAAATGGAAAAGACATTATACACACAAAAGGAAGGGGGGGGGGGGGGGCGAGAGCGACAGAGTCAGAGAAAAGGGAAAAAAACATTTTCAGGAATGGGTTTTGTCTGAGCAGGCCAAGGGTATTGTTTCCTGACAGCTGGGGGACTCGGGGGGGCAGATCGGGCCCCTCGCTCCCATCCACAACAGAGGAAACTCTTGGGGTCGACGGCAGTCATCCCCCTACTATCCCCTGCCACACACACACACACACACATCCCTAAACTGAATACTGGGCTAAAGAGAAACAGAAGGCCACCATTATTACTCTATTTGGTTGGTTTGGTCATGTATTATCCCACTGCAGGAGCCCCGGCCAAGACATAAACACACACAGATCTACATATTAAGTCATAAAAAGTATTGTTAACATCTTCCAGTAAAGATGCCTCGTTCCAGTAAAGCTCCCTAGATCTGTCTCCAATCATTACCAGTGCTGTAAACAAGATTTTACATTGATTCAACACACAACGCTACATTCTTAAAGCTAAAAACATACGTTTAGTGGGAAAAAAAACAAAAAACGTGGAAGATTTTGAGTTTTCCATGGTGATATTTTCAATCAATTGCCCAAATCAATCAAATAATCAATCAATATTTAACAACTTCCATGGTATGTGATATTTTCAATAAATAATATTTCATAAATTATTTGTAACATCTGGTCATTTTTAAAATGAATATTTCCATAATAGTCCAATGGACTTTGATTAAATTGTGATGCAGAGAAGTGACAGAAGGCTGTGATATTATGGTTATGGTTATTATTAAAAAATAAATGAAAGATAAAAAAAAACGTTTCAAAGATGGAGAACAATACATATTTGGATTAGAATTTCCGACCGTTAAAAGAAAAAATCTTCAACAACTACTTTATTTCAACAGGCGCGAATCACACAATTGATTGACACACATTGACACAAGGCAGATTTGGATTTTGGTAATAGCAGGCCAAGTGTGGCTGAGCCAAATTTGTAATCATTATGTTCATAACTTGTAATAATTGCTTAATTTAGTTAATTGTTTCTGCTTAAATGAACACATGATGCGGACATGAGGACATTACATGGACTTACTACTGATAACGGATCACGCTAAATTGAAACTATATATTTATTGTGAAAAGCGCTATAGAAATAAATGTAAACTGAACTGAATAGAATTGATAGTTTCAGGATTTCTGAACTACTTCAGTGGTGTTCAATATAGAACTCTAGGGTTCTTGACTCTTTTTAATTTAATTTTTTTGCTTTATGCCAAAAAGGTTCAATAAGGAGAAATGTCTTAAATGAATGCATAATACTTTCATGTTAAACAAATTATTTCAATTCATTCTAGTGATAATGGAAATTTACAAGCTGCTTTATTCATACAATTGAATTAAAAAAAAAAAAAAAATTAATAAAATGATTCCATGATGGAACTCCCGGAAGGTTCTATACATGAAGCGCCTGGCGGAACTTTTGAATGTTCCACGTAGAACCTTTTCTTGTAAGAGTGTGATTGTTGCCGTTGACTTTGGTGATTCAGAGAGCACTAGGAATTATGGCTGTCACTTTTGTGAAAAAATCCTGTTAGATTTTTGAGACATTCATTGAATTGAAACAAGTGTTCTTTGAATTCATTCATTGAAACAAGTGTTCATTGAATCCAAAAATCGATTTTCCATTTTCAACACCAAATATAGGCAAATCCTCGGACACCTAACAGGCATTAGGACGAGCATAAAGAGGGCTTGAGACGCAAACATCAGCAATATTTCTGACGATTTACTGGCGTGAAGTTTCAGCACAATGACAAACAGGAGCGCAACATTCAGGGATTGAAATGAACACCCTCGACTCGCCAAACGCGGGTACATATGAACTTTGGCGGGAAACACCACGTGCCAATCTGGTATGTTTCTAGTTTCAAGTTTACTCACTTTGCTGGGGAAGTTCATGTAGGACAAATCTGCGCGGATTTAGTGCAAATACGCAACTCGTGATCCTCATGATATATTAAATACAGCGTATCGCAGAATCTGTGCATTTCTGGCTTACTTCAAAACTTGTGTTGGTTGGACCGATCGATTGTGCAATCGATTTTCGAACGTAAAGTGACAGCCCTAGGAACGTGTCCAGACATGATGAGGAAAACAACATCACAAGTTTACTCCCATCTTCAACTAAAATGATTTATTTTCTCCCTTTTTGGGGGGCTTTTCAGACGTTTTTCAACAGCTCAGCCCCGAAAAACACAATTCCTGTCTCTGTTGCACGTTGGCATCCTGCACATTTAGCACTTCAGCTCTATATAAACACTGGTGCCGCTGCGGTCAGACCCTGGCCCACTAAAACTGTCCTCGAGTTGGCTCCGAGCGAGAGAGAGAGAGAAAACCTCTCGTGCTGGTCAGCAGAATCGGCTCTTAGAGATCGGAAAAGTGCTTTGGGCGGAACGAGAAAGTGGAGCGTTTCTGCTCTGCAATCCTCTAGTAAGTGTTTACAATGACATGGGACTGGAAACACACACATAAACTCAATTTGCCAATTACCTTTTACAGTCCACTTCAGGCGCTGTGCTAATGTGTTGCAGGTGTTGAGCTTAAAACAAGACAGACCGGGCATGACATCCAGAGCCAAGGATCGCAAACATGTCAACAACAGCGATGAGACAACTTGAACATGATCTCAACACTTTATCAAATACCTTGAGGGAAAACCCTCCAATATACAATAGCCACATCCAACAGGCAACGTTTCTATTACACAACTAAAACATAATACACGGACGCTTTTATACACAGTTACACTATACATATTAAATATAACTATATTACACGAAAGAAAAACTGTTAATTATGATTATATTTATCATTTTTCTATATATATTACATTATATTTCGGCTCTGTAAAGCAAGCTTGAATGTTACAATATAAAAGTAATCAAATGTATTTAATACTGTAATTATTATAATCACAAATGTAATTTACTGAATAGCTGTTACACAAACTGCATTACAACGTCTAGGAATTGTTTATAGTGATTATATAATTCTTTATATTATATTACACCAAATAATATTATTATATACTCTATATATGAAGAGTTCAGATGCAAAAGCCTCTAAGTGCCATTTGAAATTTTCTTCTTTAATGATGATTTTTATCAAACTTGTATATTTAAGTTCAGTAATTTCACTTAAATGGCAATGATAATTACCTATTAATTGTTATTTAAGTGAAATTACTGAACTTAAATATACAAGTTTGATAAAAATCATCATTAAAGAACAAAATTTCAAATGGCATTTAGAGGCTTTTGCATCTGAACTCTTCAAATATACATATATATATATATATATATATATATATATATATATATATATATATATTATATATACTCTCTCTCTCTCTATATATATATATATATATATATATATATATTGGCTGTTATGTTTAAGTTTAAAATCTACAATAAAAAAATCAAATACATTTAATATAGTTATGAGTTATTTATTTACTGAATATCTGTGCAAGGCAAACTATATTGCAAGGTGGAAGAATAGTTTGTAGTGAATATTATTATATTTTGGCTCTGAAAATTTTACATATAAAATCAAAAGTATTTAAAACCATTATTATTATTATTTTCACTGTCACCATCATTACAAATGTATTGATTTACTGAATATATGTTACATACATTTTTTAATGGTAAAAAGTTTTTATAGTGACTTTTTTTAGATTATAATGAACTATGTTGTATTGTTGTAATGTTATATTCTGTTGTATTTATATTATAAAACGGGTCTGTAAAGCAAGCTTGTTTTAAAATCTACTATATTGAAAACAAATGTATTTACTACTGTTATCATCATCATCACAAATATGAATATTTCTATAATATGAATGAGTAGTGATAATACTTGTTTATATTATGTTGTGTTATGTTACGGCTCTGTAAAGCAAGCCTGAGTTTTAAAATCTACTATATAAAGTCAATCTAAATGTAAGAAGCTTTCGCTGACATTGCATTGGGTTCCTAAACAGACTGGGACATCACGATGCGTTCGGACGCTGGAGCATTTTTAAAGAGCGAACGGTTCTCCCCGTTTCCTCGTCCTACATCGAGTCTCTCAACTTCAAAACTAGGCCTCTCATCATCACAAACCATCTGATCCATATCTCCCTCCTCTCTAAGCTCTCGGTCCAACATCAGTCGAGCGCTCTCCTAATGAGAGGGAGAACACAGATGCCACAAAAGGTGGTGGAGAACGTCCCAGAGAAAAGCCAAGCACGGGCCCTTTGGTTTGGGGAACAGAGAGAATACGGCATATGCTCCGGGGCCCGCGCGGAGCCAGCGCCAGGGTCCAATTGTGTGTCTCTCTCGCGGACTGTCTTTGTTAGCGCAGGAGACGAGGTAGCGCTGCCAGGGATGCTGGGAGGCAGATGCGAGGGACGTTTGTTACTCAGGGAAAGCGGCTCGTCTGCCAACGGCACCCACATAGAAGCGGCCTGACAAACTTACAGCGCCGCCGTCGAGGTAATGAGGCGATGACACGCTTTCAGGCGCTCCAGAGACTCGCTTCGGAAACTTTTTAGGCTAATTTGGTAACACTTTACAATCAGGTTCATTAGTTATAATTCTTTATATTATATTACACCATATATAATATTACATCTTTTGGCTCTGTAAAGCAAACGTGAGTTTAAAATCTAAATAATATAAAATTTACTGTAGTTATTAATTATTTATTTATTGAATATCTGTGCTAAACCTATATTACAAGGTGGAATTTAGTGGATTAAACATTTTTATATTACATTATATTATATTTTGAATGAAAATTTGGAAATCTGTATATTTATTATTATTATTTTTATCACTGTAACCAGTTTTTAGGCTAAAAAAGTGATGTCTAAATGCATGGAGTCTGTTTTATTACCCTTTATTACCCACATTTGGTAACACTTTGTAAATATTACTTAATGTATTAACTAAGTAACAATGAGAAATGCATTTGTTACAGTATGTATTAATCTTTGTTAAAAATCCAGCTATGCATTAACTAATGTTAACAAATACAACCTTTGATTTTAATAATGTATTAGTAAATGTTGAAATTAATATAAAACTAAGATTAATAAATGCTGTAGAAGTATTGTTCATTCTTTGTTCATGTTAACTAATGAACCCTAATGTAAATATGCAAAGTGCTTTACAGTGCTTTAAAAAAAGGTACATAAGAGAAAATGAATGATTTCTAATATGAGAGAAAACATTTAGCTGGTTTTACAGTGTTTTGTAAACAACATTTGCATAAAATTTTAGTGATGTCAAACCATAAACAAATACACTATCATTCAAGTTCGGCAGGTAGTCAGTAGGATTTTTATTTTCAAATTAATTAATACGTTTTCATTCATTAAGGATTCATTAATTTAATCTAAAGTGGCAGACTTTTACAATGTTACAAAAGTTTTCCATTTCAAATATGCTGTCCTTTAAGACTTTATATTTATCAAAGACTGTATATCAGTTTCCACAGAAAACTATTCTCAACATTGATAATAATCAGAAATGTTTCTCGAGCATCAAATCATCATATTAGGATCATGTGACACTCAAGACTGGAGTAATGATACTGAAAATTCAGCTTTGATCACAGGAATAAATTACATTTTACTATATATTCACATCGAAAACTGTTATTTTAAATTAAAATAATATTTCACAATTTTGACTGTATTTTTGATTAAATAAGTGAGCAGTAAAGACGCCAAATCTTTGAACAGTAGTGGAAATAGATGCCAATCAAAATCAAATATTCTAGAGAACCAAATAACAATGCCAAGTAACCACAGTTTAATGATATAATTCTATTATTAGACCTCAAAAATAAGCACAGAAAGTGATCCTACTCATGAGCACAGTTGGACCCAGCGTGTGGCCCGTACTTATTCAGGACCCCTGATGAACCCAATGGGCCTCCCTGTGGCCGGTGTGTTAAAGTGTTAATCACATCTCTCAATCTGAGCAGCACTGATAACACACACACACTCCTGCCTCACACGAAGGTCTATTGTCAGGACATGCCATCAGCTTAATCCCAGTCATTTACACCTACTGTTAGTCCAACCTGACCACACAATCGGCGCCCGTTTCAAACCGGGCTCCTTTGTTTAAGTGTGTTGTGGGTAATTAAACGATTATATAATCATTCTTAAGCAAACAAGATACAATCATGCTAATTGGAAGGAGAGATTAACCATCAGCGAAACTAGGTGGCACTGAAGCAGCACACAATGCTTTGTCAGATTTGAGGAATGCAACCAAACTTCAGAGATTAAACTTGAGCAATGACAGCGATTAGGGGAAACATTCGAAGACGAGTGTTACGTCAGGTGTAGGGTTAATAATAAAACCACAGATAGATCGTGTTCCCTCGACCCCGCAGGTAAACTCAGGCCACATTAGCCAGTCCGCTCAGATGCAGGATGTGTTTGTTTTGGCCGTTGGAGTCGTTTACCCACGTGGCTAGACGAAACATTTCAATGAGGCTTTTATTTCATTTGCACTTTCCACACCAAAGACGTTTTTCTACTCGAATGGTTGTCAGAACCCAAACTTTGCAGGTCCGTTTTCATATTGCACTTTCTGGATATGTAGGGCACTATGATTTCCATGATGCAAAAACATTTAATTTACTGTGTATCGCAGAATATGGCAATTAATTATAGATGAATAACTCAAAATTAGGGACATTTGTATAAGTTAATTTTAACCATAATGTAGCACCAACGTATAGTTTACAGGATTAGTTGAGTGAAAAATTTGCCACGTACAGGACCTGGTATCCAAAATAATCAATTCAATATCAAATAGAATCGAATTGAAATAAAGTTTCAAAAGTTTGTGTATCGAAATCAAATCGTGAAGTTTGTGTCGACACCCAGTGCTAATATGGAGTAGTGTCTGAATATTAAAGAAGACTGATATCTGAAGTCTACATGTTCTCCATATCTCTCACACACACACACACTCAATTCATCTCCAGAGCTATTCTGAGAGTCACTTCACCAGAATTTCACCATTTCATTTCATAAAACTATTGTCAGATACACACAGAAAATCAAGCAGTCAAAATAAAACTTTGGATTAAATTGACGATATTGTAACAAATATTACTATTGTACTGTAGAATGTACCTCTCAATGTAATTACAATCACAATACTATTAATTAGTGCTGTAGCGGCGCGTCGATGACGTCGACGTCATATTTTTGCTTCGACACTTCTATTTATTTATTTTTTGCACATTCCCGGCGGCACAGCTCGCCACACACACGTGGGAGACCGAAACTTTGCAAAATAGCGGACGAAGACAACTAGAAGTGAATGTGCTTTCCATTAAATGAATCACACACAGTAAACAAACCCTTAACAAAAAAAACAAAAAAAACTTTTTTGCAAATTAGATGCGCAAACTGGGTGCCGGAGTGGTGAGACATAAGCTCGGGCAGATTCGGCTTAAAGTCGTTCATCCTCGCGCGCACACAGCCAAGCGAAATGGGGTCTTCCCGGTCTTACGCATGCAACACGTCACTCGTGCGGACGCGTCGAGTATAAACAAGGCTCTCCGTGTCAGCACACGCTCTGATCGGACGGATAGGTGCACAGACCTTACCCGAATCATCTCCAGCAATAGAGAGCCTAAGTCCCGCCCCCCCGCTTCCGGCTCATGGGACCTTATTTCGGAAAAAATATGTATGGGAGTCAATGGCGAGAGACAACTTATCTTTTTATTCCGTCTGAACTGTGCCCTCAATTACACATATGATGTTTGTCAATTTAAAAGATGATTCTGTAAGTCAAAAACGTCGCAGTTTGTCATACAACAGAAGAGTAACATTTAGTTTTATGTGAAAATCACTTAATGAACTACATCTCCCGGGAAGCGAAACGAGATCCGCTGCTCGTGTGTGTGCAGTTTGGTACAAAACACTCAGGTATGACGGCGTAACGTTACGATTATAACGTAAGACTGTAGAAACAATGACAGACATTAGCCTCAGTAAAGTTAGCTTCATTCATTGAGAGAAAATGTGCGCCTTTGGGGTTTGTAGTCTTTGTAATTACGTATTTTCACAGTCTTATACCTCAACGGTTTTACATCAAACTGCGACTTTCTTTACTTTAAAATGTATCTTTTAAATTGACAAACATCATATGTGTAATTCAGGGCACAATTCAAACGAGATCAAAATATTTGTTGTCTCTCGCCATTGACTACCATACAATATTTTTCTGAAATAAGGTCCCATGGTGGTCGACCGGAAGGGGAGGGACTTAGGCTCTCTATAGCAGCCTCCGATCACACCACTAACTCCGCCTCCATTTCCCTCCTCAGCTGATTTTAGTATTTATATATTCTCTATGATAAAAAAATGTTTGTAAAAAATATTTTAACACGGTTTTGGAGGTTTTAGAGTTATAATGACGGTTCAGATTATACATAATCATTAAGACACATCTCTTTTATATTTGTTGCAAACTTCCCATAGTGCCTTTGCAAGCTGATAGAAAAAAGAAAAAAGAAGAGTTAGCCTCGAAAAAAAGAGCTTTCTTCCTTTTGTACAACTTTGGGAAACAAGAAAACACAAATCTATGTAGGCAACAGGTTAAGAAACAGTCTATAGTGTGTGCCAAACACCAAACTATATCACTATGAATATAGCAATCATCTGTTTCGAAGTTAAATATCTGATTGAATGTGCACTTAGTCTAATTTACCATTTTGCCTCTAGTCATGACAGGAATGAGGGACATTAATAAATATTCACACAGCATCACATGAGCACTAGGGGTGATATCGTAATTGTTGTTTTAACGATATAAGATCTAACATTATCGAGTATATCCCTCACTTTACAAAAACACACCCAGAGAACGCATGCATAGGTATAGTAGTGCGTGTGAGCATCACTCACTCAATGATTAAATCTATTAAACTGCATTTATAATCTTCCCAGAATTCAAGATAAGGAGCAAAAAAGCTCCTGCATGTCTCCGTCTTTTATATGCATATATAATTTAATATAGTTAATATCACACGAAGAGTGACGTTTTTTTCTCCAAATATCAGCGCGATTACAAATATGATATGGATTTATTACAACAGTTCAATAAACAAGAAGTTCATATTAAGTGACTTACTTTTTGCCCAAGTAAATAGTTTGAATCAAGCCACAGCACTGTTCTGCATCTGGTGTTTCGTTACTGAATCAATCAACTTTAACAAATCGGTTGAATGAATGATTCAATGACTCGCTCATTGAGTCAAATGCTTCGTTACTGAATGAACCAGCCTTTTCAATGAATTGGATGAATCTCATTAACTCGCTCATTCACTTTGACTCTTTTTTTATCATCTTAAATATCAATATTCAACGTTTTATGCTTAACTGCTGGTTAAATGCATTTATGTCGCCTCTGAGCTGCATTAAATATCAAAAACTTCAGGAGTCGGCTGTCCACGGCAGTCCAAGATACCAGCACAAAAACATACTCGGCAAAACAGTCTAATTATCGTTAACAATAAAACATTGAGATCTCATTTTTTTTTGTCAATATCACACACCCACAATGAGAACCTCATTTTTTTACCATTTCCTTCCTGTCCTTTCATGCATGAGTGAATAAAATCCACGCAGAACGCCAAAGCTAGTCAAATTACAAGTATAGAGTGCTAGTGCCTGGCTTGAGGTCAGCATCCACAGGCGTATCTGAAGTGTGCATCAGCACTAGGGTAATGGCTGAAGGCTGAAGTATCCCTGAGTCTTTTGGACGGGGTGAAGTTAAGTGGCTTTGACAGGGCTTTGCCGCTCTCCTCGGTCCTCTATTGTGACCTGCGCGCCCTCCTTGCACTTCCATTCATTGCCTGAAAACACTAAAAAGCATGTCAAAGGTCAACCTGCCTCAGTTCCATGGCAACATGGCCCTATAACGGGCCTCTTAGCACGCTCTTGTGCACAAAAGAACTATTAGTAAGGAAGGACGGATGGAGATGCGTGTGAGTTTCTATGAGTGCAAGGGAAGCATAGAGACAGGGCAAAGGTTTAACCCGAACAATTGAGAGATCCCAAGGTCTGACCAGGACTAATGGGTGGATTCGGCTTTTAAGGTAACCAACAGTCCATCAAAAGGGCCCGGGACAGCATGGAGAGCCCATTTCCCACTCTATTGAAGACCACTCTTGTTTATTACAGCCCTGATGAAGCAACACAACGATCACCGAGAACATGCTTTAAAAAGCATGCATTCATCTGTGTATACATGCATGGAAAGAAGAAGGTACTCACAGTCTCTTCTAATAAGATCGAGAGCTGTGCAACGACTAATCACATCCGAAATACAAGTTTGTGTTTACATACTATGCGTGTGTGCTGTGTATAATTATTTTGCATATATAAATACACACACATGCATGTATATATTTGAGAAATATATGCATGTATATACCGTACATATGTTTATATTATGTATAAATGTATAGACTATATAATTATACACACTACACACACATACAGTATGTAAACACAAACTTGTATTTTAGATGTGATTAATCGTTGCACAGCATTAAATCCTCAACAAAACGATGAAACCATTTCCACTCAAAATTTGTTGGTATATTTCACAAATAATCACAAAGAACAGGCAAGTAACACGTTGATTGAAATGTAAATATTGAAGTAGAAACACTTGAATGGTACTTTCTTGTAACTCCAATAATCTGTTTTTCTTCACAACTTGGAAAAATAAATGTTTAGTGTACTAAAGTTTAAACCAGATGCATCTGTTTCTTGGGCAAAAATAATGGTCAAAGTGAAGTGCATTAAAATCATTGCAACATTCACAAAATATCACATAATTATACTGCCTGCCAAATCATCACGAACGCATTGTGAAAATTCACTAAACTGGCCAGTTCTGGTGGTGATTTGCATGAGTTATATATCTAACATTATTTCATAACGGTTGCAATCTTGGATATTTAAATATGTCATTTGAGAGCCCTTGCTTATTCATATTAAAGTGTTCTTATCGCATGATTCGATCCTCTAGAAGTGAATCAGTGTTAAGATTACATTTTTTAAAAAGAAAAACAGCATAGAATAATACCATCTTATCGGCCATAGAAGGTCTTTCATTCACGCCACACTCGCAGAGCGACGGGCAGAGCTGATGGAGTCGAGCGCTATGAGCTATTGAATTGAAGAACACAACGCAAGGTCAATCGAAACCTTACGCATAATCAGACGCACAAGAAAATATCCGTGGCATCTGGCGAGAGCTGGCGTTCTGTCAGCGCTGGGGGCGGGCGGACATATTGTTTAAGTCCATTACCAGTGTGTTCGGAGTTTTTTCACTACCTGCTGCTGGCGTATCTTGTTACAGGTTCTTCTACAAATGCTGAAGTGCAACAACATTTTTAACCCTTAAGGAAGATGGATGAAAACTATACTGATCACACTTAGGGAGGTTCGAGTTCGAGGAACGGGTGGCCGATTAAGTCAGCTGAGGTGTGTGTGTGTGTGTGAGAGAGAGAGAGAAAGAGAGTGAGAGAGAGTGTGTGTGTGTGTGTGTGTGTCTGAGTGAGAGAGAGAGAGAAAGAGAGAGAGTGTGTGTGTGTACATTAGCTATGAGGCCGGGTCTACTTCTAAAGGCTGAAGTTTGTATGTGAAACAAACTATTTCAGCTCAATTTATCAATAAATTTAAGTATGTATCAGAATGCAATTCATAACACAAATGCATGTATGAATGTCAATATGTCGGCATCAGGCAATAATCATATGGGATTTAATTAGGGGTGTAAATATTAATCGATTTGCATCGATTATACAGCCGACGATTCAATGCATCGATGCGTCCGCGAGAGAATCGATTAATGCGTTTATTTTGCCGCCTGTCTATTTTTAGCATCTGTGTGTCAAAATTCCCGCGATACGATTCGATACGATTAATACTCGATATTTTTACATGATATCTATTAAGTTTCAAATAGATCAACAAAAAATGTATATTTTGGCTTTTATTGAGAATACAGAAACAGTTTTCTATTCACAGTGTTAAACATTTAAATTTAGCGCCAGATAGGGTTGGGTATCGTTTGAATTTGAACGATTTTGATTCCGATTCCTTTTTCCGATTCCGGTTCCTAAAGATTCTCGATTCCGATTCTTTTAAGAGGCAGGGTCTTTCTGAAGGAAATACTCCTTTCTGAAGGAAATACTCCTTCTGTCACAAATACTCCTTTTGTCAAAAATTTTGCATTTTGCCGAGATTTCGTTATTTTTAGAAAAGTGAAGCCACACTTTGGACCGCCGACGTAAGCTACTCATGTTTGACTTGTGCGGTTATGCCAACACTTCCGGTAGACGCTTCTTTGTTGGTGTTGTTCAGCGGTTTCTTCTTCCGCTCGGCGTACTGTGAATATCGAAACTAGGAATCGAAATTTTAACTTTTGAACGATTCCGGGAAAAACAAAAAGTTAGTCCCGGTTCCAATCGATACTCGATTCCCGATACCCAACCCTAGCGCCAAATGATTCCACCACGCACTTTATTTACTCTTAAATTAAGAAATGGCATAATAAATTACCTTTCCGATCAGAAACGACATACATTTCGAGGAAGGGATGTTATAATTATGTTTATTCAGCTGCGCTGATTGTCAGTCGTTGTCATGGAGAAATCCTGTAAAAACTCTAACGCCGACGACCGATGACGTATTGGGTTCATGAAGGGTTGTTCCATTTCGTAGGGGAATATTTCAACCTCTTGGCCCTTAAAACAGAGTTACAAGTACACCCGAAAACAAGAGGTAGGGCCAAGGGGTGAATTACGATTGAGCCTTAATATAACAATCGGCATCGTCTCGATATGAAACATTATGCCGACGTGCCTGGAGGATAAGATCATGTATTGATTATGTGTCTGCAATAACTTGCTTGTTTGTGCTGGACGACTTTTGCATGTATGGTGTTGTTTACAAAGATATGTATATCAGTATCGGCTAACAGACAAAACAAAAAGCCAATATCGCACAACCCTAATTTAAGACGTTAAATTATAGGCATTACACTATTTAAAAGATAGGCATTACAATTAGGCAATTAATTCAAAGATTAACACAATCCTCCATTACATAATTTCCTTTTATTAAATTAAAAATTAAATGTTTACTTGGAGCCTGCAAGATTTCAATTCATGGCAGACATATGCATTGTTTAGTTTTTGCGTAAGTTATATTTTAATTTTCATAAAAGTGAAAGTTGACCAAATAAAAATACAATTTCTTTGCTATAATGGTTCTGAGCAGAGGAAGTTAGCTCAGTTTACTCTTAATTAAACATTTAAATCTCTTTATGTAAAAACAGATCCAGGACCAGGTTAACGGATACGTCACACCAATGAACGTTAACAGGACGACACACTTGGCATGCATTGGCTACTTGAATACTAAACTAGAGTACAATTCTCCTATAAAACCTGTAGCCTAATTTACGGTCGGACAAACTCCGTCCAGATGTGCTGAACGAGGCATTGCAACTTAATCTGCTCAAACTATACGTTATATACAAGTTTAGTAAGCGTCCGCAGACTTAAAAGCTTTCTAAGGCTGAAAAAAATGAAATATTTGCTCAAGTGCAAATCTGATCGTGGCGTTCCTCAATAAGGGCTTGTGCTACGAGAGGCTGAACACACACTGCTACCATTTACACTGGCCTTTTCACTGCTACGACACTTCATTTTAGAGAGAGAGAGAGAGAAAGGGAGAGAGACACAGAGAGATGGTGGAAGGAACAGACAGGACTAAATTAAACACATTTGTTTCTACTCACACATACCACAATTTATGAAAACAGAGTACGGATTGTGTTCGTTCTTAAGCCCCTCTGACAGAAACACACACACACAGCTGTCTATAAAGGCCTGGATGTATGTTTGGCTCAGCAGAAGAAGCATATAGAAACAGGTCCGGACTGAGCTTTACAAACTAATACAAGCTCTACACATCCTTCTTCACCATAAAACACACACACACACACACACACACACAGCAGGGAAGCTCCCTGACTGACTCAAGGGCCACAAAAACATGTGTACTTGCAGGCACGCACATAAAGTCATGACAGAGAGGCAAACTATGTGCACAAATAGGACAACGGTTCACCCAAAAATGATAATTTACTCTATTTAACCTCATATGTCTGTCTTCCAGTTAACTAAAAAAAGACTTTTTTAGACTCTTTTCCTATATAATGAAAGTGAATGGGGACCATGACTGTCAAGCAATGTTTTAAGGTCAATAATTTAACCCTATAAAGCCTAATGCCCCTAAATTATCAACATGATCAAAACTTTGCTGGAAAATTGATCATTTTTTTAGCTTTGATTATTATTTTTACCTTTTATTGTAATTGTAAAAACACCCACCTTCAGCTCGTGGTTCGTTCTGCTGTGAAATGATGAACACTTATCCAGACATTTCTCTCTTTTTTTTTTTTTTTAAATCCAAGTATCAAATATGATCCATCGGGTGTTTGAGGCAGGTTTATTTGTTCATCTCTCAATCATCTTTGCATTGCTTTGATCATAAAACTAAGCATTTGAATATCATCTTACTAAGACATTATTGGTAGATATCGAGTGACAGATCGAGTGTAGTAAAATCAAGTAGTCTGTTATACTTGGCTTGGGGTTGTGTATCATCTAAATTTGAGAAATTATAATTCCATTTCTGATTCTGCTTATTGATTCTGATCCTTATAGATTCCCAGTTTTGATTCCAATATGGTCAAAACCAAAAAAGAGTGTCTATAAATCTATATACCATGAACACAAATCAGCAGCCTAAAGAACAAATAACTAAAACTAGACCAACTAATATAAATTTCACACATTAAAGACTATACAGTCAGTAATACAATAAGCAAATTTGCAATAATACACCTTCAAAGTTCAGAAATTGATATCAAATGTAACACTGCATAGTTTTCTTTTTATAAATAAAATAGATGAATCAATGATCTATTCAGTCAGTGAGTGATTTTCTTTTTCTTCCAGCGAATGCACTGATCCAATACACTGTTACACACACTTTATTTCTCAACGGTTTACACTCCCTTAAGACATAACCGACTGCGTTTAACGACACACATCGTCACATTTTTACATTGTGATATCTCGATACAACGATGTATCATTACACCTCTACTACCTATAATGTAATAATAATGTATATTGATTTAGAATGAGAAAAGCATCAGAATTTCATTTCACCTTTGGCTAAGCCACGCCCTAGAATGTAGATTGACCAATCACAGCGCAGCCAGTGCAGCAGAACGAGCTCCCACAGGGGTCACTTTTTCACAGCGCTTCATTGACTTTCAACACAGGCGTCTCATATTTTTGGTCTCCTTTGGCTATTACCGTCGTAGTTTTATCCAAAATATGGTTAAACGTTGTGCCTCGGGCATTTGTAACACAGATACGCGTTTCCCAGAGAGGTTGGTCTCCGTTTTTTCCCTTCCCAAAACCGAAGTAAAATCCAAGTGTCGTCTTTGGATTAAACTGAATGGACGTCCTCAGTCAGCTAAACCCCGCAAAGATCAAGAAGCACATCTTTTTTGCTTCTAACCTTACTGTGAAGTTATACTAGTTAGACCGTTTTATAATGTTTTAGGATATGATTTCGGTTCTCATACCGGTTGTTGATACGCTAGCACACGCTGCTAATAAATACAAGGTTATACTCGTGTAGTCCGTTTGCTTTGTAATAACGATTATAGAAGTGAATAGAGACCTACCCAGCTTTGCATGAACAGTGTTGCTCCCTGATATTGTTGTCCAGCCTCCGTCTCCATTAGTAGGAAATGTGGTGGTTCATGTTTTGACTGTGAGCGGTAACGTTATGCTTTTGCCTCTATTTTGGATGCCTTGTTTCTTGCGTTTCACCTGTGTGTCTTGAATATAGCCTTCGAACGCATATTGCAGGCTCCCCTTTTGCCTACTTCTATCGGACACTTTATTTGCTGCTTTATAAAAGTTTGATAACATTTCAGCAGGAAGAGCTGTTACAGCATAAGCCATGCAGAGCGCAGATTAAGTTTGACGGATGTAGCAACAGTAACTAAGGAGGGCGGGGCTTAGCCAAAGGTGATTTGACTTTTTGGCCATATAAATATTTGCACCAAATAGGGGTGAAACGGATAATCGATTATGGATTAATTGTCGACAAGAATTTACTCAATGAAATTAAATATCGGCTAATTGTACATTGCGAACGCGAGAGAGCCGACACAAACTTTGAGGCGAAAAAAACAACAACATAAACGCGAACCTCAAAAATCCAGCTGTATTTATTCAAACAATAACTTAGCTCACCTGTCTCCAGTTTCTCCCACATTTCTCACATTTTTTTATCTCCAAGTCTAACTGTCTGTCACACGTTCATACATGGGGAGTTCGCATAGACAGCAAAAGGGCTGTTCGAGGCGCATGGCACATACGTGCGCAGCTCTTAAAGGGGCCACACCTAATTTCCACATATTTTTTATGTATTTTAATTTTCTGTGCATAATTAATTTAGTTAAACTACATTAATGCCATTATCCGTGACATATCCCAACTGTTACAATAAAAAAAAAATCTATATAACATGCTTTTTTATTCAGTATACAGGCAATATTTAGATTTTTATGTTAAATTGATACAGTGAGAAATTTACATTCTCAGGAAAATAAGCGCTTATCAGTTAATCGTTAATCTATCGATAAGGTTGACCAACTAATGATTAATGAATTAATCGATAATTTGCATCCCTAGCGCAAAATGTAGGTGTTTTTCCCCTCGAGTCACGAGTTACATATTCTCAATATATCATTCTTTATGAGCCATAAAAGCCTGATGCATCAAATATGACATTTTTTTTCTATATTTTAACTTCAACAGGTTCAATAAACGGTTTGATTTTAAAAAGTTTGACTATTAATTCACATTTTAGGTCAAGTTTGAATCTGTTCCTCACAAAAAGCTTTAATATAGCTTCATAAGACAACTAATACAAGACACTTTAATAATTTCTTCCTGGACCTTGACAGCTCTTGGTCCCGATCCACTGTTATTGCACGGAAGAGTGGCATTATTGTCCCTCGAAACGTGTTTTTCTTCCACTGAAGACAGAAAGAGAGTGAACTGCTCCTTTTGTTACCCGCTGATCTCTTCATTCATGGGTAAGATAATCTTTATTCATAACGCCCAGGGCAAAATCTTGGGCTGTCAACACCAGTGGGCCGTCTTCAAAACACGCTCCATCATCCGTGTTGTTTCAGAGCAGAACAAACAGGAAAGCTCGCAACACAATGAGAAAAGCAAACAGCGGCTAGTCCCACTGACTGCGTGAGGTTTTGATGAAGTCCACAGAGGGTCTGCGTAGCGATGAGGTGGATCAGCTCGAGGGTCCGAGGGGTCAGGGGTCAAATCTCACCCTGAGACGAGGTAATGGACGGGAAGCCAAACACACCTGGAATTGGCTTTTTGGAGAGTACGCCGGTCGCTAATGGAGCCGAACGTGTGCGTGACACATTTGAGAAATTAGCTAGACGCGTTAAACTAACAAGCTAACAAAGTCCATTGTTTTCATTCCCGACTGAAGACTTTGAATGGGATTGGAAGCCTAAAGTACATGGAAATTCATTGTGTCGCAAGGTGGATTTGAATAGTGAGAAAATGTTTGGATCACAAATGCTATTTTTTCATCATCGTAATCAAAATAAACGAGACGTTGCAGTCAAGTGGTCAAAAGAACGAGACATACCCATGCAATAAACTGTAAACGGCTAATAAATACATTTACGTCGGCGCACTGGCGTCCGAATGTCTCGTAAAAGCTCAAGTAACCCTCTCAAAAATCACGGCTCACGTGTTCATAACGTATTGGAAATGAGAATATTTTAGGACTTTCCATGTAATTCAGCTAGCAGGGTGAAGTCATCATGTAAAGCTGGAATTTCCTTTTGTATAGAAAAGCAAGACTGAGTCACACTATTAAAATGAGGTGTGAACAATGGAGAAGGAATTAAGATGTCTAGAAGTTGATATACCTAAATTTCTGCAACACCCTATTACAGAGACAATTACGTGCAAAGTAGGAGCTCGCAGGTGTTTACACTAAACCCACCCAGAGAGTCAGACGACAGGAACACACTGTCGAGGAGCCGAGAAGAAACACAAGAACATCAAGAAGTTACAGCATAATCCTGCATGATTTCGACAAGACAAACATTTAATGTCTTGTTTTGCTGTTGCTCAGATAAAGGTTCAAAGAAGAAAAGGAGCAAAATCTAATTGAAACAGACGGGCTCATGATGACGAGGGTGTACAAATAAAGTCATGTTTTTATCCATGCTGGTGTTCACACTTGTTCTCTTTATTAATAATAATAATAAATATAGGCTATATTAAATGTAAATTATTACTACTCTACTACCTAGAAATAATTAATATTTTGTTTATTATTAGCAGCATTAGTAGATTTACATTTTTTTATAATAATAAACAAAATATGTCTTATTTCTAGTAAGTAGAGAAGAGTAGATAATAATAATGTAATTTACTACTAATAAAACAATAATATAAAAATATATATTTAGTTTTAATAATAATTTACGTTTTAATGTATAATTTGTTTATTATCATTATTTGTAGTCGTAGTAGATTTATGGTTTGTTTTTGTAATAATAATAATCATAATACTAAAACGTAATTACTACTGCTACTACAAATAATACAAAAATTATTTTAATAATGACTTGTGTTTTTAATTATTATTATTCTTCGTCTTAGTATATTGTTTCATAATATTATTAATATTACTACTAATAATAATAATAATAATTAGCAGTGGTAGTGGTAACATATTAATTAATTATATTATTAAATTAAATAACAGTATTTTTATTACTAAATAAGATTTTGTTCGGGGTAACAATTTACAATAAGGATTAATTTGTTAACTATACTAAACTAATAATGAAAAATACTTAGCATTTATTTATATTAGTTGAATGTTGATTTCAACATTTACTAATACAAGATTAAAATCAAAAGTCGTATCTGTTAACATTAGTCGCATGCACTGTGAACTAACATCACATTTTATTAACTAACATTGAAAAATATTTTGTTCATTGTTAGCTCATTAACTAGTGTTAAAAAATGAGACCTTATTGTCATATTTCTGGCCTAATTTCTTCAATTTGCATGACTGAATTTATTTAATGTTTTGAGGCAGAAGTGTAGGAGAAACTGTCTGAAGAACATCTACGTGTGATTCATGACACTTTTATATGCTCTGTTTAGATTCGAGACTCTTGAAAGAAAGCCTCAGATGAATACGCATGAGCTCTGGGCATTTGGGCTGATGTCTTTAGTTCTGGCTTTCACTTATTTAACTCTTTCTACTTCGAGGTCAGACATTGTTTAGCATCCAAGGCTCACTTTTCAAACTTTACATGAATGCGCTTCAAGAACCTCTAACTTCTAAACCTCATTTAGAGCAAAGATGACAAGTGCGACGATTAAAATTAATGCTTGATAAAGATCTGGACGACAGGAGGATGTATTCAGATCAAGCTAAAGCTCCCACTTCAGAAATGAATCGTTTTAAACAAGATGAAGGCTGAAGATTCATCTCAACAACTTCACTTCAGAGGGATCGTGACGTACAATAACCTCGTATAAGCCCTAGTGTACGTAGGAACTGTTGAGGTTGATCTGCAAGGTCAAGGGCCAGTAAAAATAAAATTATTATATATTTTTCTTCTAAAAAACGGGAAATGAGGAACGCTGAACTGCCGTGAACCGATATGTGAAAGAAAAGTTTACAAAGATTAGTCTATTCATTGTGAGTCTCTCTCTACCCATCATGCTTTGTGCTCAGGAAAAGGCTTTGTGGAGGACAAAAAAAACAAACATTTATGTGGATGTTCCATCTTAAAAAGACAGATTGATTCAGACACACGTCTTGAGAAACACACTCAGCGCGTGACCCTGAACCTTGACCTTTCACCGTTAACCTAATGGGCAAACAAAGTACAGTGACTGACAGCTAAAGCAGAGTACCAGGTTTTGTGTGTGTGTGTGAGAGAGAGAGAGAGAGGGGGGGAGGGGAGAGGTGTGTGTGTGTTTGTGTGTGTGTGTGTGTGTGAGAGAGACAGAGAGAGAGAGTGTGTGTGTGTATGCGTGTGTGAAAGAGTGTGTGAGAGAGTGTGTGAGAGAGTGTGTGAGAGAGTGTGTGTGTGTATGCGTGTGTGAAAGAGTGTGTGAGAGAGTGTGCGAGTGTGTTAGAGAGTGAGTGTTTGAAAGAGTGTGTGTGTGTGTGTTAGAGAGTGTGTGAGTGTTTGAGTGAGTGTGTGAGAGTATGTGCATATGAGTGTGTTAGAGAGTGTGTGAGTGTTTGAGTGAGAGTGTGTGAAAGAGTGTGTGAGTGTGTGTGAGAATGGGTGTATGAGTGTGTGAGAGAGTGAGTATTTGAAAGAGTGTGTGAGTGTGTGAGAGAGTGAGTGTTTGAAAGAGTGTGTGAGAGAGTATGTGTGTATGAGTGTGTTAGAGAGTGTGTGAGTGTTTGAGTGAGAGTGTGTGAAAGAGTGTGTGAGTGTGTGTGAGAGTGAGTGTTTGAAAGAGTGTGTGTGTGTGTGTGTGTGTGTTAGTGTGTGAGAGTGAGAATGTGTGTATGAGTGTGTTTGAGAGTGTGTGAGAGAGTAAGTGTTTGAAAGAGTGTGTGTGTGAGCGACAATGTGTGTATGAGTGTGTTAGAGAGTGTGCGAGTGTTTGAGTGAGAGTGTGTGAAAGAGTGTGCAAAAGAGTGAGTGTTTGAAAGAGTGTGTGTGTGTGTGTGTGTGTGTGTGTGTGTGTTAGTGAGAATGTGTGTATGAGTGTGTTAGAGAGTGTTTGAGTGAGAGTGTGAAAGAGTGTGTGAGAGAGTGAGTGTTTGAAAGAGTGTGTGTGTGTGTGTGTGTGTTAGTGTGTGAGAGTGAGAATGTGTGTATGAGTGTGTTAGAGAGTGTGTGGGTGTTTGAGTGAGAGTGTGTGTGAGAGTATGTGAGAGAGTGAGTGTTTGAAAGAGTGTGTGTGTGTGTGTGTGTGTGTGTTAGAGAGTGTGTGAGTGTTTGAGTGAGTGTGTGAGAGTATGTGCATATGAGTGTGTTAGAGAGTGTGTGAGTGTTTGAGTGAGAGTGTGTGAAAGAGTGTGTGAGTGTGTGAGAGAGTGAGTGTTTGAAAGAGTGTGTGAGAGAGTATGTGTGTATGAGTGTGTTAGAGAGTGTGTGAGTGTTTGAGTGAGAGTGTGAAAGAGTGTGTGTGAGAATGGGTGTATGAGTGTGTGAGAGAGTGAGTGTTTGAAAGAGTGTGTGTGTGTGTGTGTGTTAGTGTGTGAGAGTGAGAATGTGTGTATGAGTGTGTTAGAGAGTGTGTGAGAGAGTAAGTGTTTGAAAGAGTGTGTGTGTGTGAGCGACAATGTGTGTATGAGTGTGTTAGAGAGTGTGCGAGTGTTTGAGTGAAAGTGTGTGAAAGAGTGTGCAAAAGAGTGAGTGTTTGAAAGAGTGTGTGTGTGTGTTAGTGAGAATGTGTGTATGAGTGTGTTAGAGAGTGTTTGAGTGAGAGTGTGAAAGAGTGTGTGAGAGAGTGAGTGTTTGAAAGAGTGTGTGTGTGTGTGTGTGTGTGTTAGTGTGTGAGAGTGAGAATGTGTGTATGAGTGTGTTAGAGAGTGTGTGGGTGTTTGAGTGAGAGTGTGTGTGAGAGTATGTGAGAGAGTGAGTGTTTGAAAGAGTGTGTGTGTGTGTGTGTGTGTGTGTTAGAGAGTGTGTGAGTGTTTGAGTGAGTGTGTGAGAGTATGTGCATATGAGTGTGTTAGAGAGTGTGTGAGTGTTTGAGTGAGAGTGTGTGAAAGAGTGTGTGAGTGTGTGAGAGAGTGAGTGTTTGAAAGAGTGTGTGAGAGAGTATGTGTGTATGAGTGTGTTAGAGAGTGTGTGAGTGTTTGAGTGAGAGTGTGAAAGAGTGTGTGTGAGAATGGGTGTATGAGTGTGTGAGAGAGTGAGTGTTTGAAAGAGTGTGTGTGTGTGTGTGTGTTAGTGTGTGAGAGTGAGAATGTGTGTATGAGTGTGTTAGAGAGTGTGTGAGAGAGTAAGTGTTTGAAAGAGTGTGTGTGTGTGAGCGACAATGTGTGTATGAGTGTGTTAGAGAGTGTGCGAGTGTTTGAGTGAAAGTGTGTGAAAGAGTGTGCAAAAGAGTGAGTGTTTGAAAGAGTGTGTGTGTGTGTTAGTGAGAATGTGTGTATGAGTGTGTTAGAGAGTGTTTGAGTGAGAGTGTGAAAGAGTGTGTGAGAGAGTGAGTGTTTGAAAGAGTGTGTGTGTGTGTGTGTGTGTTAGTGTGTGAGAGTGAGAATGTGTGTATGAGTGTGTTAGAGAGTGTGTGAGTGTTTGAGTGAGAGTGTGTGTGAGAGAGTGAGTGTTTGAAAGAGTGTGTGTGTGTGTGTGTGTGTGCAGGCCCAGAGCGAGCCGCTGGCACCGGAGCAGGACTGCAGCTCTATGAAGTGTTACATTCCCCGCAGTGAATTCTTACTCAGTGAGACTAATTCTGGGTCAAAGTCTCTGTGCCATTTAATCACATTTGTTTGGCAACAAGTCTGCATTAACCGAAACATGTCAGAGATTAACCGCTAAAGAAGGAGCAGAAAAACAGACAGAAACAGAGAAAGAGGAGAGCGCGAGAGAGGAATGAGTTGTTATTAAAACAGTGCTGTTCCTGTTTAGGGTTTTTACTGAGCTTAAGCTAATATAAGTAATAACACAGCAGGGGACTGGAGGGGAAAAACTATAAAACACAAGTGTGTTCCCACTGACTCAACGTCATGAGCCTGTGTGCTAGAAACTCACAAACTGAGGGGACGTTTACACGACAACGATGTACTTTTGAATAGTTTTGCACTCCCTGTTCACGCGGAAATCTTTTTGCTGCTATTATTATATACTTTGATGGGTCATGTTTACACAGGGGACATTTATTATTATTTATTTATTAGTGCACTTTAAAATACCATGTACGGTTGTTGTATGCTCCGAACACAATTTCGTTGCTGTCCTTTGGATAACAATGACAATAAACTGAACTGAAATCAGTGTAGGATCATGCCATACCAGTAGATGGCGATGTAGCAATCACAAAAAGTGACATTAGAATCTGGCGTATTCAAATAATGCTAGTCTCTGCTAGTCGTAGTTAGGGCTGTCACTTTACGTTCGAAAATCGATTGCACTATCGATCGGTCCAACCAACACAAGTTTCGAAAACCAAAAGTGTGTTTCAGGTATTTTCTGTTCACTAAATGCTTTTTAATATTCGCTATTACTTCAATGCAAGTGAACAAGCGCGCCGTTATTTGTTGCGTAGTGACGAGTGTGTGTTCAAGTAAGCCAGAAATGCACAGATTCTGCGATACGCTGTATTTAATATATCATGAGGATCACGAGTTGCGTATTTGCACTAAATCCGCGCAGATTTGTCTTCGAACTTCCCCAGCAAAGTGAGTGAACTTAGAAACACGCCAGATTGGCTCGTGATTTGACATCGTTTCCCGCCAAAGTTCATTTTGGCAGATTGAGGGTGTTCATTTCAATCCCTGAATGTTGCGCTCCTGTTTGTCATTGTGCTGAAATTTCACGGCAGTAAATCATCAGAAATATTGCTTACTCAAGCGCCCTCTTTACGCTCGCCCTATTGCCTGTTAGGTGTCCGAGGATTTGCCTATATTTGGTGTTGAAAATGGAAATGTTTTAAAATCGATTCAATGAACAACACGCACGGCATCACCGTTTACACAAATTTGTGTTTTTGTAGTTTACACAGAGCCGATAATGGTATCGTTTTCAATTATACTTGTACTGCGTTTCCAGGCTGTTTTTTGTGTAAACGAACGGCCAAAACGCATAAAGTTGTAGTTGTAAATGGTGTCTTGTAATCGGCCACTAAAACATCTCAGAAGCAGCTGCTATTGACTCGTTTGACACATACACACAAAATTACTGAAACTAAAACATTACTTTTAAACCAGATTTGTTCAAAAGTCGCCAAGTATTGTCTTATTTATCGGCTAACTGGCAGATAAGTCACTATTAGACCATTACAAACCTGTTAAAATTTTGGGATAGATGAGGTTTTTTAAATGAAGATGATACTTTTATTCAGCCAGGAGGAATTAATTGGATGAAAAGTAACTGTGTAATGTAACAAAAGTCTGTTCAAAATAAATGCTGTTCAAAGATTTACAGATTTTTTTTTTATCAAGATATTCACAAAAAATAAGCATTTTCATCATGGCTATTTTCAGTCTATGTTCATTATTTTCATATGATGTTGGAGTGAAGTTAGGAAGGTATTTGATTATATCCATCAGATCTAAAATGTGAAAAGTTGCATACTATAAATGTTGACAGATGGCTGGACTGAAGCAGAGATGAAAATAAAATCAGGGATTGGAGATATCAACATACGAAAGAGTCATTTCAGAGATTTCTTTCTTTGGAATTACACGCATGACGAATAATGCTCGATCAATAACATGTGCATTAAAGTCAATTAAAGTATTAAAGTATCATTATTATTATGTGTATTAAAGTAAACAACTGTATGACACATTCAAAACACATCGAATGACTCATAAAAAAAAAATAAACATAATTTTTCACACACATTCTATTCACCCGAACTTCATGTTTGTATGATATTACATTCAAGGTTGAGACTATAATTAAGTGAGGGAAAGCAACTATTTTCACATCATGCACACACACAAACTAAAGACAGTACAAGCAGTAAAGTTTAAACGAGAGTAAGGTGTGTGTGTGTGTGTGTGTGTGTGTGTGAGCTGTAAGACTCTGAGCTGCTGCTCTGGTTTCTTTGTCCTGTCACACATGCCAGTCTAAAACACTCAAAGAGCCCATTCACTTCCAGTGCTGCACTTGCCAACACACACACACACACACACACACTGTCCTTTCCTCTTTACAGTCCAACGTAACGCATACATTCCCATGTGCCGTGAGGACAACACACTCACTCCTGCTTTGCTAAAATGATCTTAGAAACTCAAATACAGTCTAAACCCAACTTAGAAATTAACAAAGTGTCATGTGACACGTGTGTGTGTGTGGGGGGGGAATCCCAGGGCCTGAATACACACGCTAAACCCAAATTTAAAACAATTTGAGGTAAATACGCTATAACAATCTTGACGTGCACTTTTGTCATTCCAGTAGATAAGAACTGTATTTGTCTACCAAGATGGCCGCCAATCCTTTAACCAGGACATGAACCCAAGTGAAATACAACTGTGTCCTAGTAAATTATTACTAATATAACATACAGACCACAATCATTATCCCGGACAATCATATTGTGTGTTTTCTATCAGCTGTGTAGAAATGGAAATACTTCACTGTTTTGATCTAATAGGTCAAACCAGTTTGCCAAAAGGTCCTCAGTTTGACTTGATTCGGTTTGATTCATTTTGAACCGACTCAATTTGATTCAGATAGATGGATAGCCAGACGGGGTTTAAACTGTCGACTGAAGACCCAAGTTTGGGTTGAAGATGAAAAACATACCAAGCACAAAGTTCTCTCTCCACTCCTGATTTCTAACACACACACACACACACACACACACACAGCTTTAGGCTGATCTCGCGTCTGTCAGAGCGGAAACTAAAGCTGATACTCTCCGCGTGTCTCCGGTAGTGCTCATATGTTAATAACGTGAGCTTATTTCATCCATTAGATTGAAAGATCCGCGCAAACCCAAACATTTACTCGCCCACAGACCCTCCCCTCGAAGAAATCAGGACAGAAGTGTTTGAAAGTGGACAGAAGAGACGGATTAAAACACCGGAAATGTGTTTACTTGTGATCCGATCGACATACCAGGTGTAAAGAGGGCCTTGGAGTCAGTGTGTCTGGGATCAGTATTGACAAGATGTGTGTGATAGACTTATGCATATACACACGGTTTGTCTTAAAGCATATTCAAAACACTGTAAAAACACTTAAAAGCTGTAATTTTCACCACAGAGGGACTTTACCTATAAAAATAACCCTGGTTCTGTGAGCAACGCAGAACTTTTAACCTTAACTTAAAATAAGATTAAAACAGTTTCAGCTTTCTGGACTGCAGTTCAAACCCCAAAAATACAGTGTGAACATAATCCGGCAGGGGAGAGTAATCGAACACTGATTCAGACCAAGCAATCGAACCAAACGTAAAAGCAACAAAGTCTGGATTTCAAGGCAGTTTGATTGTGATGTTGTCTAGTGGAGTTATTCTGGTTAACCGGATTATGACAAAAACCATAATCGTCGATTATTTCCTTGAAACTGTAATTGTGATTATTAATTATGATTATCACATTTTACATTGAACGTTGTTTTGAATAGCTTTACCATTATCCCATATTGTTATATCAAAATAAACGAGCTGAAAACACTCTTCCTGAACAACTTTTATCGCTCTTCTATAGCATTAGGCCTCAAATGTCAAATATTCATTTTTATATATTTAAAGAAACCAGACCAAAGTAAAAATATGCTTGGTGTTATAATGATTTACTAAAACTAAACTTAAAACTAGCAGAAAACAAAAAAAACCTTTAGATAAGCTGTAATGTAAGTGGACTTTCCTTTTGTAATTGCGGCTTTGAACGATTACATAACTGTGGCATTCGTAACTATAATCGTGATTACAAATGCGATTAATTGTGCAGCCTTAATGTCACCAGTCACATTTAATCTTGATCAAATCAAGAGTCCCGTGATGTCATCCCATGTGACGTAGGATCCACAACCACATCCCCGTGATCTCACGGATCCGATGGAAACGGTGACTAGAACGATTTGATTCTTGCGTAAAGCTGCACTGAAAAGCCCGTCGACTGTTTGGGACCGTTGTTGTTGCAAAGTGTCTTTGCCTGGAGCCGCCTTGTTAAACTTCCCTAATCGTTTACATCTGGAGTTGCACGGAGAGGAGGGGAAGGAGTCGGGATGAAGCAGAAAAAACAGAACCGGATATTCAGGAGGATATTCATGAGCACAGAGGCATATCTCGTGACGATACCGAGAGCAAGACAAAACAAATAAACCTGGAGGGAAAGAAAAGCTTCATTCTTTCTTCTGCGCGTAACATTGGAGGTGTCGTCTTATCGTTAGTGTGTCTTTTTCGGGAGAATATCAGTGTCACGGCACTCGGGTGTTTTCACGGCCTGCGTCTGACCTGTGGGCCGAGAAAGGGCCTTAAAACAAACATGATAGCGATCAGAGATCCTCATCTGGACGTGACTGTGTCCAGGGGCCTGGGGCTTGTTAGGCCAGAAACACACTTTAAACAACAGACGCCAATGCATGGCATTTCAAGTGGACAGTGCTGTGCATACTGTTCATTTGGTGGCAACAAATCTCAGTCACCTTTAGATCCATGCGTTTATGCATTATTGTCTGAAACTGTTGCTCCATGCTCTTCATCAAAGCGTTCTATGCCATTAGCAACTCTAAAAACCTTTTTTTGGTTTGAAAAACTTGAAGCCAAAATACGGCATGCAACAGCATTTTCTGTTTTGATCAACTAATTTTTACTCCTCTCTGCACTTTACTGTTAAAAGACGTAAGTGTTAATACTTTGTAATATAGTCAGGAGCGACTTTCATGATTTTATTGCTGTATTTTTTTACATCTATTCAAATTAAGGATTTTACAAAATATATTTATTTTATATGCTGGAATATGTAGAAATGTATATTAACAGAAGAAGGGCTGTCTTTATTTCATTAATGGTGGAATGTGCAGAAAAAAGATTTAAAAATGTTCAACAATTTTCTTCTAGTCTGAGACTGTTGCATTTAATTAAATTTTTGCTTGATGCAATGTGCATAAAGTTAAAATATTCAAACAAAACAAGTTTAAAAAAAGAGAATGTTTAATTTGATTACATTTTAGATGATGGAATATGCAGAAAGAATAGAATTAGGCTGAAAGGTCTATGCTTTAGCGTATTCAGGTCATGCATCATGTTTTTGAAAAGTAACTTAGTAAAGTAACTAATTACTTTTGAAAATAAGTAATCAGCAAAGTAATTGGATTACTTTCTTGGAGAAGTAATCAGTAACTAATTACTATTTCCAAGTAACTTATCCAACACTGATAATGGAATGAATAACAATGGCACGAAGTATAAAATGCAGTATATTTAAGATTTATTGCAAAATTGTCAAAATAAATTTACACTACTACTGTTTAAATGTTTTGATTTAACCGTAAGATTTAAGAAATTAATACTTTTATTCAGCAAGGACACATTAATTTGCTCAAATGCGAGTAAAAACATGATACACAAGATTTTTATTCCAAATAAATGTTGTTCTTTTTAATTTTAGAAGAACTCTGGAAAAATTCTTCGGTTTCTTGAGCATAAATCTTCATATTAGAGTGATTTCTGAAGGATCATGTGACACTGAAGACTGGAGTAATGAAGCTGGAAATACAGCTTTATCACAGGAATAAATTCTATTTGAAAATATATAACATAAAACATTTAATTATATATGAAAAAAAAATTATATTTATATATGATAAACACCGGAAACACTTTATTACAGTGCCCTTGTAACATATGCAACATGTACTTACCAGAATAACAACATAATTACATGCAACTAACCCTCGACCAAACCCTAATACTACACTAACCCTATAGAAAGTACATGTAGTTGCTTAATATTATACTCAGTGCTTACATATGAAGAGTTCAGATGCAAAAGCCTCTAAGTGCCATTTGAAATTTTCTTCTAAAATTATAATCAAGCTTATATATTCAAGTTCAGTAATTTCACTTAAATGACAATTAATAGGTAACCCTCATTGCAATTTAAGTGAAATCACTGAACTTAAATATACAAGCTTGATAAAAATCATCATTCTAGAAGAAAATTTCAAATGGCACTTAGAGGCTTTTGCATCTGAACTCTTCAAATATAATCACACTGTAACAATGACACCTTAAAATAAAGTGTAACCTCATAACTTAATCTGAGGAATTACATAGATTAGTTTGATATCTGCTAAAAGCGACACAGGACAATATAAAAGTGTCAAATGTGCACGTTTTACTTCAAAACAACTTTATGCAACTGTAAAACAAATATTCCTTCCATCCACACCTCCACTTTTCCTCTCGTTCACCCCCTTCCCTTTTCCTCATTTCCTCATCATCACTATCACTTTTCCCTCCTTCCACCCACCAACTGTGCAGCATGTCAGCCTCGTCTCTCCAACTCTCTCTGCTAAGCTTTAACTGAAACCATCTGCTAGGAATACCAGACTGATGAAGGTCTGGTTGGGAGTCGCGCCCCCCCCCCCCCCCCCCCCCCACCCACCCACCACCCTCTTTCCCCTCGCTCTCTTTCTGCACAATCAGATTTTATTAGCGTACACTCCAGCACTTAGTGTTCTGGTTTTAAGAGCACTGATGGCTCTTAATGTGAAATAAAACCCTGGTCTCCACGTGAGGGGCCACACATGATCCGGAGGGGCCCCGGTGTATTCGAGGGGGTGCGAAGCCCTGCTATCAATCAGCCGAAGAGCCCTTATCACGCCGGAGAGAGACGGATGACCCCCACACCCCGCCAGGCCACGGGGGGTTAACCTTGGCCCGCCGGTCGGGGGCTTTAGCCTGGTCTAACACTGATACCACAAGACCTAGAGGGGCAAGTGGGTATTAGTGGGACATATGATAAGTGCATGCATGCATATTTGTAAACTTAAAGGGCACGTGACTAGAAGGTATTAGTTTGACATGCACAGAAAAACAGGCCTATATTTCATCACGGTCGGCTTTATTTTTGACCTTAGAGCAGCTGCGATATCTTGCTGAACCAACATGAAGTGCACTGCATTGTTTTCCCAAGCATTTCCCACATTGTAGAGCTAGTGCTTCGGTATATGCGTTCTCTATGGCAAACGCTCATGAGGGTGTAAGACATGACTGAACATGTGTTTTGGTCCCTCATAGCCAGTCAACTAACACCATTCAAAAAAGAAAGCATTTCATTTAAACAAAGCTGAAATAAGAATGAAATATTGGACAGAAAACTACTGAAAAATTACTCAATTATAAAAATTAAAGCTAAATGGAATTTAAAAAAAAGAACAAAAATGACAATGAAAATAAAAGTTAATTCAAAATATTAATAAATAATATAATAAATAAATAATACTAAAATAAACACTGCTCAGAGTCTAATTTTTAATAGAAGACAGAGCACCATTTAAAATAAAAATAAATTTTAATTTTTAAACTTTTCAATAATTAGACAGACGTACTTAATAGGGCTGGGCAATGATTAATCGCGATTAACTGCATCCAAAATAAAAGTTTGTGTTTACATAATATATGCGTGTATACTGTGTATAATTATTTTGTATATAAAATTCACAAACGTGCATGTATATATTTAAGAAAAAAATATTAATGTATAAAATATTTATATTTAATATAAATTATGTATAATCGAGTATATTTATGCAAATATTTCTTAAATATATACATGCATGTGTGTGTATTTATATATGCAAAACAATTATACACGCTACACACATATATATTATGTAAACAAACTTTTATTTTGGATGCGATTAATCGCAATTAATCGTTGCCCGCAGTTAAATGTAACAATTCAATAAATGTAACAAATTAATAAATAACCATTTAAGATTCCATTTTTAATTTGTTGCAAAGATTTTTTAGAGGAGATAGTTAATTCAGTAGTATTTTTTGTCACTATCGCAATCACTAAAAGTCTCCACAGAGCGTTAGCCGAAACACAAACACATGGAATATTCCATCAGTGAGACGACGCCAGGTCTTTGAGAGCAAGGAGTAAACTGTTTGAAAACACCCACTACACCACCAGCTAACAAATATAGACACTGAACTAACAAATCAACTCCCACAGTAATGAAGGCCCCTGTAAAGTCACTGCATCCTTCTGCGCTCGGCCTGTTTTTAGCCCCTGTTTTTAATGTTAGATCATAGTGGTTAGTGGGTGTATTTGCTGAGCTAATGTTGATGTTAGCCAGCTCCCCTAAACTGAGCAAAACTAACACCGAGTTAATCTGCACACATTAGACAAATTTTGGCGAAATTTCAGACAAAAAAGGCCCATTGTCTATAGTGCATCAATGAAGCACAGATCACACGGAAAGCTTGCCTTCACCATGACTGAAAAACTATTTTTTAATCTGGCTTTTTTCCTCAGAATCACAAGATATAAATTCCCAATTGTGCAACTAAGTTGTGAAGTCCAAATTGCGAGATATAAACTCACAACTCGGAGAAAAAAAGTCAGCTCACAATTCAGGCTTTATAACTCCCGATCGCAAGTTTATATCTCGCAATTCAGGCTTTATAACTCATGATCGCAAGTTTATGTCTCGCAATTCAGGCTTTATAACTCCCGATCGCAAGTTTATGTCGCGCAATTCAGGCTTTATAACTCCCGATCGCAAGTTTATGTCTCGCAATTCAGGCTTTATAACTCCCGATCGCAAGTTTATGTCTCGCAATTCAGGCTTTATAACTCCCGATCGCAAGTTTATGTCTCGCAATTCAGGCTTTATAACTCCCGATCGCAAGTTTATGTCGCGCAATTCAGGCTTTATAACTCCCGATCGCAAGTTTATGTCTCGCAATTCAGGCTTTATAACTCCCGATCGCAAGTTTATGTCTCGCAATTCAGGCTTTATAACTCCCGATCGCAAGTTTATGTCTCGCAATTCAGGCTTTATAACTCCCGATCGCAAGTTTATGTCGCGCAATTCAGGCTTTATAACTCCCGATCGCAAGTTTATGTCTCGCAATTCAGGCTTTATAACTCCCGATCGCAAGTTTATGTCTCGCAATTCAGGCTTTATAACTCCCGATCGCAAGTTTATGTCTCGCAATTCAGGCTTTATAACTCCCGATCGCAAGTTTATGTCGCGCAATTCAGGCTTTATAACTCCCGATCGCAAGTTTATGTCTCGCAATTCAGGCTTTATAACTCCCGATCGCAAGTTTATGTCTCGCAATTCAGGCTTTATAACTCCCGATCGCAAGTTTATGTCTCGCAATTCAGGCTTTATAACTCCCGATCGCAAGTTTATGTCTCGCAATTCAGGCTTTATAACTCCCGATCGCAAGTTTATGTCTCGCAATTCAGGCTTTATAACTCCCGATCGCAAGTTTATGTCTCGCAATTCAGGCTTTATAACTCCCGATCGCAAGTTTATGTCTCGCAATTCAGGCTTTATAACTCCCGATCGCAAGTTTATGTCGCGCAATTCAGGCTTTATAACTCCCGATCGCAAGTTTATGTCTCGCAATTCAGGCTTTATAACTCCCGATCGCAAGTTTATGTCTCGCAATTCAGGCTTTATAACTCCCGATCGCAAGTTTATGTCTCGCAATTCAGGCTTTATAACTCCCGATCGCAAGTTTATGTCTCGCAATTCTGGCTTTATAACTCTCGATCGCAAGTTTATGTCTCGCAATTCTGGCTTTATAACTCCCGATCACAAGTTTATGTCTCACATTTCTGACTTGACAACTCCAGACTGCAGATTTTTTTCCCTCACAATTCTGGGGGGAAAAGTCAAAATTCAGATCAAGCTGTTTTCTGTTGATCAACAGCGAACCCACATGACCAACTTGAACCCGATTTAAAATACACATGGGAAAATCTTGCCTCACACAAAATACCCCATTGTGGATTCCTGTTGATATAACTGGATTTCACCTGCAAGAATTCACCAAACAATGGTAAATGTGACCCCCTCCTTAAGATTCAACATACCACTTTCATCATCCAGACACCTAACATGACAAATATCAACTCTATGCTGCAGATTTTGTTTACGAAGCTCGTTTCAGGCGAAGAAAATAAAAACTCAAGCTACTGTATCTCAACGCTATTCCCTCATATTGGTGGGAATCAGCACCACAGTCCGCTGAGAGTCCGGGAGAAACTTTAAAGATCGGATAAACAACTTGTCTTGTCAAAAACATCCCAGTGCGGTATTAAAGTGGGCGCCTTCTGTCTGAACCTGGCCGACTCCGAAAGCGCCCGCCTCAGATTAATAAATTGATGAAAAAATACATTTATACACACACAAGCGCATCCCAAGCAGCTTCAAAGGCCTTTCATTGATGTCACTGAACGTAGCGTGTGTGTATGTGAGTTTGTGTGAGGAGGGCTGGTTGGTTCGCCAGTCCTCATGGGGGGTCGAATCTCTCCTGAAGGGCCTTGCTCTTGAAAAGCCAGTGAAGGCTATAAACAGAATATGTAATGGCAGGGACTGAACAGAGGGAGGGATGATGGGCAAGCTATGGGTGGCAGAAGGGGTTGACGCCAACTCCCGTTCTCCTAAGAGAAAGCAAGGAGGAGGGAAGGCCAAGGCTGGCAGTGTTTCACACAATTCAAAGAGTGTAGAGCTCGCGCAATGCACTCAAGTTTTTCTAGGACACGAGTTGAATGGTTGATGGGTTTATAGAAAGCTTAGGTTTGGACAAGAACCTTCAAAATCTCGACTCAACAACCATCTAACATAATGTGAGACAAATGCGAGAGGCCAACGAGAAAAAAAGGCCTTCACCTCCACTGTTTTTGTTTAATGTCTTTTCAAAGGATCGCAGCACTCCAGCGCAAAAATATAAGTTAGTAGATGGTCGAAAATTAGGCTGTGAAGGACAGAAATACAACCTGTTCGTTTGGCTTCTTTTTTCGTGAAACCAAGGCATGGGTCAACCAAAAATTTTTAATTTAATTACCTGTTAAAAACCAGGTACCATTTTCCAAAAACATGATATAACCATCTTAAAGAGGATCTATTATGCTATTTTCCATTCTCATCTTTCTTTGGAGTGTAATGTTGTTGCATTGATCATGAAAAAACTCTGAAAAGTTACAAAGTCCCTCCAGCGGGAGTGATTCTCTATATCAGTGTCACCCCTTTCTTTTCCGGGAATGAACGTCACAATATTCCTCTTTTAAATAATTCCCACCCCAAGGTATGTGCAAAATAAAGGACTGGTCTAGCCGACCAATCAGATCACACTGTGCTTTTCAGAAGGAGGTGCTTCATAGAGACGGAAACGAAACATTCTAGTAGACCTCAAAAACAAACTTTGTAAAAGGGCATAATTTGGAGGATTTTCCAAAGGGTCCAAAAAGTACCAGTGAACCAAAAAGAAAAAGGAAAAAATGTATATATGTGACACACTGCATCCATTTATTTATTATCAATGGAAAAATGAACAAAAATGCTAAGTACACAAATGAACATCAGTCCAACGCATCTACCTTTAGACAAAAGCCAAATGTTTGCCAAATGACATTTGCTTGTTTTTAAGGCTGAAAAAACCATGTAGAAGTCAGTCGAGACTGTTTACACAGTTGTGATCGCAGCATCAACAAAGAGAACATTTGGCAACGTCGCCATCAACAGATCTGTCTCTCTCTCGCTCACTGGTGAGCAAACACACACGGTCCGTGTTTAATCATAATGATCAGTCGGTTAAAGTTAGTTACGCAGACTGAAGACATGAAGGGACGGTTCAACAAGAAATGAAAAGTTTCTGTCGACATTTTTAAGAATATTTACGCTGCTCTTTTCCATACAGTGGAATAAAAGTTTCATAAAATAGCCTACAATATTCCAAGCCAGCTGAATATGTTGGTTTTTGTCATTTTTTAAATTTGAAAGCAAAAAAAAAAATCTCCATTCAAGTTCATTGTTTAAAGAAGAGCAGAGAAAACATTCGGCTTTTTGTGTTTGGTGGAAAAAAGAAAGTCATACGGGCGACATCTTTCCTTTTTTGGAACCAAACAGGTAGAGCCACTAACACACACCAACAACATCACAGGATATTTAAAAAAATAAACACTCACACACAATAGCACTATTAACTCAACTGTGTCTCAATGATTTTAAGTCCTAAGAGTGAGAAAAAGGGGGGAAACCTGGCAATGTGGCACGAGCTATGATGATATGCTCAGGCATTACAAAAGTGTGTGTTTGTGTGAGAGTTTGCCCTGTGCTATTCTTCCCCAAAAGACAAGACTAAACAGTTTAAAATGCGTTTCCACTGAGGTGTGTTTGTTTGCCGGTGTGGGCGGCACGACACAAAAGCCACAGTTACAAGGTTTGGCGAGTCGCTCGGTTCCTTGTTCTGTAGACGCACGGGCCCAAAACCTGAATGCGTTAAAATAACACGGGACTGTGCTGAAAGCTTTTGCACTGGGAGGTAGAGACCAAAATTGAATGAAAAAAAAAAAAAAAAAGAGTCTGAAAACCGATTATGACCATGTGCTTCAACGGCTTTTCCAGGAGAGTGAAGACTTGACCAGAAAATCATTTCAGCGTGTAAATGTGCATAAAATACAATGTTAGAAACCGCCACAGGCCCTTGAAAAACATTTAGGATTGAATGCATTCAGTACGTTTACAACACTACATGTCAAAACCTGTCATTGAAATGAATAGAGGCATTGCAGTGGCTTGAAAGAGGTTGTACTATAGGACAATACCTGTTATGAGATTATCTTTGACAACATGTTGCGAGCTGGATTCGAACTCGTGTCACCCAAGTGAGCACCAAACTTCAATATGCTTTTTATCTTAAAATCTTTCCAATGCCACATCAAATGAAAGTATTCAAAATGTGGCTTAATTTTATTTCACCAACAAATGCATTGTAAATGACTCAATATATCGAGTTCTCTCTGTTTCCAACACAAGCCCCTAGAACAGACGATTCCTCAGGCAAAGCTTGAGCATTCATCTCAGTGACAAGCATTGAGAAGAGTAGAGCTGGTTGGCCGACACACTCAATCCTTAAAAACAGTCCCACTGGATTATTGAGGAATGTCAGCTTCGAGCAGGCCCTAAATCAATTATGGGAAATCTGCACGCCTGCATTTCCCCACATCTTTCCCTTCTGTCACTTCATACCTCTGTTTCTTTCCATCTTCCACTTATTAATGTCTTCTATTCAGCTCTTTTTCTCCAAACTCAGTCCTACACAATGCTTTTTAAAGTTATCTGGACGGTTGTCCTCGCTGCTAGCTGAATAGAAATGTGAGAGAAAAAAAATCAAACAACAAGCATGAGGTTTGAACTGAACTCAATGGCTTTGGCTAATCTTGTGCAGATCTGAATGTGAGGCCACAAAACACTTAAAGAAAAGCCAATTTTTTTTCTTTTTAGCAATTTATTTCTTTGATCTGTTGAAGGTCTTCAGCATTCAAAATTGCATTCAAGGTTAGCGATTTGAATTAAAGTGTAGGTCTACTTTTCACCAACAGATTCAGACTGATATTTCAGACTAGCAAAATAATAGGCCTATATATATATTTTAAATCATCCAGTTGCAGTGTTTCCATGTTTACATAAGACACATTCTTGTGTTTCAAAATTAATACATGTAAAAAATTATAGATATGGGAATTTTTACTGAATTCTTAACATTTCGTTATAAATAGACTAGCTAGCCAATCTATCTACACTCTAAAAATGCTGCAACTTTGGGTAAAAAATAGATAAACCAAAACATTGGGTTAAAAATTTAATTAAAAAAGGTATCCCAATGGCTGGGTCTGTCCATATTTGACCCAAAGTTGGGTTAAAACTAGAGCCAGACCGATATATCGGCCGGCCGATATTATTGGCCGATATTAGACATTTTCCAAACTAACTATTTTTTTTAACTGCTTGTATTGTTATTTATTTATTTATTTAAATATCTGTACTGTGTTGTCTCTATGGACCTTTGTGTCTGGAATAAAGTTAATTGAATATCGGTATCGCAGTTATAATGGCCGATAAATTAATATTTCAAAAATAAAATAAAAACGGACAAAACATGCTTCAATCATCTTTCCTTGGCCTGTTAAATTGAAAATGTATGTTTTACAATTTGCAGTATGACGTTATCTATTGCTAATAGACTCATCATAGACTAGCTAACCTGACATAGTAATTTTAAGGTAGCTTATAAGGCAATGTAGGGACTAATTATTATTTTATTTATCAGAACTTTAATATATTTTGATGTTCCCCTGTTATGTTGTGACAATAAAAGAAACTTTTTAAAATGCTTTATCATATTATTTTAGTTAAAACTCATAAATAACTATGTTAGGGAAATCTGTTAATGTTTTGTTGCGCGTTTCTGAAAAAATATATCGGCCGATATATCGGAATATCTGATTTTAAAACCCAAAAATATTTGTATCGGCCTTTTAAAATCCTTTATCGGCCGGGCTCTAGTTCTAGTTATTAGTTCTAGTTAAAACAACCCAGTAATTTTTAGAGTGTACTATTATGGATTCTACCAATTACTATTTTGTCATTACAGCAGTTCTTTTTGCAAAGCACATCATACACGTAACTAACCTGTCACTCGACAACAATAACCTCATTAAACACGACAAGGGACAGCATGTTAAGCGTTTCTGTACATTTAAGATTAAAAAATGCTTTTGTTTGTATTCCTTGACTACAACCACAGGTATTCAAAACTCCGCATTCCCTTTGGCAATTTTCTTTCACTTCACTTTTTTATACACAACAAAAGAAAACTATAAATATTCCATGAAGTCTGTGAATCCAGAGGAGCTTCTCAATTCCACCTCGGGGCTTTCAGAGCAACAGCACAAGAAATGTACATATTAGTTTAGAAGCGACATGATTAGTTCACTCTATGTGCGACCGCTTTAGGCTTCACTGCGGCCTGCTTTGAGTGTTGTGCAATCTCAGATACCTGTAACATGATTTGTGTGTATATAGACAGGGAAAGTGTATAGTAAATATAGATGTAAACAAAACTCACAGGACGGGACATCAATTTTATTGCATTTGCACTGTTACACAAATATAGTGCATCATACAAAAGGCAAGAGGCCAAAAAATTCCTGAGATTTTTCAGTAAAATAATTTGACAAGAATAAGAAAAAAAAAAACTTTTCTTTTGAAACAGACCCATGGTGAAATTTTAATGGCTCTCATCCAGACAAAGAACATTTCTCTTTTATATTCAGTTCCCCAAATTCTCCACTTAACAAAAAATTGAACACCGTGATGACATTGTCAAATTGCTCAAATTCTGAATGCAAAAGACTTCTGCTTATTCCTGGCAAACATACCCTACGTTTGTGTGAAAGTTGGAGCGCGACCACAAAAGATCATCCAGATTCTGACGGGCTCCCTCAAGTTTTGTTTGGAAACTTCCTTATGTGATTTTGACAGCTGTGACTGAGGCTGTCTGAGCGAGAGCTTAAGATTAGTGTGTAAATATCTGAAGTATGCCAGCTATCATTGTCTGACGCGCAGCTCGCTCTAGAGGTGGCGATTGACAGGATAAGCCCATCTGCCTCGATGACCTCCCGTTTCACTCGGTCCACGCTGGGATAGATCCGACGGGCTTAAAGCGCGAGCGCCGGAGATATCTCTTACTACGGGATGATCTGTTTTCAGGAACTTACAGATAAAAACACGAGCGCCGATATGCTCAGGTTCTGGAGGTTATGAACTCGTGGCGATTCGAATACTGTGAGGAATAATACGTTTTAAATGCCTCTTTTTTTAAACATGATGAGGGAAAAGATTATGTATTTGGGTCTCGCGTGTACATCCGGATGCATTCGGTTACGGTGCCATTTTACCCATCTTCCCATCAGCTAAACGAATTAAAATAAGTTGTAATCCTCCTTATCCTGAATGACATCATCTGAATGTTCGCTAGTAAACCCATATTAGACATTATATTAGTGGTAACAGAGGGCTTCTGTGCTTGTGATATTGACGTAATTTCCCAACATTGAGTCAAACATGGGAACACTTGACTTGACCGTGGTAAACGAGTCATAACGGAAATCTCGCACAAGTTTGCGAGTTGCAGGTACAGCCCGAGGCGGTGCTATGGGCGGGATGAACCATGATAATTTAAGAAATAGGCTCTTCCCACAACAACACACTATGGGCTGAGGAACAAAAGAGACATGGGTACCGCTACTACTATGCATCGAGTCTGTAAGGAGCAGCCATTAGGCTAATGAGGGCCAATGGAGATCCCAATGAAGCTATCAGCATTCACTCAGAATCACAATGTAAGACTAACGTCTTAGGAATTGAATGGAAGGGATTGGAAAGGAGGGGACGAGTGAAAAGAAACGGAGAAACTTGTGCGAAAGTCTGGAGGAAGGATGGGGGGTGGGGGGGGAGCGCAACTTTTCGCTCAAACGCTTGGCCGGGTCCAATCAAATCACATTGCGATTCAGAGTAAAGCAGGAGGATTTGAGCTTCGGAATAAACAATGGCTGTAAAAAGTGTTGATTTGGGGAGATGGCTTACGGTTTAGCCAAAAAAACACTCCCGTTCTCCTTTTTTTCTGTGCAAAGAACCAACCGTTCATTCTCTTTTCCTGCAGAGCGCTGACGCATAACGCCACAGCAAAGCCATACATGAATGCCTGCTGAGTTCTTTGCAAATTGGGTTGAAAAGACCCAATGCTGGGGCTAAAAGGGCAGTCAACCTTTCCCAGACGTGAGCACAAAACTCAAAACACATCTATAGGCAAACCCTGCAGCCCTTGGACAAGAAGAGCGAACACCCAGATAGAGTTTCAGTGTGACAGATCTCTTCTCTCGGCCAGTCTAATCTTATTTTGAAGAAAGCTAAACAAGCAAGTCTGAATATGCTTAATTACAGCCCAGTGGCAGACAGCACTAAATTAGATTGACTGGGTATTAGATCAATTAGCCAACCATTTTACAGGCAAACATGAGGGAATCCTTAGCGAAATGAGAGGCTGAAACACTTTAGACACAAGATTTTGGCAAATCTGATCCAGTAAACGCTGGCGATAACTCAACATGATCTTTTGGACTGCGAATAAATGAATGCAAATCTGTCAAACAGCTAGAGTACACAATTAAAACCAATTAAACAGTTTAATAGCCTCACACTTGAACTAATGCTAAAATGACATCAAGTCCCAGCAATCCACTTCCACATGCATATTCTTTAAATAACATGAAATTACAAAAAATAAAGTCTACATTCAATCCAGTTCCAGATGCAAATTGCCTAAATAACATGAAATTATTAAAAAAATAAAGTCTACATTGACTGGTGATCTGGTGCCTAAAACTCAATTTCCATTAAAGGGGCTGATTTGTTTAAGCTCTCAGCTGGGTGGCTTTGGAAAACGGTCAAAACCGTAGACGGTGAAGGAGACAACCATGCAATATTCAAAATAGTGGTTGACCAGGGATCCTTAATAAGGAAAAATGTTGGTTTGTGTCCATACGAGGGACATTATAAACTCTCACATGGCGTTTCTCACTGGCTCTTGAACTGAAGAGATGCACAGAGACAGATAGTGTATTTAATGGCACTCACCGTTCTTGCGCTTGGAGACAAGGCGCCGTTGGACAGGTAAGGACTGGAAAGATCTGGGATCATTAGAAATGGGTAACCTGGATATGGGCTCTTAAAAAATCCTCCATCTTGCTGTCTTCTCAAAGCTTTACAGGGGAGAGAGTAATGATTAGGGATCCATGTGAGGACAAACATTTAAGTAAAGAACAAGTATGGCAAGCTGTTTTAACATTTATTCCCATTACTGATACAAATAGTACTTATTTTTGTACCTAATACAATGTTAACTAGTATACTTTTTAATACCATAAGTAACTTTTCACTAGTACTCATTAGTGACGAGTAGCATTGCTACTGGTAACAAACTTCACATTTTTACCATTGAATTCTTTGTATACCCGTGTTTCCGGAGGACATTAAAGCAAGTGATTACGCGTTCATTTATTGTGTGATCTGCCGTGGGAGCCAGCGATGCGCCGGCAATATTAAAAACAAAGACGAGGCTGCGAAAAGAGATTTTTAAGCATTAATATAGAGCTGTCACTGTCATATTATTTCTGTCTTGATAACGTGGGGTATGTCAAATCTTGTAAGTGACTTCCATGAGCGCAGAATTGTGATTTAAAAGACGCTTGAATTCTGATTTGACTGTTCAGACTGAGGTCACATTGCAAAACATCTGACCTGTATCTGATTTAGTACCACATATGAAAGTGGCCAAATCATAATCGAAAAGATCATATTCCATGTGGTTTGTGCGGTTCACACTGTCATGGCAAAAACAGTCACATAAGAGCAAAAAACTAAATCAGATTTAGGCCACCTTTACCTGCAGTCTGAACGTAGCATAACACTCGTCCTCTCACTGGTTTGTTGTTTTTTACTTGTAATATATAATATTTATAGAATATAATATTTATGACCGTGTAATCTTTAAAGTCGTAGTGATATCAGCATTGACTCTAATTACTTTGTAACCTCACATTAGTCTTGTGGTGAATAATTACTCAGTGAAAGAAGTTTCAAATGGCTACCTTTAGTCTAAATTATAACACTTTTACAAAAAAAAAAAAACAGACTTGAAACTGACCGGCCTGCACACTAAAAAATAAGTAAAACAAATACTAAAACTACCTGAATAGTTAATATATTATTTGAAAAAAGTACTGTCTGAAATTGGAAAAGGCACCAGTCAGAGTTATATTACTTCCAATTCATTTAAAAGTACTAGTAGTACCAAAAACACAGAATAATTGTTAATTCGGGCTGCCATAGCAGCACCAGAGAGCTCTTACCCTCGGCGAAATACTCTCGGGCTTTCTCATAACTATCATGATCAGGTCTTGGCTGTGGTCTCCTCTCGGTTTGCTGAAGGACAGACGAGGAACGGAGAAAAACAAAGTAGAAAAGTTATTTTTCCGTCGGCAACAACCACATCCATGTGTCTTGTCAACATGCGGTTGTGTCTGACTTACCTCAGAATCAGATGAACTGCTGTTGTTTTCCGACTCGTTCACTAGAGAGGACTTGACATCGTCCAGATCTCTTTCGGCAGAAACGTTTTCGGAGATTTTGTCCTCTTGTTCTCCCTCATCTTTGAATGAGATCATTTCATCGTTCGCCCCCAACTCATCCCCTCCACCTCCGTTAAGTTGCGGCATGTTTACGAGCGTCTTGCAACGGTTACAAAATCTAGAGTTTGTGTTGACTCTGAAGTGCACGAGAACGTGTCAGTGCGGGATAAAAACACACAAGTATTTCAGAAATAATCCTTGACACATGAATTTAAATCCAATTTGTCCATGATTACGTGCGATCACACAAAGCTCGACAGTTTCATCGGTATCCCTGCAACAAACTCCAGTGCAGCGCTGTGTCCTCTTCTGTTGTCGTCCCGACAAAACTTACCAAACACAAATAAAATTGTATTTTCACCCGATTCTACATTCCACACAGACCGAATGAATCGAGCGCCAAAAGTTGAGCGACTTTTTCTTTAAAAAAAAAAACGCAACCGTCAGTTAAATGCGCGTGAACAAAAGTTGCAACGGTCGCGGTGCCTCCGTAGTCTCTTATCCCAAAGAAAGACGTGTTTTAATCGCGTAAAACACAGATTCCTCCTCAGATCAGCTCGTTTCCTCCACGTTTTGAATCACCACCGTCATGTTTGATCAACGGTCTCTGAAAACGAAACGGTGTGTTTGGACGCGAAGCGGTTCCGTTGCCCTGTACGTTTGAGCTGCTGCTGATGGGGAATGCGCAAGCACGCAGCAGCGCGCGAGTGTGTGTGTGTGTGTGTGTGTGCTGCTGGACGAGCAGAATGCAGAGGAGGAGTTAGAGCTGAAAAACGACACTCCATTCAGAGCGCGCACACACACACACACACACACACACACTCACTCACGAGAGGTTTAAAGGAACAGTTTGTTCGGGGCTTGATTCTTGAAATAGTTCAATGACACCAGGGCTTGGGATTGTGTTATTTAAGCAATATAACAAGAGCACGAGCGCTGTTCCTCAGAAATTCAACACGGCTTATAGATTCAGACGTATTCAATAACAGCAGGATTTTTTTTATATAAAATAATTAAATAAGTTATTAATATTGAGAAGCGTTTCTGATAAATTCGTCTGTTATATATTTCTCCAGCATGAACGACAAGAGAAACCTGCTCTGAGGTTTTCAAAGTTACCATGAAATCAAAATTATATATTTTTTAATGGAATATTGCATTTAAATTATTTATCCGTGCGCATTACATTAAAAATCATGTGACCTCGTAATCTACGTCGGATATCAGCATCGACTCTTACTTTGTTACCTCAACCTCACATTAGTCTTGTGGTGAATAATTAATCAGTGGAAGTTTATACAGAAAGAAAATCTGTTTGTTGTGGTTAATTAAAATCTGAAAAATTGCTTCCATTACTTTCTCTGATGACGTTGGTTTGACGGCTTTGGTTAAATATCCTTAACCACGCCCCTCCAACGTCAGTCTGAGTGAGAGATGGAGTTTGTCTTAAACTTTATAAACTTATATGCTAAGTTCTTTATACACAAGCAGAAATTGAATAAGTCTTCCTTGTGTTTTAAGCATTTTATTTTGGAACTGAATATGTTTCTTAAATCACACAAACTTGTAAAGAACAAGAAGAATAGAAAGCTTTTATCTCAATATTATGACCTATTCACCAATTCCTCTTAATATCCTTATTATTTTTCCTCTTTCATTTACTATGTTTGTATGTTTCTTGTTTTTGTTCTTTGTCTTGGTATGGTATTGTCTGTACAAATGCTTGATTGTATATTGATGGTTTTTCATGTTTGTACCAGTTGTTGTCATCATTTAAAAAAAGTTGCGCTAAAGTAAAACCGCGCACTCTTCAATTACTACCGTTTCACTTGGATATTCGTCACAACACTGAAGTACTAAAGTCGGTTGCACGTTTTGGTTGACGGGGACTTTAAACAAGATAACTTCCCATCTTGCTGCGATATCTCGGCTGCATACATTCATCTGGCTGAGTTTTGAAGGCAGCATAGATGCATCCTTCACTACCTTTGATTTCCCACAATCCTGTGCGTCCATTAAGTGACTGTTGAGCTTGAAAAATAAAGATGGCGTATGAAAGTTGCGGTTGGTGTGAACGCCTATGTGCGTTTTTGACCCACTTTTGATGTCATTTCTAGTGAGGAATTACTAAATATTTGTTTAGTTTTCACCAAAGCTCCAATCAATTCCCATGGACAAAATCAAGTCCCGCCCATGTTTTCTTGTTTTAAGAACTTGTCTCACTACGTAGGGAAGAAGACTAGTGGGCCATGCTTTATACCTTGCTATATTTCAGACGATTCACAATGGACCTTTTTTTACCAGTACAATTTCCTAAAAATAACCTTTAGATAACCTTAAGTGATGGAAATTAAAATGACATTAAAATGTGCTTTTGTCTTCCCTTTTGACAGGAAAATTTCAACACCCATAATGCACTGGGCAAATTGCCGTTCTAAGCCACGCCCACCAATCTGCTATATTTGCACTTATAGGATTAAATACCGCCTTTCTTTAGTAGGAAAAACCTCTTAGAAAACTTTTAGTCATAATGGTGTCGACTTGTGTTTTTCCTGGGTGTGAGAATTCAACGAGTAAACGTTTAGCGGGAGTGAGTTACTTTCGTTTTCAGTGAAAGAATAGTGAATATAGAGAGAACGCCACGACGGAATATCACGGAAAATATACAACCCTCTGTCGATCTGACTGTCCGTGCGATTAAGGGATACAAAAATGCGGAAGAATAGGCTAATCTGTTGTTTTGACGAAAGCCGGCGGATGATGCAGACTTTTGTCCACTCCAGTGCTTTTGCTGACTAATAATAAACATGATGTTCTCGGTCCAGGTAACGTGGAAAATTTGTCAACATTTGTTCGTTTTTTTGTTTAAAGACATTTTTGCCTTTGTTGGGACACACTCTAAAAAAATGCTGGTTCAATTTTGGGTCAAATATGGACAAACCTGGACAAATTACATTCCTAATCCAGAAATGTAAACTTTTTTTGTACTTTTTAAATTTCTAATATAAAAAGTTTGGTTTTTTTTTTTTTTTTTTTTAATTTAATTTTTAACCCAATGTTTTGGTTTGTTCACATTTGACCCAAAATTGGTTTAAACAACCCAGCATATTTAGAGTGCAGAAAGTTTACAGAGAATTGGAAGCAAACACTCGAAACAATGCTGGGTTGTTTTAACCCAAATTTGGGTCAAATATGGACAAACCCAAATGTTGGGTTAAAAATGTCATTTAAAATCTCAACCCAACGTCAACTTTCAGTTTCAACTGTACATTTTTTAATTACATTTTTAACCCAGAATTTGGGTCTGTCAATATTTGACCCAGAACACTTTTAGAGTGAATTGGGAACGGACCACAAGTTGGATGTCTTTCAGTTCCAACTCATGCAGCTCATGTTGAGAAAACTACAATCTTACATTGAATGAGGGATGTTTTATAGGTCCTATACACTCTAAAAAATGCTGGGTTGTTTTAACCCAATTTTGGGTAAAATATGGACAAACTCAGCCATTGGGTTAAAAATTTAATTTCAAAATGTAACCCAATGGCTGGGTTAGTCCATATTTTACCCAAAATTGAGTCAAAACAACCCAGCATTTCTTAGAGTGTACACTAAAAGTGCGTTTTTTGTTGACTTGTCATGAACCATTAGCCGCGTTTCCACTGCCGGGCTAGGGCTGGGCCAGAGCTAACAGCGAGCCGGGCCGAGCTAGTGGCCTCGGGCCTCAAGCACCGGGCTTGCGTTTCCACTGCCGGGCCAGTAGCCCCACAGCGCTGCCCCAGACCCCACCCCTAACACGCCTTTCAGGATCAAACGTCATAAAACCCAACCCATTTCAGCGGGTATTATGAATTAATTTATTTTTTAAATTAGGAAGATAGCGAGCCTAGCATGTAACGTTATATTAACTCACCTGCCGTAGTGGCTGCAATAGTGTCCCGAGACCAGTAGGCTACAGGCGATTCTCCATTTCAAGCAGCGATTTTTTGCGTGATATAACAAGTAGGGCTGCGGGCACGTTTTCAAGTTATTCATTAATCGTTAACCGAGGCCCATCGGTTAATACTCGGTGCATAGTGTGCGCGCCGCAACCTCGAGAAACAGAGTAAATTTTTAACACCTTTAATAATTGATTGGACCCCATTTGAAACGAAATTAATTTATAGAAATAAAACGCAGCAAGTACGGAGCAGTTAAAGCCCCATTTCCATCACCCTTCAAACTGAAATTGCCAATTGAAAATAAGCAAAACGTCCATTTCACAAAAACTCAGTGTCTGCAAATAATAATAATAATAATAACCATCATCATCATTATTGTAACATTTTATTAGGCTGCATATGTAGAAGACGCCTTTATCCAAAAAAGGAACAGAGCACAAATAAACACAATATTTTTGACAAATATCAGCGCATATCCAGTGTGTGTGGAGCACGCACTGATGGCTGCGAGACGCCCATCATGTGAACATTTTCATTGCATTTCTTTTAGTGGAAACAACTTAAAATACTCTTTAATTTCTGGTCATACAGAAAATAATAATACATTATTCGCAAATAAATTTATTTATAACAAGAAAACGTTGTGCTTTAACAATTAATCAAGGCGCGCTTCATGATCTCCGTGAACTGAAGCGCGAGACCTGAAACAGCCACCGCATTCGAATTTGTTCGTTTTAAATTGGACATTTAAAGCTTTAGTCTACAGGGGTTATATCCTTTGTAGATTAAAGCTTTAAATGTCCAATTTAAAACGAACAAATTCGAATCGAAAGCCAATATCTTCTATGTTTATGTAGCTTAATTTCTCTCTAAATGTGCATCCGGAGATGGAGATATGTTTTTAGCCGAAAATCATTTAGAAAAGAATATTTTATTAATAAACAATTAATGCCTCGTTATTTTATATTATTTTATTATCAGACACATTTATTATAGCCTATAAATCACCCATAAATCCCCTTGTAGGCTGTGGTTACGGCTCTTCTCATTCAGCACTGCGGGGAAAATATCATTTCCAGGTTCTAATTTGGCCTCAGAAAACCAGTAAAATATATATTTTTTTCATATTAATTTGTCAAATATTTTAAATGTTTAAGGGGCAAAAAAATCAAACAAATATCTGAAAATTCGTCGATATGTAGCTATATATAGCCTAACAATGCGCAGCATTTGGCATAGGCCTACAGTTCAAATTAAAATGTTATGCAATTTTAAACGGTTAATCGGTTAAACATGGACACCCCTATGTGCATCTTGCTTCAGATCATAACGTTCCATAACACCGATAAACTCCGCCTTTTACCTTGAGCACGCCTCTAGCCCGAGCTGGCCCCCTCTGGCCCAAGGTATTCGACGGGCCAGAAATCCTGGCCGTTGGCCCTGAGGAAGCCCCGATCATGCCCCGGAAGTGACAGTGGAAACGCGACTGGCCCTGGCACGCACTAGCACGGCCCGGCCCTGGCCCGGCAGTGGAAACGCGGCTATTGATATGTGAGCACAAATCAATGATGTCAAGCTTTCCCAGACTGAGGTCATGTGTCACTGGTCGCCCTCGTCACCACATCACAAAAGAAAAACAGGGCGTAACTCAGTGAAGTAGCGGGACATCAGCGTTCACCCCATCCAAACACACACACACACACACAAACGCCAACACTCGTCAGCGGAACCATCTGGAGAACATCCACAGAACTCCAACATTCTAAATACTGTTTGAAATACTTCGGCTAAATTGATTATTCTCTCCCAATATGAGTGTAATACTCTCAGCTCAGTTTAACATATTGAAACACATTTATATTTTTTAAGACCTGTGACGTGTTGCTGATTTGATAAAAAGCTACACACACACACACACACACACAGGTTCATATGCAGCTATTCATGGTTTTATTTGTTTGTTTGTCTTTAAAATGGCTTTTCTTATTATATAGCTGATTTTAATTCCCCCTGTCTGTGAGGGTGTGATAATAGGAGTCTGTATAAGTCTCTAATGACATGGTGTTCTCATAATTGCTGGTTGCTGCTGTGAGTGGCAGTGTGTGTGAGAGTGTTGAAGAGTAAGGTAGGGCTTGTTGTAGGGATAAATCGGTCCGTTAGTGAAGCTTTACCCTCATCTGTGATAAAATCCTCTCAGAACAGAGTGATCACCAAACCTCCCACTGAGAGAAAGCTGCCTGAGGAACACACACACACACACACACACACACACACACACACACTCTTTTTCTCACACTCATACACAGGTACACTAATTAGTGCTATGACGTTTTTCAGGTGAATTTTATAATAGTAATTAGTAGGTAATTTTGGTTACACTATTTTAAGGTGACGTAATTACAAGTACTGAGTAATATTAATTAACTTGATCTCACGATGGTCAGGGTTTGGTTTAGTCAGTTACTTGTAATTATGCATAATTTACTGTTATTAATAGTAGCCTAAGCACACGTAACATGTAACTATCATATATGTAACCCGATCTCACCAGAATTCGTACGAATTTTACGAGGTGGCTAATTCGTAACAATTCGTACGATCTCACTCGTATACGAATTAGTACGATTTTGCTAAATCGTACATATTTTACGAATTAGCCAATTCGTATGAATTCGTACGAATGACCTACCCCTGACCCCGCCCCTAAACATAACCGTCACGTGGGTTTAGACAAATCGTACAAATTCGTACGAGTGAGGTCGTATGAATTAGTACGAATTAGCCACTTTTGAATCACTCGTACAAATTCGGACGAATTGGTCGTGAGATTGGGTAGTTGGGATATATTCGTAAAGGCAACATGGTTGAACGTTTAATGTAACAGTACAAAGTAATAAAGAAAGTTTTATAGCCTACGTTAATGTTATAAAATGACTATTGTTTGCTATACTAGTGAAATTGGCAACAGGTGAAAGTCTCGTGCTAAAGGCCATGAAAACAACAACACGCCTGTTAGACAGATCATTTAATGTTGGTGGATTCATTCTACAAATATCAAAGTTTCAATTATCTGTTTTACTATATAAAAACAGGGCTGAAATTTTAAGATAATTCATTAAGATATTACAAATGTAACAAAAATAAGATATATATAAAGAGATTTAAGACAAATTAGTTAGCTTCTTTTTCCATATTTATTTATAATATTTGTTAATATGGTATGATATAAATATATATACAGTATATATATATATATATATATATATATATATATATATATATATATAGGGCTGTCAAACGATTAATTGACATAATATATGTGGGTGCACAATTAGTTTAGCCTGCACTTTATTTCGATAGTCCACTTTAGACGTTCTACTAATAACTAACTTTTCAACATGTCAACTAGAATAAGTTGACTTGTAGTTGCCAAGTCAGTCTGTTGGGGGATGAACAAAATAAAGTGTTATCAGATATTAAGCAGACAGTCTACTAATACTCTAATGACACTTAGTTAACATGTTGTTGCAAATTTAATAGTTAGTTTGATCTGCTGGTCGTAAGCGTGTTGAAAAACATGAACATCGAGAGAGGCGATGAATGATAAAGTAATCCCGATGATTAAAGAAGTTGCTCTGTAACGCAAGCACACACCTGTGACTCATCATGAGCAGATCCACTCTCTCTCTCTCTCTCTCTCTCTCTCTCTCTCTCTGAGCTGCTCTTTATGGACGGAAATCTGCTTAAGTATGATGATGGGAAGAACTCTCTCGTGCGGTTTAACAAGCTAAAAATGGAGAATAAACTGCATAAGAGTCCGCCTTCTCGAGGAATGCAACGACTCACTGCTGCAGATGAGCGCGCGCGCGCACACACACTCTCAGTCACACACACATGCACGCGCAGACTCTCTCTCTCTCTCTCTCTCTCTCTCTCTCTCTCCCTTTCAGTCACACACACACACACACACACACACACACACACACACACACACACACACACACACACACACACACACACACACACACACACACACACACGCCATGCGCACACACACACATGCGCGCGCGTGTGGCAGTGCCAGTGTGTGTTTCTTTGTGTTCTTGTTACACCTACCAGTGTCACTTTACTGTGCAAATCTGTGCTTCAGGTCTCTCTCTCTCTCTCTCTCTCTCTCTCTCTCTCTCTCTCTCTCTCTCTCTCTCTCTCTCTCTCAATCAAATAAACTATTTTGCTATTACAAATGATCAATCAATAAATCGATCAGTAAACCCATGAATACAAAATATAAACAAGAAATAACAGGAAAAATAATTAAGACAAAGAAACAACAACATTAAGACAAGAAGAATATTTCTGACTTGTTGCATATTGTGTTTGTCAAGTTGTTGCATATGGCTGCTGTTGTGATTAAGCTGTAGAGTTTTCTCCCAAAATATGATTTAATTTTATGACTTTGGTAATGCCATAAAATTTGGTTCTAGTTTTAGTGAAAATCTCTCTTTCTCTCAGTCTCAGTCTCACACACTGACACACACACACACACACACACACTCTCTGCTGATGAGGTGTTTGTTGATGTGAACTCTATGTGTCATTCATTTTTGGAGCGAAGTGCTTCTTTAGCAAATCCTATATTCAGTGTGTGTGTGTGTGTGTGTGTGTGTGTGTGTTTATTCTCTCAGCGTTGCCCCTCAGCTTCCCTGATCACACTGAGAGAATAAACGCCTCTGAATGATTCATGTTTGATTGCAGATTTGTGGTTTTGCTCTGCTATTGGATTTCAGGATTAAAGTCTTTTCAAGTGCTCTGATCAATGGAGTTATGCTTTTCATTTTTGGTCCAAATCTTTTAACAAAATTTTAAAACGTAATAAGCTATACTGTTCAAAAGTTTGGGGTCAGTAAAATTTTGAAATAAATTAATACTTTTATTCAGCAAAAACACATTATACTGATCAAAAATGACAGTAAAGACATTTATAATGTTGCAAACGATTATATTTCAAACCTTTGGTTTTAAAAAATCATAGTTTCAACAAAAAAATATTAATGAGAACAACTGTATTTTCAACACTGATCATAAAATATTTTAAAATATTACAGGAAAACATAATAATATTTCACCATTTTACTGTATTTTTGATCAAATAAATGCAGCCTTGGTGAGCAAAACATAAGTAACATAAAAAAATATAATGGCAAGCGTCCCACCTGTGGGACAGTGACAGTCAAGGGGTAAAATTATAATGATTTTAATGTAAGAACATAAGTTGCAATTACTTGATCATGTCAATATTACAGTACAGTAATAACTGTAATACGCAATATCTGTGATTTACAGGATATATTGTAATTTTGAGGTGCATAATGATGAAGAAATAAGAAAACCTTGAGTAGTTTGGCAAAATGTTTGTTTATCGCTTATTGCATTTGCGATGCCTTGTTGGAAAATACACATCTCTCCAAACAGATCCTCCGTGAATCTGTTAATATATTCATGTAAAGACTTTGTCAGAAATAAAAAAAAAAATAATTTATGTTGATAATTATATGTAAAATATATAAATAAATAATGAATATGTGTGTACACAAATATTTTCATAGTGTAAAGAAGAGTCATGAACTTGAAATGGTATATAAATTCATGAAAACCTACAAAGTCATTAATTTTCTCCCTTAAAACTCATATTTGATCACCTAAAGTTTTTTCCTAGAAAATTTTTCCTTATGCCTTAAAATATCTTGAATGTAACTCGACACCCTTGCCTCCTTTAGTATATGCCATTCTATGAATATGCAAATAAGCCCCGCCTCCACTCACTCCCTCAGCTCAGAGATCCACTGGTTGACGATCACGCGTTGATCTGATTGGTTACAAGGTGGTTTGTGACGTCAGAAACACCAGCGTGTTTTTGAGACTGTCTTTGATTCACAGCAGTTTTACTCAGCAATGCTGTCCACTTATCAACTTACACATGGTGTGTCTTAAAGCGCATTAAAAACACCACATAAAAGCTGGATTTTAGCGTATAGCTACATTTCTGAAATGATGCGTTTTAGAGATATTTAAAATCTTGCAGATAATGTAAAAGAAGATATCTATCTACAACAAAACATACGGGGAACATTTATTTCCTCCGTTAATTTTGCTATTATATACATTATAATATTCGCATTTATCTTTGTTTTGCGTGCAGCACCGCATATATATTCTGTAAAGCAACACCATCAGTGTGTGTCACGTTTCCACGTCTCTCACACACATTCTTCCTTCACAAATCAGAGTTTATTATTGTCCTCCTCGGGAGAGAGTGACAGAGCACATTATTAATTGAATTAATTTGAGTGTCTCTATAATCCTGTCAGTAGTTTTGCTGAATTAAAGTGAGTGGAAGAGACAGAAGAAGCTCAATGTTGTTGTCAGGCGTGTGTCAGACTGACAGACAGACCGGCAGGGCCTCGCAGGGCCTCATTAGTGTGTGTGTGGCTTTCTTATTATGTGTATACATGCATTTGTGCATGTGTCTTGATGCAGTCTGGCACACACACACACACACACATCTCTGCCCAAGGTGGATCGTTTGCCTGAACAATACAAGTCAGCTCCAGCTTTAGTTGCAGGCGTGTGAAAACTCGCCTGTAGGGACAGTTTCCAATATCTCACACACACACACTGCTACATTTACTGCCCAAAACATAATACCTTTTATTGTATTCAAAACGTCAAACCAGCACACTCTCGTATTCTGCACGCGTAATCGATCATCCCCGGGTCTTCGGCACTCCCTCCAGTTGATCATGCAACTACGATATCATTTACATTAACTCAGCGAAACCAGCTTTAATGTAGAAATCGAATCGTCTCCGAATAGTATTTGGGCTTGTACTTTGTGTGTGTATATTTTAAACAACCATGTGCATTTGCATGATCGTTACATATTCGGTCCCTACTGACATCATTACCTGCACACACACATACACACACAACCCACACGAGGGTTCCTGCAACTTATATTTTATTCAACAAATCCAATGTTTCATTTCCCCCCAGGTAGTCACTCACTCAACAGACATTGCTCTTAAATTATGAATGTCTGGTTTGTCTCTTTTACACACACACACACACACACACACACTGGCAAGAATACACACCTGCGTCATTTCCAGAGACGTGCTGATAGAGAATAAATAAAGCGATGGTGTGAAGTGGCAGTAGTGTGTTAAAGCGGATCCCGCGTATCCACGGCTGTGTGAACCGCTGGGTTTCACCCGTAACAATAATATATAGTCAAACATTGCAGCCTTGCTCAGAGAGACTGCAGAAATACGGGATGATTGTTGGCAAACTCAAATCTGTAGCTGTTTTTTTGTGTGTTTGTGTGGTTTGTCCTAAAAGCAAACACATGAAATCTAAACAGCTTTTTTTCTCGCCTTCTATGACAGATGTGCTCAGATTTGGATTCTGCCTTAATGAAAAACATACACGTAAGTTTGCAACTGGATCTGAAGAGAACAATGTAATCTGGCCACATTTTTAACAGTTAGTTTAAAAAAATGTTTTTCCAAAAAAAAAAAAAATTTTTTAAACAAAAAAACCCCTAAATTAAATTGGTCCTTAAAGGTGGAATACCTAAGACTTTTGCATTAACATATCCCAAAATCACAAGGCCAGTGTTATATATTTAGTTAAGATGATAACTTACAATATTCCAAATGTTTCAAATCGCGAGAAAATTGAGATTTTAACCAAGGAAACGGGGCGTGTGAGCTGGGAGTCGCCAGCCCATCACGTAATATCCGCGTTACCGCGGTTTCCGCTCGTACTGCGTGTAGTCCTGGACAAATGCGGAAGTTGTAGTTGTGCGTTAGCGTCTATCAAGCAACAAACGTCAGCTTGTTTCCCGCATTTGTTATGGAATGGAGCACAATTATTCTTTAGCGATTGCACCTGGTTCTGTCTACAAAGACAAGTCTCATAAACGCAAACGTCAACGAACGGATCAACCAAACGACCCAGAGAAATAAAACCAGCTCAACATCGGTGTGGCATTTCCGAAATGGAGAGAACTTCGTGAAAAACTCGAACTAGAAAGAGACGCCGATCTTGCATGTGTTTTACTTGACAGGTGAGTAACACCGTGTTCTGTATTCAAATTTCATGTCAGTAAACGATGCTAAACAATTAGCCTAGTTTTATTGTTAGAATGTCTTGTTGTCTGTGCATATGATGTGAAAAATCGTAAGGTCATATTCACCGCGAATACTTCTCGGAATATGAACTGTTGGCTGTATCTTAGAAAACGTCGTTTATCTGAAAAGTGTTTCCGGCTCTCCCCTAACATCTGTGATAACTAATTTACTTTTAAACCTTACTTTTCTTGCGGTTATTTCAGTTTAATAAAAAACAAGCATGTCATTAAACGCAACAGTTATAGAAATCGAACTTTACCTCATCCATGACAACTAATTTTCGATTCCCGTCGGACTGATTTATCCACGGTGGAGTTGAAAACAACAGTTCCCATCATTCCGCGTTCCTCCACGTCATCATCAAGCAAAGCCGTTGTTGTTGTTTTGAATGTTGCGCCCTCTAGCGGCATAAAATCTTAGGTATTGTAGCTTTAAGTGCGAACGTGTTTGAAATCAAAATGTGATTCAAAATTGATAATTCTTATTTTGTTTAATGGACTATTGCTGTATTTCGCCTTTTGTTAATTTTTTATCAATTATTATTTTTAATTTACGTGCCTCGTTATCTTGAATCAGAAGATCTTTCCGTATATTACGGCAGAGTTTGAAGAAAACTATGCTGAGCAATCAGATAAAGACCCCATGAAATCAACATTTGAGCTGTCTTTCTGTTCATGTCTGCTCTCTTCTTTTCTGTATTTCACTTGCTCGTTTCATATTCTAGTTTTCTGACGTTGTGTACAAACATGGTTTGATCTGTGACAAATCACTCAAAGTTATTTCATTTCATAAAAGTGTCTGCTAAATGAATCAATAAAATAAAAAATAAAAAAAGAAGTGTAGTCGTCATAGAAAAAAAAATATGGACGTAGTGTCTGTGACGGCACCCGTAGGTTTCTGAAAAGTGGGCGGAGCCGGCCGTCGCCATCTTGGCCGCGCGTCACTCCCGGATCAACAGAAACGGGCATCGAGGCGGATTAGCTGAGGAGACGTGACGCTAACAGACAAACGCTAGTAGTGACATCAGCTGCAATCCACCTGTCACTCAAGTGGCCACGCCCTTAATTATGCAGAACTTTAAGGCTTAATATAATGTAAACGGATGAGTTATAAAAAAATTCACCCCCCTCACAGTTGTCGTGAAGGGCAAAATTAGCGATATAGAACAAAACCACTTTTTGCACCAGGCTGTAAACGTTTTTTCTGCTGTGAAGTTGGCGGTTCATGGGATTGACTCTCTTCTGCAGCCTGTCTCTAGTGGACAGTCGATGAATTGCAGTTTAAGTCACTTCCGTGTCGGAAGGTTGCCACTTGGTACTTCTAAATGACAACGATGTGTTTTTTTAACAGACATACAGAAAATTTAGAACAATTTAAATTTTCATTTTTTTCTTCCACAACAACAAAAATATTGATGACTCATCTGGCACTACACAGGTGTTTCTCCAATCAAACGCTCTGTAGAATGATGTCCCGCCTCCTAATATCACCCCCATCATGTTTTATGGCTCATCAAGTGAGTAAATGCATGAATATGTTTATAGTTAACTCCCATAATAATAATAAATTGTTTTGATGTTGGAAAGTATGTACAATGGGACAGTGCTTGTAAAAGAAATCAAGCATTTGTGTTCATGCTTGCATATTTATTTCCTTGTTCTCTTTTGTTGTTTGGTTGTAGGTGTAAGAGACCAGAGGAGACGCCGAAGCCTGACACAACATTGATTTATTTTGCTTTGAAGTTCTTTGTGCAAATCAGGTACATGACTCTCATCCTCCTGGCGTGATGCTCACAAACACTATTGCCATTCACAGAATAGCACACAGCGTGTTTATACTACATGCTCTCATTGGCAAATTTCTGGTGAAATTTCTGAAATCGTATGATATAATTTTCTTGTAACCTTCCCTCCATCTCATTGAAGGTTTCGTTTAGGGGTTGAGTTAATGGTGGACTTCCCTACGTCTGTCACATGACCCAAGCAAGTAGCGTCCATTTTTCTTTTTGGAAATACTGATTTTATATCTTCTGTGCAAAAATGTCTTCCCTTGATTGGTCAGATTGAATACAAAGTGAAGTAAGCAATATTAATCATGACCATTATGACTTTCTGTTCTTCTGTTACACGGGAAATGTAAGGTTAAATATAACTGCAATGCCCCACTACATTATTTACATTTCAGTACTTGTTAAAGTTATCAAGCACATCATTGCACTTTATATGATAAAGCTGAGTTGCCCTCTTTGTATACTCGAATACGCTTTATTTGGTATTGTTTTATAAGTCTATTTGTGGTCTAATTCCATCTAATTTGTCTCTCTGTGTTTCTAATACAAATGTTCGCTTCAATCTTCGTGTTTTTCTGTTTTGTAGTGTATTTACGTTTTTTATTACAGCTCAATGCGTTTAAAAAAACTGGTTAAATAAAGAATGAATGAATTGAAATGTATTAGGTCATCTGGGAATCTCTGCATACAGGATATTTGCGTATAACGAAATACAGTTTTTGTTTGTATGTGGCAATGATGTGGTTTTCAATGCATGTGTGTGTGTGTGTGTGTTAGGGATGAAGTGTGACAACGAGTGCGGATCCCTGTCTCTCACGGGTGCTCTTTCATGTGTTGCCAGACTGAACTGATGTAGGTTGTGTTTAATTCAGTGCTAATGAGGGGTTCCTGTCCCGGCCCCGTCAGCAACCTCCACAGCTCTGCTCTGTGAGCTCACGCTGGTGTGTGTGTGTGTATGTGCACATCAATACAGAACAAGAGCCAAAGCTGCATCTTACTGGACCTTTTTTAGACCAACAAGCACAGTAAAGAGATGAAATGATGTTGCAAGCTAAATCTAAACTTACATTTCTGAACGCTCAAGATCCTAACTTGTGCAATACAGTGAGAGGTAGCGGATGTAAGGATGGCCCTGCAAAGTCATATCCCTCTTTGGACCCTTAAGCCATTTCATTGGCTGAGACATTTTTATAGGTACTGTAGGTACTGGTTCTACTCGCACCGTTTCAAGCAGTATTCGACCCAACATCCACCAGCATGAGAGGTGGGCGCACTAATAAGGACATTAAAGCCTCTAACTGGCCTCTGTTACATTTACCCCCTAAACCTCACTATAATCCGGGTCACGGCACCAATGTAACTTATCTTACTGTCACCGCACCAAATGGGATTCAAACCAGCATCAATCGACTCGGGAGGCAAGTACCCTAAGAAGGACGTTAAAGACTGTAGCCTCAAAACGTTAGATGCTAACTGGCCTCCGTTACATCCCCCCCCCCCCCCCAAACCTCACTTTCATCCGGGTCACGGCACCATTGTAACTTGTCTTACTTGTGCCACTCCTAGGGGGATTTGAACCTGTGTCAACCGACACGGGAGACAAGCACCCTAACAAGAACACTAAAGACTGTAGCCCCTAACGTTAGTTTCTAGCTGGCCTCCTTTACACTCACCCTGATAAACTTCCATCTGGGTCACGGCACCACTGTAACTCATCTTACTTGCAACGCTCCAAATGGGATTCGAACCAACATCAACTGGCATGTGAGGTGGGTGCACTAATAAGGATGTTAAAGACCACAGCCTCTCGCTGACCTCTATTACACTGAACACCCTAAACCTCACTCTCATCCAGGTCATGGCACCAATGTATGTAACTAGTCCTAATTGTATCGCTCTGATTCGAACCAGCATCAACCTACCCGGGAGGCAAGCACCCTAATGCTACGTTCACATCGGACGCGAATAGCGCGTCAGGCGCGAATTAATTCAATGTTAAGTCAATGCAAATACGTGTTACGCACGTAAAAAATTCCTGCGGCGCGAATGAGGCGTGGCGCGGAAGACGTGAATATGCCTCATTTGCGTGTCAAGTTCGCGCGAATTAAGCTTTAGAAAATTTTAAAAAGCTTAAAATTATTTAGTTAGTGCCATTTGTGCATTCACGCGTTTGATGCGAATTCGCGTCTGCCGCCTAAGTTGAAAAATCTGAACTTTGGCGTGAATTTGCGCCGCGTCAACCAATCAGGAGCCTAGCTGCTTGCTCACGTGGTGAAGTGTCTGGATGCTTCCATAAATTATTTTGTAATATGACTAAATGCCTGGTGTGGTTCTAATGCACAACAAAGCAAATATTTGATCACTTAAAACATTATTTCTACATACGAGACATGTTCATTTTGTATTGAATGTTATTTATTCCATATCTAGATTATATGAAATAGTATTATGATGTAAAGACAATCAACATATGTGCATAAGTTCGTGTCTGGACGTGAGAGAGAAACAAAATCACAGCACAGGTTAATAATTTTTGGAGGCTGGCTCTATTTATCATCAAAACAAAAATAAATGACAGCTAGATTAGGTGGATGAGGGCGAGGGTGATCCTCGCTCCGATGAGGGACAACAGGTCATCAAACTGGGCGCGGGACAGGCGGAAGTACCGCTGACAGCGGCCGTCATCCAGCGCAGCTCCTGGAGCGAGCAAATGGTGAAACTAGCCAAACGGTTCGCCTCCGAAGGGTCCGGAGGACACAAATACGGGCGACGATGATCCCCACGCCGCTCTTCTAGCTCTCCAGAGCAAATACAGTGCGGTGAACCTCTCGATGAATACTCGATCAACATAAACAAAGATGGCCGGTTTCGGTTTTGACGTGCGAGAAGCGCGTAAATTTCGCTTCAAACTTTTTATTTTACCCGCGTCAGTTTCGCTCTTGACGGGCGAATTAACACAAAGTGGTCAAGCGTCAAACAAGACGCGGTAGACGCGAATTTGACGCGCTATTCGCGTTCGGTGTGAACGTAGCATTACAAGGACGCTAAAGACTTTAGCCTCTAATTTTAGATGCCAACTGGCCTCCATTACACACACCCGCCTAACCCTTGCTCTCATCCGGGTCACGGCACCAATGTAACTGGTCCTACTTGCACCGCTCTAAGCCGGATTCAAATCAACCAACACGGGAGGCAAGCACCCTAACAAGTGGCGCTTTTCCACTGCATGATACGGTGCGGTACGGCGCGCTTTGCCGCCTTTCCACTGTATGGTACGGTACGGCTCGGCTTGGTATGGCTCACTTGTGCCGCTTTTCCACTGCATGGTATGGTACGTACTAAAATGTGACGTGAACACACTGCAGATCATTGATTGGTCAGACAGAATTTGCGAGACATCAAACCAACCCGCTAGATTTAAATAGCCAGTAACAGCCACTGCTGTAGCACCTGTTTTAAAACTACTAGCTTGACTTGCTTGAAGAAAAAAGAAAGAAAGAAAACTTCCAAAAAATAAATAGCTGAATCGTGGTCAGTGGACGAAGAGCAAATGTTCCTCTCGTTGGTTGCCGTCTGAGGAGCGGATAAACTACAACGATCAGAATATAATCCCACCCACTTAAGCGGTGCTAACTGCAGTGGAAAATCAAACCGAGCTAAAGCGAAGCGAGCCGTGTCAGGCCGAGTCGTACCACGAAGTGGAAAAGAGCCAAAGGACACTAACGACTTTAGCCCCCAACTGGTCTCCCTCCTAAACTTCACTCTCATCCGAGTCACGGCACAATTGCAAGTAGTTCTACTTGCTCCGCTCCAAATGGGGTTTAAACCAACGCCAACCTGCGAGGTTCACCTGGACAGCTCTAACTAACCAGCCTCGTTTACTCCTGATTAGAAGTGATAGTGTGTTTAATTTTAACCAAGAGAATAGTGTCTTTTAAATTGCATAAAATGTATGCATAAATTGCATAAAAATGAACAGCAGAGAAATTACAAAAAAAATACGGTGGCAATATATCAGGTATTACTGAATGACATGTATATTTTACAACTTATAACTGCATATTTCATCCTGTGATATAATGTTATCTACACCAAGCTACTTGAACTACCAAAATCAGCGTTGTATCTTCCAACATGATAATATAGACGGTACAATGGAAAGCCACATGATCAATCAGAGTTCTTTGTAAGTGTCCTATCCATAAACATGGCCAATACTTGTGTACACACAGTCAAAACACCATCAGGGTAACGTGCGTGGCATTAAAATAATGCCATAAACATTAACCAAATAACATAAAACACCTTAATGAAAGTTATTGAAAATAAATGTGATGACATTATTTTACAGTAAAAGTACACATAATGGACCACATAATGCAGTTTTGGTCCAATATATGACGTTATACCGTGAATTGTTTTTACTGTATATGGCAAGCTGTAAAACATAGAATAAATATTTATGTTATCAGTTTAGTTTTAATATCTGATTCAGTGTCAACACCATCATGCTTTGTTTAAACATTAAATAAAACCCAAAACCCGAATCAGCCAATAAAACATGTCCTCGCTGTGCACCTGTACATCAGTATCTCTTTCATCTGAGTTTATGAAGGCTTTTCCTTCCTGTCTCTTCCACAGGCTGACAGCCATCCTGAGAGGCAAACCGTACTGCAATCATGTGTTTTATTAAACAACTTCACATCCGTTTCACTCTCGGCAAGCCAGACCTGTGGGCTTTTTAACGTTACGAGTGTCATATAAGATGACAGCTCTCACACTCTAAAGGGTATAAGAGGAAACTGATTAAAGAAGATAAAAGACCTTCGGTTTGACTAGTTTTATTCTTGTGTTCAGTGTTTTGAGGTATATATGAGATGCTGTGTTCTGTTAGTGGCTGAGATGAGATGCTTTATGCTGTTGACATGTAAAAGTGCTAAAAAAAAGTGTTGAAATGTTTAACTTTGGAGCAGTTTGATGGTGAAAAGAGATGTTTCTGTGGTAATCTTGAAGCTTTTCGTTTGACTGAGAAACAAGCTACAAACACATAAGAAAAGAAGCTTCCGAATCCATGCACAGAAAGTTGAAAGAAAGACAGAAAGAAGATTGAAAATGAAGTAATGTATGTTGGTCAGCAGTCTTTCAGGGTCTCTGATTGAAACACCAGTCAGTGCTCCTCAAAGCCATGGGCAGCTTTTAAGATGCATTATATTCTGGGGCTTCAAAGCTTGCCAAATGCAGCCTGTGTGCGAATCCAAAGACACTTGAAAACATTCTTGTGTTTCCAAATGGACGCAAAGAGGTTCGGCTGCCATACCTGCAGTTTTGCTAATGCGCTCCAGCAGCTTGTTTTGCCTCATAACATTGTGGACTCGCACCTTCTTTTGCCATCTATTAATATCTTCTTCCTGGTAAGCCAGAGTAGGTTGTGCTCCTTGAAATACTAATAAATACAACATAAATACATATTAAATAAACAAAACTCACTTAAGATTCCTTGAAAACAAAATAAAGAACTTTAAAGGGATAGTTCATCATTGTTTACTCACCGTCATGCCATTACAAATCCTTTATGACTTCTGTGGAATGACTTCTGAAGGAGTAATTTTGCTACTACAAAGAAAATGGATGTTGACTAGAGGCTGTAAAGCTCCAAAAATGACAAAAACCTTTTCCATATGACTTTTGTTAAAGTCATTCTGAAGCCACACGGTAGCTTTGCAATGTTAGCTGGAAATTTTGCACTCTGTTTGTTTTCAAATTTCAAAAACTTGTGATTGTGCATAATAAAATTTGGTGCGTTAAAAGACACACCTCCCACTCGTTCACTTACTCCTCCCACTCCTTCACTCACTCCTCCCACCTGTTCACTCACTCCTCCCACTCGTTCACTCACTCCTCCCACTCCTTCACTCCTCCCACTCGTTCACTCACTCCTCCCACTCCTTCACTCCTCCCACTCGTTCACTCACTCCTCCCACTCCTTCACTCATTTCTTCACTCACTCCTCCCACTCCTTCACTCACTCCTCCCACTCCTCCACTCACTCCTCCCCCTCATTCACTCACTCCTCCCACTCATTCACTCACTCCTCCCACTCGTTCACTCACTCCTCCCCCTCATTCACTCACTCCTCCCCCTCATTCACTCACTCCTCCCACTCCTTCACTCACTCCTCCCCCTCATTCACTCACTCCTCCCCCTCATTCACTCACTCCTCCCACTCCTTCACTCATTTCTTCACTCACTCCTCCCACTCCTTCACTCACTCCTCCACTCACTCCTCCCCCTCATTCACTCACTCCTCCCACTCGTTCACTCACTCCTCCCCCTCATTCACTCACTCCTCCCCCTCATTCACTCACTCCTCCCACTCCTTCACTCATTTCTTCACTCACTCCTCCCACTCCTTCACTCACTCCTCCCACTCCTCCACTCACTCCTCCCCCTCATTCACTCACTCCTCCCCCTCATTCACTCACTCCTCCCCCTCATTCACTCACTCCTCCCACTCGTTCACTCACTCCTCCCCCTCATTCACTCACTCCTCCCCCTCATTCACTCACTCCTCCCACTCGTTCACTCACTCCTCCCACTCCTCCACTCACTCCTCCCACTCGTTTACTCACTCCTCCCCCTCATTCACTCACTCCTCCCACTCGTTCACTCACTCCTCCCCCTCATTCACTCACTCCTCCCCCTCATTCACTCACTCCTCCCACTCCTTCACTCATTTCTTCACTCACTCCTCCCACTCCTTCACTCACTCCTCCCACTCCTCCACTCACTCCTCCCCCTCATTCACTCACTCCTCCCCCTCATTCACTCACTCCTCCCCCTCATTCACTCACTCCTCCCACTCGTTCACTCACTCCTCCCCCTCATTCACTCACTCCTCCCACTCCTCCACTCACTCCTCCCACTCGTTTACTCACTCCTCCCCCTCATTCACTCACTCCTCCCACTCGTTCACTCACTCCTCCCCCTCATTCACTCACTCCTCCCACTCGTTCACTCACTCCTCCCCCTCATTCACTCACTCCTCCCACTCGTTTACTCACTCCTCCCCCTCATTCACTCACTCCTCCCACTCGTTCACTCACTCCTCCCCCTCATTCACTCACTCCTCCCCCTCATTCACTCACTCCTCCCACTCCTTCACTCACTCCCACTCCTTCACTCACTCCTCCCACTGCTTCACTCATTTCTTCACTCACTCCTCCAACTCCCTTATGTCTTGAGTTGCCACATAGTTCCTGTCACCACAGATGAAATTGATGTAAATATTCTTGTCTATTACAGCATGGGCTGCATCTGTGTTTTCTCAGCTGAACTCATTCTGAGAGTTGCCATAGGATGATGGACCGGCCCCTTGTGCAAGAGGTCGTCGACCTTATTTGATTCCCGTGCAGAAGCTCACGGGTCTGACATACACCGGATGCTTGGCATTAACTCGTGGCCATACGTCCCACAGAAAGCATGGATGACGGAGGACAGCTGGAAGTAACATTATACTTCTCTCTCTATCTCTCATTCCTCTGTTCAGCCACTCTCTCTTCTTTCCCACTGCCGCTCTTATGAATTCACTCTTTGTCTCAGACTTTAATGGCTATGCAGATCCAGAATATGGGTGACTGGATCATCGGATCTTCCTCACGGTGAGATGTGCTGATAACCCTGAAATGGCAACAAGATGTGAGTTGACTTGAAACCAGTGTTTGAAATTAACTTATTCATTTACCGGCAAATTTGGCTCCTACATTTTTAAGTTACTGGCCATTCAGAACTTCTAGCCAAAAAATGAATAAATAATAATAATAAATTAACCAAATTAACAACGTCACAGTTTATAAATATATATACTGTATATATATTTTTCATAGATTATAAAATTTGGATTTCATTCATTTTTTATTCAAACAAAATCCAGATCTAGCCATCTCCTTCCTCTTTCATCCTCATCCTCATCACCAAACATGTGTTTTAGGTGGACAGATCGATATAGTACAACGAATATTACAACATGACATCTTGATTTTTGCGTAAACATACACGCCACTTTCGAGTCAAGTGGCGTGTTATCTCTACGCATTTTGAGCTATCCGCGTGTATACGTGTATGTCTACGCCATTAACGTCTGCGTGATTCCGCGTGTCTGCACACGTCGTTAAATGTCCGAGCGAAACGAAGCAAAATGTAGATCTACATCTGCGCAGCGATCTTTTTTTTTTCCTAGGATGGTAAGGGAACAATCATAAATGCCATTAACCCCAGCGACGGGTAGGTTTAGGGAGGGGGTTGAGGTAAATCATATATTTATATATACAGTAATAACGTTAAGTCAACGGCGTTCATAAACATGCTGAAAAGCGATTATGCGTGTTGATAGCACGCCAAAAATGGAAATACGAACACGCTACTTCATGAGATCAGTCTGAATATTAATAAAATGTAGGATATGGGAAAATATCGACATCTTTTCTGTTAACCAGATGCTTTTTAATCTTCGCTATCGCTTCAATGCAAATGAACAAGCGCGCCTTTATGCTGCATAGTGACGTTTATTCAAGTAAATAAGATCAGATTTGCATTCTGTGCAATACGCTGTATTAAATATATAATGACTCACGAGTTGAGTATTTGCGCTAAATCGGCGCAGATTTGGTTTCCACGAACTTCCCCAGCAAAGCGAGTGAATGAGTAACACACCAAATTGGCTCGTGATTTGACAGCCAGAGTTGATTAATACCCGGATTTGGTGGGTTGACGAGTGTCAACATCAAATCCTTCTTGTAACAGATTCTTCAATGTCAGAGCAAAAATAAATGCATTCGCATTTGAAATGAAAATGTACCCTATTTATTTAGCAAAATGCATGTTAATGTTCTAGTCATTCTAGAGCAGGGAAAATAACCACCCAGCGCAATAGAGACGGATGCTTCAGTGATGACAGATGGACAGAGCAAAGGAACCAGTGTGGCCTTCATTAAAAGCCATTAAGTACAGATACACCAGCCGGACTTCATCTAGACACATACTGGATAAGAGAAAATCCTGCCCAAACCTGCCAGACAATACAGATTCAAGATGCTGATGCACTGAATCCGGTAAAATGCATCCAATGTTTGCATAGTCTAATAAAGGAAAATAATTAATTAAAGTCCCCTTTTAATGTTGTTTATGTGGAGATTTTAATGTGCTTTAAGACACAATGTGTAAATTCATGAAGTCAACAGCATTGCCGTCTAAAAATGTCCCGCTCGCACTCGTCCAAATAATGGCAGTGAATAGCGACCAGCATCAAGCTTTTAAAAGTAAGAGACAAAGGTATCACAGAATGATCCCATGTGACATGTGTTCTGGGGGTCTACCATGACACTTTCTACCATCTTTCATATGGTAAACCCCAAAAACACGTGTCGCATGGGATCATTCTGTGATACTTTCGTCTCTTTCTTTTAAAAGCTTGATGCTGGTCGCTATTCACTGCCATTATATGGACGAGCGCGAGCGGGACATTTTATAAAAATTCTCCTTTTGTGCTCCATAAAAGAAGAAAACGGCATACGGCATTAGAACAACACCAGGGTGAGTAAATTATAACTTCATTTTAATAAGGATGAAATATCCCTTTACTGTGACAGGTGTACATTTTAATGCACATATTACTGAAATTCCCTCAAATGGGCCTCAATTCGTACATTTTCACTGCAATACAACTGCAATACGATTAATTTGTTTGGATTGTGGATTTTCATTGCTTTACTGGTTATAACTTTTTTTTGCAGTATTAAGACCAAAATGCACGCTGCCACAAATAATGCAGTTTGCTTGATTTATTTTACATTAAATTATGAAATCCTGAAGGACTGAATGATTGTATAAAGTGCTATTGCACTGGAGTGAATGAGTTTAAACAACCCCATGCATCCTCATTCCTGGAAAGGGCCATTGTAGCTTTTGTGAAAGGCTCTTGCAAAATAGTTTGTGTGAGGGGTGAATGAAGGTATATCGGGGTCTCGCACCTGCCCTTTAGGTCGACCCCGGGCCCGAGGACTGTCCACCTCCCAGCTGGCCTCTTCACACACAATGACCTGCTCCTCGTATGTGTGGTCCTCAGATTAGCAGTCGTAGACCCGGCTTAGCTTCCCTCCGCGCTCTATTCTTCTGGCCGCTCCGACACTGGGCTCGGCCTCTCCAGGATGCGTTTGGACGGTCTGTTTTAAACATTGAGACAGGAACCCCCCGGGGGGGGCAGTTGAGGAGGTCAGGGAGATCCAGTAATTCTGTTTCCTACCGCTGGCCTTGGGAAACGCTGAGCCACAACCACAATCCTGATGCCTGTTCCCATGCTCTCTCTCTCATGTTCTCTCTCTTTCTTGCTCTCTCTCTCAAAATTCAATTCAAATTAAATGTGGTTTATTAACATGACAATTGTTTCAATGTATTGCCAAGGCATTTCCAATCATCATACATGAACATACATTAAAAAAGTAGAACAATTAAAGGGATAGTTCACTTTGAAATTAATTTTTGATATGTTTTATCTTACCTCAAGGGCATCCAAGATGTAGGTGTCTTTGTTTCCACAGTATTTTCAATTTTGATATTTTTCAGTCAAACTGTTGTTGTCTATTAGTCATACACTGGAGGTGAAGGGGGTCCACCAAAAAGCATGCACAGAGAAGTCAAAATTAAACATGATTTAATGACTCATAAATGTAAGTACACATTGATGGCCTAAGACACGAAACGAGCGTTTTTTGTGAGAAAATGAACAGTATTTATATCGTTTTTACCTTGTGTAATCACAGTGAGGTCCAAGTGATCTGAATCAGTTGTGCAGTGTCCAACTGAACCGAACTGAATCAGTTCAATGTTACGCCGGAAGTAATCGCTTGCGTGTGACGTCACTCAATATTTACACAGAGATTTCGGAAGTTTCACCTTTTACTAAACATATTTAGATATACCGAAATCGTCTTCCATTGTGGTTTCCCGTATATCTAAATATGTTTAGTGAAAGGTAAAACTTCCGAAATCTCTGTATAAACAAAGAGTGACGTCGGCGCGCAAGCGATCACTTCGCAGATGATTACAAGAGGTAAAACTATATAAATACTGTTCGTTTTCTCACACAAGCCGGTCGTTTCGTGTCTTAGGCCATCAATGTGTACTTATATGTACGAGTCATTAAATCATGTTTAATTTGGACTTCTCTGTGCATGCTTTTTGAGGTGGACCCCCTTAGCCTCCATTATATGACTGAGAGACAACAACGGTTTGACTGAAAAATAGCAAAATTGAAAATACTGTGGAAACAAAGACACCTACATCTTGGATGCCCTTGAGGTAAGATAAAACATATCAAAAATTAATTTCAAAGAAAACTATCCCTTTAATAAACTTTACAAAATTCGATCAACAATTTAGAATTCAGTGAGTGTTTGCATGCGCAAGTGTATGTGTTTGTGTGTAATGTGAGCGCATCACTGATTAGTCGACTCCTCTGTCTTTTTGTGACAAGGAATCAGTATATCTTGCTGCTAGTAGGATACAATCTCTTTCTTCACCTAATTAATGTTGAAGCTGTGTTTTATTGTTTAATTTGATGGATAATGTCCTCATAGTTGCTCTGTCTCCACTTCTCCATGGTCTCTCTCTCTCTCTTTCTCTCTCTCTCTCCCTGGCTCTGTTTCGCAGCATTTCATTCCCAACACACACGCAGATCTGCCCTATAAAGCAGCGCGTCTGGAAACCATCATCTTTATGTGTTGCTGTGTTAAAAGTCAAGACCATAAAATTACACGATTACAACACAACCATTTTCAGGCATCGAGGCCTATATAGTGCTGTTTCTGAGAGCACTTTCTGTCGAGAGCTGGGGGAAAACAAACACTAACCTGTTGCTCTCCCGCTTCTCTCTGTTCTCGGAGTCATCGTTCTGGAAAACACTAATAGGGACAGAACAGGAAACACTCACTCTCAGTCGCACTGATTATATCAGTAGGGCTATTTTTGACACGGCAGAATAAAAGGTTTTTGTGCAAGAAACATTTAGCTAATTTGTTTTCCTTGTGGGTGAATCTTACAAAACCTTTCCAGAACACGTCCGGGTCATATTTTGCCTCCTAAAATAATCACAACAAAGAAATAAGTCTAGCTTAAAGAAAAGGACGTCTATTTTTTGACAATGAAATGAATAAAGCAAAATTTTGTCATTTTTATAACTACGTTATATAAGACTTAATATCTTTTATTATATGAACTCTATCAATCAGTTATATTTGTAATATCTATTAAGTTCTGCCTCTCAACTTCACTTATAATATTTAAAGGATGGTTAATCAATAAATATTTAATAAATAAAGTATTTTTTATCAAACATAATATAATATAATACAAATTCTTAAATTAAAAAATATATATATATATATAATACAATATTACAATAATATACAATAATAAAATTTTTAAATATAATACAAAAAAAGTAAACATATCTAGTAAAGATGTTGGTAACACTTTACAATAAGGTTCATTAGTTAATGTATTTACTAACATGCACTAACCATGAGCAATACATTTGTTAATGCATTTGTTCATCTTTGTTAATGTTAGTTCATGAAAATCCAGCTGTTCATTGTTTGTTCATGTTAGTTCACGGTGCATTAACTAATGTTAACAAGACTTTAATCAAGTATTAGTAAATGTTGAAAATAACATTAACAAAGATTAACAAATGCTGTATATTTTCTATTCATTATTAGTTCATATTAACTAATGTTACTAACGAACCTTTGTAAAGTGTTACCAAGATGTTTAGATAGTTTGTAATTTGTTAATCTGTTCTGTTTTGGTTTTATCTTTCACATGTCTGTCTTGTTCAGTTTTACCACTCTCACCTGTGTTTAATTAATTATCATCATCTGTCTTAAATTCATCAGTCTCTGTATTTAGTTCCCTTATGCCTTATTCACAGTACATGATTTTAAAACGTCGGGCTGAACTGTGCGGTTCACACTACATGACTTGCTCTCAGTGAAATCATGAGTGTTCAAGTTGTTTAGCTGTTCACTCCACACAACACAACGAGATTGATCCACAACAGGAGGTAACTCACTACACCAGTTGACAACGCACTACATAGAGATACAACCACGATCGGATGATATGAGCAAATCATTTTTGACTCTAATGAGAGCTGTTTCAGTACTATGGTACGGTCTAAATTCTGAAAATAATCAAATAAATAACGAGTTGACAACAACTCTGTCACCCAACGATTCTATCCTGTTTACAAACCATTTTGTCACGAAAAACAAGCAATAAAACGAACCAGAAATGACGCGTACGTGCGCCAATACCCAGCAAAGAAGAGAACACTACACACGAATATGGACGTCAGACAGAAACTAGTGCTGCACACTGTTTGCGTGACGATCTGCTCTGAAAAAAAATGCAAAAAAAGAAAAACAAAGATTTACCTGGTGTCCTCAACCCATGCGTTGCTATGATTGGCTGTACTCATGACATCACTGAGGTCGAGTTGCGCGACGGCTCTGGATATCTAGCAGGCTAGATAATTTTCTGGGCTCGGCGATGCGTCTGCGAGCGTTTTCGCTGCGTTGTTGGCTCTTTCATACTAACAGATCGGCAAGCGTTCATTGTCCGCTAATCCCCCGCGATTTGCACGCAATAACACCCTGACCTGTCGTCGCCGAGCTCAAGATTTGCAAATCGGGCATAAATCGTGCTTAAAATCCTGTAGTGTGAAGTTCAGTCAGTCCTTGTCGGTTGTTGATTGTGCGTGTGAGTAAGTGAGTGAGTGAGTGAGTGAGTGAGTGAGTGAGTGAGTGAGTGAGCGAGCGAGTGATCGATCCTGCCTGTATGTGCCTATGAGTAAAATATATAGTAAATTGGAGCCATTGGACTTTGAGTCTTTTGCAACCCACACCACACCGTGACAGAACAACTGACCAAACATGAAGTATGGAAGTTACCTGCTTCCTTCTATCCCCATCCATTGTTTTCAAGATGGCAGCTCCATCAAGGAATATGTTGCCGGCTTCCTGGAGCGTGTCGAGCTCCAGTGGTGGCAATCTCAAGCACATTTGCTCAGTACCTGGATCATGTGCTGTGATTGAGTGGATCCCCTTTCACCGTGGGTGAAGCTGATAACATCACCACTCAACCACTATCTCCAGCCATCATCCGCGGTCCTGAGTCTCGTCCGCTGAGCCTATGCATCACGCCATGCCCGCTCTGCCAGTGGGAATTTTCAATTTTCTATGTCCTATTCAGCCCAAAGTCCTCACCGCTGGTCCCGTCCAGCCCAGAGCCCTCACCGCTGGTCCAATTCAGCCCAGAGTCCTCACCGTTGGTCAACCCGGTCTCATCCCAAATCGTCATATAACTGACGTTTTGGGACGTCTTTTGACCATACGTCAATATTCGCCTTTTTAGGGCCCCCTTAAACGTCGGTAGATGAGGTTATGGGATCCTAACTCTACCCCATACCTAAACCTAACCCTAAACCTAACCCGTCACCTAACTGACGTTAAAGGTAAAGCGTCAGTTGTATGACGGCCCGGGATCGCCATCTACCGACGTTTAAGGGGGCCCTAAAAAGGCGGATATTGACGTATGGTCAAAATACGTCCCAAAACGTCAGTTATATGACGATTTGGGATGAGACTGTGTTACGTTGGTCCAGTCCAGCCCAGAGGCTAAGCTCCACATCAGCCCTGCCAAGCGAGTGCTCCATGTTTGCTTCTCAGAACCTGAGCCTTCTGAATTCCCACCCAGCCTCCCTCTCCCACCTCCTTCCATCGGCCACCGCTCTACTCCTCCGCTTCTGCCTGTCAGCCCCTCATCTAATCTCCTTCAGCGAGGTGGAGTCGCCGTGGATCTGCCAGCCCGCAGCTTCAGTCTGGTCGGTGGATCCCTGGTCTCCACCTCCAACCTCTGTGACCAGTACTTAACATCAAGGATGTAAACGGCTAAAAGCAGGTTTAGAACTTGCCCCATTGGAGTCAACAGGGTGTGAATTTTAAAAAAGAGGATAACACAGTGTAGGCAACACCGATTTTGGGCGTTTTTGTCTGTACTGACAGCACTCCAAATGTACAAAAAGATGAGCTCAATGTTAAAATTGACCGGAGTTCCCTTTAACTTTTATTAACTTAACTTGCGTAATTCTAGTGTAAGGAAGTTTTTTTAAATCTTGCATGATGCACAATGCTCTCTATCTACTTGGTGAAACTCAACACACGATAAATGAAAGCGAGACGAATCAACACAAAATCAGGTACTGAAGACAAGCCGGTGTGTGACAATCCCTGAGCCGATCCTATGAGAGCCGGATTCTGGCCCGGAGGAATGCAGATGAACAGGCCCAACATGCTCGTCTATCACTTCGCCATCGGTCAGTTAGTGTTCACGAGGGCGGCATGTGTGTGTGTGTGTGTGGGAGTGATAGACATGGGTGTGAATTACATTCAACTGCCAAGTTAACAAAGGTTTCACCAAACATTCCACTGCAAGAGCTGACAGAAATAAGTGAATTGAAAGAAATTAACTGCAAGTGAAAGAAGAGACATCTCATATTTCATCAGAAAAAAAATAAAGTATAAATTAAATATAATTATAAGATTTAGAATATGAAAATGATATTCAATGATATTCTGGATTCAATTTTAACGTTTTAATAAAATTTTAAATAAATCAATGATTTAAGAATCTATTCTATGAAAAGTTTTTTACCTTCCATAAATTATGTGTTGTGTATTTAAACTTTTCTGGCAATCAAATGAAGGCATAAAACATTATTTTAATTTATCTTTTAATCGTAGAAAAAAAAAAAAAAAAAAAACTTTTTTGTCAAACAAAGTGCTGCACAACAAAGTTTTACTGTTCAAATTAAAATGTGGAAGAAAATGTTTAATTATTCCTCAAAAAATAAAGTTTTAATTATTATTATTAGTGTTAGTATTAGATAGATAACTTTGACTGTACAACAGTAATATAATTCTGTCATAATTTCATCAAGATAAACCGAACTTTTATTTTGACGGGTTGCCGTGAAGAGCTTCAAGTCTCTGTGTTTACGCGACATATGACGATAGTTTTTCTCAAATGAAGTGACCGGCTCTGGAGATGTGTTCATGTCACCATTTATTCACACAGAATATGTATGATTCATATCTAAATACCTTTTTGCGGTTTAATATTCACAGAAACTAGTTTATTTATAAGTTTACTGACAAAATTCCATGAAAATACGCATCAAATTCTGTTTTTTATGCATGGATTGCATCCGTGTTTTCGATACAAGATGTTCATACATGTTGGGAATACATTAAAAATTTTACACATTGCAACTTTAACAGAAAAAAAAAGACAAATGAAAACCTCAACATTCCTGATGAATACTTAAGTCTAATGAGAGTATTCCTGATTTTTTTTGCACCGCATCACTAATGATGTCCCATCAGGCGCCTTTGGAAGGATTTGTCCATCAGCGTTGCTTCTTTATTTCGGAGGTTTAGTCAGTCTGCATTGTGGTGCACTGCAGCGCAATCATAATTCTGAGAAAACCTGAGTACCTGCCAATGAAAACAAGGCATTTTGGTTGGCAAACGTGCCTGTCTTTATCTCTCTTTCTGTCTGTCTCTCCATGCAGCTGCGTTAAACAAACAGCCGAGTGCAGCTGGACGCCTGAACATGGCGAAAGGGGAATTTTAATCCACTGTTTTTCTGTTCTTTGGCACCAGTCAGATTTATGTGCTCATAAAACCAGGAGAAAATCACCCACTCCATCCTCAGCGAAAGAGACCGGGGGTGATGGAGGAATTGACCCCTCCCCACATTTTGTATTTTTTAGAGGAGCACAACAGACGGTGTTTTAAACACACGTGCCTCCAATAAACCTGTGATTCGAGCCTGAAGACGACGTGATTTCTGAGTCGACTTAATGGAGTGATAATTGAGTGTAAGCTGAGCTAAAGACTCGCACAAACAGACACGTTCTGTCTTGGTGACTATAGATATCCATCACTGTCAGAAACGAGTAAAACCAATACTTGCATAACAGCCAGATCTTTTTCCTCAGTCAGCGCTGATCTGAAAACAAGCTCTGTGCCGCACACCAAACCACTTCCAGCTGTCCTCGAACACACACAAACACGGAGCGCAATTACATCTGATGCCAGCGGTGCGAGATTAGGTGATAAGTTTAGCCTCTGGCGTGATTTTGGAGACGAAACTTTAGTGGCTTTCATTGTGTCGCATATAGGCATATGAAACCAGCACACACACTAAAAACACATCACATTTCATATCTCACAGGCCAATACAAACTGCCTCATGCACGCGTCTCCCGTGAGCTCAGAGACTTTTATTTGGTTTATTCTGCATTTGTTTGGCATTTCCATGATGTTTATACCAGCCCGGCACTGAAGAACTAAAAATTTTTTATTTAAATAATAATTTACTTATTTTGCTTGAAAAAAAATTAAACACAAAAAAGGATGAAACAATGTTAAAATATTTATAATGTATACTGAAAAAAATGCAATCATCTAAATTATCTATTTTTATTCAAGACTAAAAATATTATTTAAACATCACTGAATCATCTTAAATACATTTTAAATACATGTGATAAATAAGGAAAAATTATGAAAGCTTGTTTCTGCCACAGAATAAATCATTTTAAAAGATAATTAGATAATTTACTTTTATCTCACAATTGCGTGTTATAAAGTCAGAATTGCGTGATTTAATCATGTTGTCTAATCAGCATCTTGATACGCCAAACCTGTGAGGGGATGGATGATCTCGGCAAAGTGCTCACTAACACAGATTTAGACAGAGTTGTGAACAATATTTGAGAGAAATATACATAAGTGTATTGCATTCACTTGAAGAAAAAAAAATCTACTCTGTTTTTCGAGATGGTTCTCAATGCAGAACATGAAATCCACAGGGTGGAGTCGGATCCAGATCCAACTCCTCCCATCTTATATACACCTGAACCTACCCAACTCCGCCCCCTGATCCCTAAAACCAACCCTAATCCCTAAACCCAACCCTAAACCAACCCAACTCCGCCCCCTGATCCCTAAACCCAACCCTAATCCATAAACCCAATCCTAAACCTACCCAACTCCGCCCCTGATCCCTAAACCCAACCCTAATGCCTAAACCCAACCCTAAACCTACCCAACTCTGCCCCCTGATCCTTAAACCCAACCCTAATCCCTAAACCCAACCCTAAACCTACCCAACTCTGCCCCCTGATCCTTAAACCCAACCCTAATCCCTAAACCCAACCCTAAACCTACCCAAATCGGCCCCCTGATCCCTAAACCCAACCCTAATCCCTAAACCCATCCCTAAACCTACCCAACTCCGCCCCCTGATCCCCAAACCCAACCCTAATGCCTAAACCCAACCCTAAACCTACACAACTCCGCTCCCTGATCCCTAAACCCAACCCTAATCCCTAAACCCATCCCTAAACCGACCCAACTCCACCCCCTGATCCCTAACCCAACCCTAATGCCTAAACCCAACCCTAAACCTACACAACTCCGCTCCCTGATCCCTAAACCCAACCCTAATCCCTAAACCCAACCCTAAACCTACCCAACTCCGCCCCCTGATCCCTAAACCCAACCCTAATGCCTAAACCCAACCCTAAACCTACCCAACTCCACCCCCTGATCCCTAAACCCAACCCTAATCCCTAAACCCAACCCTAAACCTACCCAACTCCGCCCCCTGATCCCTAAACTGAACCCTAATCCCTAAACCCATCCCTAAACCTACCCAACTCCGCCCTCTGATCCCTAAACCCAACCCTAATCCCTAAACCCAACCCTAAACCTACCCAACTCCGCCCCCTGATCCCTAAACCCAACCCTTATCCTACCCATCTCCACCCCTTGGATCTTCATCCGACTCCTCCCCGTGGATCTCATGTACTGCATTTAAGGTGCTACTGTGTTTTTCTGAATTACGTAATTAATCATCTCAGGATTACGAGATAATTTTTCATGGAAAAAAGTTTTTGCTCTATTTTTCAAAATTTCTAAATAAAGTTTTTGAGATAATCAAGTCATTAATTCAGAAAAACAGAGCAAAAACTTTTTTCCAATGAAAAATTATCTCGTAGTTCTGAGATAATTAACAAAATTGGGTCAAATATGGACAAACCCAAATGTTGGGTTAAAAAAAATTTGAATTTAAATTTGAACCCAACTTCAACTTTTACTTTCAACTATACATTTTCTAATTACATTTTTAAACCAACATTTGGGTTTGTCCATATTTGACCCAAATTTGGGTTGAAACAAACCAGCATTTTTGTCCTCGTTTCAGAACACGATTGGTCGAGTTAGAGAGACAATAAGGCAATAGCAGCATTAGCGAATTTGAATGTGAAATGTTGCCTCCACAACTAGCTGAAATAAAATAAGTTTAAGTTTTTAAATATTTTATTTTACTTCAAGTAACGAAAATGAAAACTGAAATTCATGTATTAAATAGATGCACGTTTTGCATCAGGAATCTCTCGATCGCCCAAAACGGCCCATCTGGAAATCAAACTTCCCTCGGCCATAAAGAAGATGAACGAGGCTTCAGGATGTCCATATTGAAGCGAGCAGACAGAGCGAGGCTGAGCGATCACACAACATATCTGTAGCAGGCTTGGTGCTTTCTGATTCTGAAGGTTCAGCAATTTGGACTTTTCAATGTGCCGAATGACCTCTCTTTAAAGTGTGTAAAGATGCTTATCTCGTATATCTCCATTGGCCTTGAGAAGTGTGTATCTCCAACTCTTAACTCTTGTTCTGAAGAGAATCTTCGTGAAATCACGAAGTGAAAGCTAAATCTCTGCAATTTACGCACTGGAACGTAACATAAAAACATGTATTTTCCAGAGCTGCTTTGAAACGACATGCCTTGTGAAAAGTGGAATACAAATAAATGTGAATTGAAGTGAACTATAATAACCCTGGGCTGAAAGTCTCCTGAGCTGTGCTCTCTAACGAGCAACAGACTGCAAGAAAAGTGTTTTACAAAAGACAGGGAATGTACAGTACACAGCTCTTAAAATGTTGCTCTTAAAAGTGGTGGTTGTCTTTCTCCCTCTCTCTCTCTCTCTCCCTCTCTCTCTCTCTCTCTCTCTCTCTCTCTCTCTCTCTCTGTCTGTCTGTCTGTCTCTCTCTCTCTGTAGTAAATGTGCCACTGTATTGTACAGCTCTGCGACACGCCACAGGCATCTACTAACACTACAGTAGCAGAGAGGCCCCTAAACACACACACACCCACATGGTTATGGTAAAACACACACACACACACACACACACACACACACACACACACACACACACACACACACACACACACACACACACACACACACACACACACACACACACAGACACAGTTATGGTAAAACACACACCAGAACAAATACTATAAAGATGATATGACAAATTGGTCTATGTGAACTTTACTCATTTTAAGTAAAACAAATGTGAGTGTGAGTGTGTATTTGTGCATGCATGCGTGTGTGTGTGTGTGTGTGTGTGTGTGTGTGTTTAAGCTTAAGACAGATTGATGAACACTCCAGCAGTAAATTTCAACATTGACAACATTCATGGCAAGGATAATAAATGCTGATCTGGTCTTTTCACGACTGTGATGGAAGACGCTTTGAAAGGCCAACAGGAACCACATGACCAGCGCTAGCGTTCAGGACATCCCTCATGTTTCATTCATCTGCTAGTTTGGGTTTCTTTATTAGTTTTTTATTATTATTATTTTTCTAGAGTAGGATTACATTGTTACAAAGTAAATTCTCACAAAGCCTGGTAGTCATTGAACATGAAATGAAAACCACATCTACATTCATTGACAGAAACGTCAATTTATTTAAAAAGAAAATCTGTTGTTTTTCTTTAGTTTAGTCTATATTAGTTTCTAACTTTTTATGTTATTTATTATTTTTATATGGGGTAAACCAAATATTCAAACATTTCTCCAATCACAGAACAATGTTGCCAAAAACCCAACGCCAATAACAATGTGGGACAATCAGATTTCACTGTTGTTGAATTGTTTGTGGAAAACATATAATTTTTAACTCTTTCCCCGCCGTGGACAAACTTTTTAAAGGTGTGTTTTCACTGTTATACGGTAGGGGGCGCTCTTGCACATCTTCTGAAAGAGCACTGAATCACCTGATCAAAACCAAGGGGGTAATCCATCGACCGGAAGTTGAAGCCTCGCGAGAGCTGCCATCTTGTAGCAGAACTTCACTTGCGTTAGCATTCCCATTGACTCCCATTCATTTTGGCGTCACTTTGACTGTGAATAACTTGTTTAAAGACCCCATTTGTCCTTTATTTATTTCTAAAGAAACACACCAATGTATAAAATGCTCCATTACATAGTAGCTTATGTTATGGCCCCGTAGAAGCAGTTTTAGTGAAAGTAGGCTAACGATTGCGTCATCCCCACGCGACTCTGTAAGTGCTAAAAAATGGGGCTTCAATCGTCTCAATGGAGTTCCAATGAGATCGCTCTGTCCATTTCTTATACTGTCTATGAGCAAAACAGGTCAAGAAGAAGAAAAACACGATTATGCGATCGCATGATTTAATCAGTCCAAAGTCATTTTTTTCAAAAACGCCGCATAAATTGCCTATTTCCGTGCAAAATATGCGGGGTTGAATGATTTCATAATCCTCACATTTTCGTTGCTTCACACGAGAGCAGCTGTTTCCCCCTGTTGCCATGGGAACGTTATGAACGGTAATTACGCGGCGTAAACATCGAAAAGCTGTAAAACAGGAGCACACTTTATTTTTTTATATTTAATTTATTCATTTTTACAGAAGTTGTAGCGTATTCCTTTTGTAAAGCTACAGAACTTGCTTGACTCATCAATGCCTTGTAAGTTTGATCTGTTTATTTATTTATTTTTTTTTTGATTTTGCATTTTAATGCATTGGATTTTTTTTTTATACATTTATTTATCAACTTTTTCAAAGCATTAACATAAAGCAGATACAATCAAAGTTAAAGCTTTTCCCCCATAATAACCCATTCCGCCAAAATAAATAACAATGTATTACATACGAGTCAAGACATTTGATGTGTTTATTAAGGTGTGAAATAAAACAGCACTTTCTGTGATGTATACGCTTGCTTATCATAGGAAATAATAAGAAATGACTCTTTACATTAAGGTAGTAATCTAGTGAGAACAGGGTGTTGGAAATCACTTATTTATTTTCTCTTTTTCATCAAACCGCAGTTTCTCCAAGTTCCCGCAATTTCATTAAATTATGCAGTAAAATTGCATAAATATCCTGAATTTTCAATCGCATTTTTTAAGAAGATGGGCTGCACAATCAAGGATTTTTGCCCATAACAATCACAAAAAACTGCGTTTTTCTGGAGGGACTGATATATAGGCAGATCATCAAGTTGGAAGTAAACAGAAAAAAGATCGTACGAAAACGGAAATTACTGCGATTGAATGAATTTGCCAAAAGGTAAAATAGTTTTGAATTGCCACGAGTGTTGATAAAAATGCAATCGACCATCAAAATGTGCCATCACTTATAGCTTGTCATGACAAAAACTAATTTACACCAAAGAGATAGGATTCATTTTGGGGCATTGTTTACGAATTAATTAGCAGATGAATTGTTGGCGTGTGTTCTCTGACTGAACATCAGTGAGGGGTGGAGGTGTTTTAGTTGAATATCTGATGCTCTCGTTCATTCATAAAATACAGGTCAAGCTACTCTTCGTGTCCACAGTGGGAAAGCTGATGTCCATCCTATCTTTATAATAAAGACATCCAACCGGAATACAAGGAGAGGGAAAATTGTTCAATACAAACTGGGGATTGACTGGGGCCAGTCAGGAAGTTTACGGTGAATTGGTGAGTGTGTGCTATTGTGTGCGAAGACCGGCTCTTTTTGTCCTCCTCCAGAACATCCTCTTGAAAGAGCAGAATCTGATAATCAATGAAGGAGAAAGAAAAGGGGGAAAGAAGAGAGTGAGAGAGGAAAACGAATACATTTAATGTGGGTTTTTTTCCAAGGACAGGCCCCTTTATCATGACTTGCATCCACCTCTCACCTCGCTCATTGAACGCTTTAGAAAAACTCTCTGACCTTTGACCTTTAGGACAATAGGGACCGGGATGTTTCCCAGTGTGCGCAAACCTGGCCAACAACAGGAACACGAGGGTGCTCATGGGAAAGCAACTGTTTACTGTGAGACAGGATGAGAAGACCTCTCTCTTTTACACACACACACACACACACACACAAACACTAAAATAAGACTTTCTCAAACAAAACAGCGGCAAAACGGCTCATATATATATATATAGCGGCTAATACATAATAGCTATTCAACCAGTTACAGAACAGCTAATACAAAGCACATAAACACACACACACTTATATATATATCGATAATATTTCGATAAGTTGTACTCTATCTTTTAACACACTTTCAGATGCTCATTCATGTTTATTTGGCGCTGTGACTGGCATTATTAAGCCGGAAGAGAGATCAGCGCTGCTGCTTCTCCAGAGCGATCTCACGCCACAGCGCCAAAACGCTATTTATGTTTTTGAATTTCTAAAGAAAATGGACGTAATTTGAAAATTGATACTTTGTTTCATATCAATAGTAACAAAGGACAAAGATTATTGCGTTTTTTGGATGCGCGCATCCGTGATAGAATGTCCCATTCATTCAAATGAAACAGGATGACTAATCGATTCTTGAGATTTAAGAATCGATATCGGTCCGTAAAAATGAGAATCAATTAATATCGAGAAATCAATATTTATTACCCAGCCCTAATGTATATATATATATATATATATATATATATAGGGACTAATATATATATGGACTATTTAACAGCTACAGAACAGCTAATATATAATGGCTAAAACAATAAGGCTAATGTAAAATATGTATAACGGCTAATACAAATGGCTGTTATATGAAGGCTAAAACAAACTGCAAAACACAACACAACAAGACTAAACTGCTTATACAAATGAGAAAAGACAAAAATAAGAAAAAGCACAAGCATCAACACGTTTATTATAGGTAGCCTGAATAATAACACATCTGGTGTAAAGGCACAGACATGTGAAAGCATAACCAAGGAAGACTAATGATAATAACGATAAAGATTTGGTTTTAAAAATTGCAGTAAATCACAACTATAACGGCACAGAGGAATGATACCGCTGGACATTTTTTCACAATTATTTATTTCCAGCTGATGAATAATATTTAAAACATGTTCACCTCCACATACTGTTTGTTCACCTCCACATGTTATATTAACATATTTAAAATATGTTTAAAATAAATATAAAATAAAATATGTTAATGTATATTCAATGCATTCTCATCCCAAAGCGGCATATACAACGCTTTTGCAAAAGCGTAAATATCCAACGCACATGGCACCCTTTAACGTCTAATGAGACGCTTCGGTTATGGTTAAGTTTAGGTATGGTGTAGGGTAAGGGTTAGACCACTAGGGGGTGCCTTCTGCCCAAATATATCTGCGTCTCATTTGACGTTAAAGGGTGCTATGTGCGTTGGATATTTACGCTTTTGCAAAAGCGTTGTATATGGCGCTTTGGGATGAGAACGGGCTCGTATATTACATATTACATAAATATTAACAAATGATTGTTTTAATTATGGAATTCTCCATAATTAACTCATAAACTTCAGTAGAGAACAATTCTTTGTAAGGAAGGAGGGGTTTCTTTATTGTACATTTATTTGCATGTAGTATGTAGCCTATGGGTTGCGCTGCTTTAAATTGGTCAGTGCAGCGCTGGTGAGGATTGTTCGCGCCGCACTGACTATTGAGTGTCGCTAGGAAACACGTCCGCGCTGCGCTGACGAATCTAACGGGGCGGTAAAGCCCCGCTGTCTCGTCCCACTTTTGGTTTGTTTGGCTTCCCATATTTCTGCCGTGCACGCGCCGCGCGCTATATATGTTATACACGCAGTATCTCGCTCTAGATTCCGGGAGATTTTAACTCATTTGCGGGTATCAGGGAGACGCTATCAATATGCGTGAGACTCCCGGAACTTCCGGGAGACTTGGGATGTCTGTTATATTAAATCAAATTAATTAAAATTCTTCCAGGTTTATAATGGGTGTGAATGGTACCTCATGGGTGTCGTCACAATGTCTTGTAGGGCACAATTTCCCCTGGGCACATGTCTTGTAGGCCAAATAAGCTAACAGTTTTACTGATTTAAACAGAATTTGTTTTGGGAGTAAAGTTCATAAATTATTGTTCTTTCCCATATAATTTTAACTATGTTGAGAGCTGTTCCTCTAGGGGGGTTCGGGGGCATGCTCCCCCGTAAGGGTACAAAATTTTGTACATTTTAAGGTTAAATGCATCAATCTGGTGCACTTTGAGAACTCAAAATTAAGAGCTTTAACTGGCTTCAACCCATGAACTGTGACATTGAAAAAAGGAAAAGCCTCGACTTGTACCTGGACATTAAAGAGGGATCAAATCTTCTGTTTTAGGATGCCAAACGATTATTATAATGTAATAATGATTTATATAATTATTCCTATTACGTAAAATCCATATAGGCCTAGCCAATAAATGTACTGTATAAATGAAAATGAATATTTCAAAAGCATATTTTACTTACATTACTTTCAAGTACCTCACGCCCTCGCCCTACGCCACTATAGATATTCAGTGAAGGGTATCTTTTTTGCTAAAAAGACAGGCACGTAGGGCAAATGTACGCTCTCAACTCACGTTCAAAGTCCACTCAAAGTCATAGGCTGCGCAGCGTCTCTCTGTGCATCGCAAAAGCCTGTGTTGACTATTTGTTTAATATAAAGCGGGATATTACCAGATACAGTATTTTGCTCGTGCCCTGTGGGTGTTGTAGCCTAGGCAACTGTATCACGTGCTGTTTGAACTGACGTGCTACTGCGATCTGTCACATTTAAAAGCGCCAAAGCGTTCCATATCAAGAGTAAACTTCTCTGTCTGTCGGTGTCAGTGTCATCCTTTTCCGCGATTTTTCTCTGCGTGATAAAATGCAGTGGTCCAATCAGTAATTAACAGTGTTGTGCAAGTTACTTCCAAACTGTAATACATTAGGTATTACTTGTTACTGTTATTTAAAAGTAATTCATTACCTTACAATATTACTGTCTCAGAATTGTAATGCGTTACATTACTCATGTATTACTTTTGAGTTACTTTCACCAAAATAACTAAGTAGAACAACTTTGGGGCTGTAACGATATGCAATATGAAACCGAAATCGCGATTCGCCACACGACTCAGATCCACGAACAGAATCGCGACACACCTCTTCCAACTCCCAGCGTTATTCTCCTTACCGTCCAGATCCAATGCTGCCTTATCTTTAAATTAGGCTATTAGTATTATTTGAAGTTAACATTATAAAATACGTAGACCTACACCACAAAACTAGTTAAGGAGCATTATGGACATGACATTTGCAGTCAAAACTTGAATTAAAAATTCTCCGAAAATACATGTATTGAAACGTATAGGCTACTTCCTCAAAGGACTCCAGACATTAGACAAATATCAGTCTATGTTTTATTTTTAATATTAGGGAAAAGACACACATTCATGCGTGACAAAAAAAAAATAGGAGGCAAAATATATTTTTTGTAATTCTGTTAATTACACTGCGCAAATCGGATGAGGAAGGATTGGCTCTCCAGTCTCCATAGAACTTAAAATATTCATTTTATTTTAGTTTTCGTGTTCGTATTTATGAGGAAAAAACAATGTTACAGACGCGACCGCTCTGAACTGGCACTAAAAGACTGCTTTAAAACTTTCCCATAGTCTGTTGCCTTTAAGAAGTAAAAGCAGACAATACACTGTAATACAACTGTAATACAAGCCTCATTGAACATGTAACGAGTAAAATATTACTGAAAATTGATTAGTAATGCCTTACACTACTGCGTTACAGCAAAAAGTAATATGTTACTGTAATGTATTACTTTTGTAATGCGTTACTCCCAACACTGGTAATTAAGAGCCTGAACTTGCTTATAGTAATACAAAAAAAATACAGCACAGAAGAATTTCTAATTTAGCGTGAGATTCCTTTGTTGAGCGTGAGACCGTGAGATTGAGGCTGAATGCGTGAGTGTCACGCCAGATGCGTGAGAGTTGGCAACCCTGTGTTAAAAAACTGAAACAGGAAGTGCTTCTGGACCAGTGAAATGGTCTATATGCAACTTTTTTTTATAAAATGAATCCTTTTTTTATTGCCTGTGTTTGAAGGGGTTGTAATCACACATTGCAATGATCCACTTTTCGAGTTTCGCCATTACCTCTGTAGACCAATATTCATATTTCTAAGTGAGGTCTCCGGGTCGGATTTCCTGCGAAATCCATCAGATGTGACGTGCATGCGCGCTCCCGAGCCTCTCTATCCTTCCAGTCAACCATGTCTCTATCCAGTCTCTATACAGTCAACCATGCGACCAATGGCACTTCAGCTGATGACATGGAGTCTGATAACCCCCCAAAACGTCCAACACAGACTCCAACACAAACTCCACATAAATATAAAAACAAAAAAGTTTTATCTGCTGAAGCTCGTCAGGCAAAACGTGAATCTGATCGACTCCGGACGAAAACGCGGATCAACATAGTAAACTCAAGTGAAACAGCAAGGTAAACTACATGAAACATGACATGAATACAAAAGAATGCTCCAGGAGAACAAAAAGTCGGTGCTTTAGGATGTAACTTATTTTATTTACTAGATCTACTGACTAACGTCACTCATCTATCATATTGTTTATAATACACAGACACGTTCAGTACAGTAATGTTACTTCCTACGATCTTACTGATACACTGAAACTGTTCAGTTTAGTTCACTAGCCGTTTTCGTTATCATATTATACATTCACCTGTGTTGACATTGGTGATTGTGAAAGATACACGAATAGTCAGTGAAATGGCTGATATCATCACATGTCGGCTAAATGCAGTTTATTGTAACATTATGATCATGGTACGAGCACAGAGCATTAGTTCAACGTCAAGCTGATAAAAGTAAGCTATTATTGTACCTGCAGTGGGAGTTTACATGAGTTTCCAGCATGTTGTGTGATTATTTCCCCGTTGCGTTGAAAGTCTCCGTGTGGCCGGTAGTGAATGCTCGCTCTTGAGATCTAGCACGCACACGAGCACGAGCACTAGCACTCTTGTTGCATTCTGAAACATCACCGCTAGAGGCCGCTAAAAATCGCATACAGCACCTTTAATGAAACTGGTTGAGATCCAATTAACGCTAGATTTGTTTTATATAAATTAAAGATATATCATCTGAGGACTATTTCTAATTGTTCTCAGTCAATTGTTTTGCTTCATTACCAGACTCAATATTTGGCTCGTTCTTACATAGAGCACGTTCGCACATGCGCACTCTTCAAACACGTTACTTCAAATCTTTTGAAAAACCAAAAGACGTAAATTACATTTGTATGTATGCTGAATAAATGGCACCGGTTGTACTGAATGTCAGCTTGCTTATTTTGCTCAAGATAAGGATTTATTACCTCCAAATGTTATGAAATACAGAAACGATACCTCTAACCACAGGTCGAGAGCTGTCGTTCAAACCACCCAACTTTGCGAATGTTCGCTGGAACGATTGTTTTGGGAAACACAGACTCGTTAAACTATGCAGATAACGACGGAACTTGCGACCATAGTTGGCTAACAATGCTTTCGGGAAACGCACCCCTGATTGGGCCAGCGGTTTCTGTGTTGTGATTGGACAGAAGCTTATCGCACATTGACGGAAAGGTCACGCCTCTTACCATAAGTCGGAGATGCATGCGTAGATTGTTATTGTAAAAATGTCAAACATATATTACCATATCAGTTTGAGCCTGAATCAGACTCGGAGAACACAGATGAGAGAATGGATTATAACCTGTTTAAACATGACTTTTGCAGGATGTTTCACAGTGGTAAGCTGTTTATTTAGTACTTCGTGAGCTTAGAATTATAAGGTTCTATCTCCGTTTAGGGTAGTTCTGAGATATTGAGCATCAAAGTTTTTACATCCCAACAGGCAAAACTGTTATGTAGTATAATCTTCTATTATAGCTCAACAAGACCATCACCCTACAGGTACTTTGTGAATAAAATATCAAAATCCTGGCACATTTGGAAATGGGATTTTTTAAGATGACGCCAATGGAGATAGAACCTTTTAAGTCTGAGAGCTCTGATTCTGTTTGAAATTATAAGGTTCTATCTCCACTTTTACAAATAAAACCCCACATTTCAAAGAATAATTGTATATAACCATTGATAATATAATATAATAGTATAGTATCAAAGCCAAGCAAGCAAGTTTGTAAGAAAAAAAAATATTTTCAAAGAACATGGACATTGAGTAATTACACAATACTACACCTCACTCCTCTGTACTGTAAAAAAACATTTAGGAAGCATCTTACATTAAAAACGTTTAATTTAGTAGATTAATACAAAATATTGTAACATCATGAAAATTATGTTTTCATCCCTTATTATTCTGTATGTCGGTTTTGTTTTGTATAATGTACTTCATGTTATGTAATTTATGTTGTCATGACTCTTTCCAACCTTCTATCTTTACTTTCTAAATACTGCCTTGTAGTATGCTTTGTCAACTGCAGGCATGTACTTGAACATGGATAAATATTAGAAAGATTAGACAATGGGACCCACTGAGGCACTGTCCAGGACTCAACAGGATAAACAGTCACAGTTGCATTGCTTGGATATTGAATCTACTGGAGATAGAACCTTATAATCCCAACTTGGTTAATGTTTTGTGAGATGGAACCTTTGTATTTTATTAATAACTACTAACAAAATATTTTTTTTTACAAAAATAACACCACACAGGCATTAATAAACACCTAATACCTGACAATTGCATTGCTTAGCACCTGTACAGTACTTCCTAAATTGAAGGGTGTTTTCGTATAAAATTATTTTCTCTGTAGTTGTCTTTATGCCACATTTTCTATCTGTGCCGTTGGTTTCCCAGATACTTTTCCAGTACCGCAAAACAAAGCAGTGTTTATACAAAACACAATCTTACTCACAATCTTGTCAGGCTACAGAGCTAAGAGGTGGGTTTTGATTGGTCCGTCCGTGTTCATTCAGGGTTTTGATTGGATATTGAATCTACTGGAGATAGAACCTTATAATCCCAACTCGGTTTATGTTTTGTGAGATGGAACCTTTTTATTTTATTAATAACTACTAACAAAATATTTTTTTTACAAAAATAACACCACACAGGCATTAATAAACACCTAATGGATCAGATTATGTCAAAAACTCAATTTCGACCAAAAGTGGAGATAGAACCTTATAATTCTAAGCTCACGACTTGTCATACTTTTAATTGGTTAAATTGTAATGCTTAATGTTACAAACTGTTATAATAGCTTGTGGTATCTGTTTTTTTTTTCAATCTGTCGAATTAACGATGGTGTTGTTGAATTTTTAAAATAAGTCCATTGTTTATTCCTACCTTAGTTACATGTGTGCACGAATTTATATTAGTAATATATGTTTTATAGGTGTACATGTGGTAACTGTGACCAACGGAGGTGGAAAATATCTGCTGCAAAGAAATCTAAAAATTACTGTAACAATTAAATCATTTTTTTGTTGTTGTGTATAGTTCTTTTGAAATTGTTTTCATGCAAACAACTTTATATAAATAAACTTCATTTTTACCATGGATATAGCCTTACAAGCTGCCATGCTCTTCTCCGACCACGCCCCCTTTTATTGTATATTCCTGTGGGCGGAGATTAGTCAAAAACTGTTCAAAAACATAATTTAAAAAAGGGAGTAGAGGGATGTAGTCCAAACCAGACGTTCGCTGTAGGATTTGAAAGGGGACTTCTGTTAAATAACATATCTAGGAATTGAACTTTGAGCTTTATAATTTTGCAGAGTATTTATTTATGCTCTGACAGCAACATTACACACTAACTAAAGTTTAAAAAATGGAATCGCGAAGAACGGGACCTTAAAAACTCATCTTCGATCACTAAAATTATGTATTTAAACATTTTTTCCTTGAAAGAAAATGTCTTAATGCTTTAAAATATCTTGAATGTAACTCGACACCCTTGCCTCATTTAGTATACGCGATTCTATGAATATGCAAATGAGCCCCGATCACACGTTGATCTGATTGGTTACAAGGTAGTTTGTGACATCAGAAACACCAGCGATTTCAAAGCGTGTTTTTGAGACTGTCTTTGGTTCACTGCAGTTTTAATTAGAAAATACTCAGCAATGAGTCGACTCGACAGACTTATGAATTTACACACGGTTTGACTTAAAGCATATTAAAAACACCACACAGACATAGCCTACTGTATAAACAATATTAATGGGACATTCACACACTTTTTTGCGTTGAAAAAACATGAGACGCGTGTGAATTTGGGTAGATTGAGACACTCTTCCCGAATCACCTGAATGGCAAACGGTGAGTTAACCTGAATTCACCCTATTTATAACAATAATGCATTGTGACTTAGGGAAAGGAATTTGGCTTTCTTGTTGGCTTATAATTCTGCTCTTTTGTTGGTGGTCGATTTAATGACTTTCTCTCTTCCTATCTTTCTTTCTCTTTTGTTGACTATATCTAATAAAGCACAAAAAGTCTCTCTCCATCCGTTCTGGGTTTCAAGGGCACAGTCAAAAGGGCAGTCGTGTCTTTTATCCACACATAAAGCTTGTTTTTGTACAGAGTCCTCTGATGAAAGGAACAGTGCAGAACCCTTTCAGAATACAGAGTGCCACATAAACGCTGCCTTTCACTGAAGTACAGTTTCAGGGCTCGTTCAGAGCGCCGGGCCAGTTGAGTTCATTACATTAGAAAGCTTCAGTTCATTCAACGTCACACTCATAATCTGTCACACTCTTCTACCTCAGATTTTACAAGCAACATGACCACACATTGTGGACTGCAACTGTTTGATCACGTGTAATGGTGTTACTGTAATGATGTATGTGTGTGTGTGTGAGTGAGAGTGTGTGTGTACCTACTCAACTATATTTTGGGGACAAATTTGTACCCAGAACCTGACAAAATCTCCAAAAAACCTTCCTTTAGGGATGTCCTCATTTGTAAATCTGGTATAAAAATTAAGTACTTTTAGTTAAAAATGTAAAAATGTACAAAGTTGTATATGTGATAGGCAGGTTTAGGGGTTGTGTTAGTGTAAGGGACATAAAATACAGTTTGCACAGTATAAAAACCATTACGTCTATGGAATGTCCCCATTTAGATAGCTAATTAAACATGTGTGTGTGTGTGTGTGTTAGTAGGATTGGCTAAACTTGTTAGGGCCAAATGTCCTCACTTATATAGTGAAAAACAACTAGTGAGAACATTTACCTGGTTATAGTGTTTTGCACATGTTTCTGTGATGGGTAGGTTTAGGGGTACAGGTTGGGTTAGGACATAGAAAATATCATTCATTCGCTAATCTAGTGAAACAAGTGTTTGTTTGTGTGTGTGTGTGTGTGTGTGTGTGTGTGTGTGCGCAGAGGAGGATTTCCCGCTTTTGTTTCTTAAGGAAGCTCACGGACTGTACAAGCTTACTGGATGACCTGTCACTCAAAGAGCTAAGCAGCAGAAATGCTAATGCTAGTGTTCACTTGGAAATAAGGAACAGCATTAAGAGCCTTTGTGAAAAAGAAATGTGCTTCATTGTATTGAGTGTGCACTTGTTGTGCACTTTTTATAAGGGTATTTTTTTTAAAACTGTACTTGCAGATAAATATTGATGAAATAAAAGGCCACTTAATAAGATTCCACTATCATGGCTATGTTTGTTTTAAAAACACACTGTAATAATGTCAAATTAAAAGTTTTCATGCTACGTTGTAGTGGCGAGCAGGACGAGGCCGAGGGCCGTGAGGGAACGGCGCGAGGCCGGTGGCGTGATTATTGATGAGCGACACCTGCATGACGCACCGGTCTCGTGTCTCTCACGGAGGAGCAAAAGCATAAAGGAGGACCAATGACAGTGAACACTCTTAGAAGAAATGGTTCTATTTAGAACCAAAAATGGTTCCATCCCCCGCTTTATGGAATTCCAAAATGGTTCTATATAGAACCATTTTTTTTGGTGAAAGGTTCTATTGGCCAAGTATGGAACCCCAGGGTTCTATATAGAACCCAGAGAAACCCATTTTTTAAGAGTGTATAGAACCTTTTACGGGTTCGTAGCACAAATACGTAGCACTGATAGAACCTTTTAAGGTTCTATATAGAACCTTTTCTTCTAAGAGTGAAGGACGAGAGACTGCGTCTCATTACCTTGTTGAACTCACCCTATAATAGCCTGGTTTTCACATTCATTCCCTGTGAAGTCTTGTTTAGTGTTTGTACTGCGATTCTGAGCGTTCTGTCTGTTACTCCCGAGTTCATGGTTTTCTTGGTCGGATTTCTCTCTTTGCCTCAGGCCTTAAAGGTGCTGTATGCAAGAATGAAATCGAAATTCAAAATATCAGAGACCGTTGTTTCCCCCTCCCCCTCAGACTGAACGCTCACACGGGTTGCCAGTTTGAGGACACACAAAAGGAAACTTAGGCTCAATCCCAATTCACCCCTTGGCCCTTCCCCTCCGTTTTGCGCGTTCACGTCTTGGGGTAGGGTGTCCCGATTCTTGTTGGGATCGAGGGGTAGGACGAAGGGGTAGGGCTACATAGCCTTCGAAGCGGAGATTTTTCAGAGGCACACTCCAAATGGAGGGCTAAGAGAAAGTTCACGGAATGCATCGTAAATCACCGGCGAGATGGCTTCGCAAACGGTTAAACGCTTAAATTTAGCGGCAGATGATTCCATCACGCACTTTATTTACTCTTATAATAACACTACAGTCGTTTAAATTAAGAAATGCTATAATAAATTACCTTTCCAATTAGAAAAGACATACATTTCGAGGAAGGGATGTTATAATCATCATGTTTATTCAAAGTTAAAAGCAGCTGCGCTGATTGTCAGTCGTCGTCATGGAGAAATCCTGTATAAACTCTGTAACAGCAGAGCCATCGCCGACGACTGATGACGTATCGGGTTCATGAAGGGTTGTTCCATTTCGTAGGGAAATATTTCATCCTCTTGGCTCTTGTAACTCTGTTTTAAGGGCCAAGGGGTACACTCGAAAACAAGGGGTAGGGCCAAGGGGTGAATCGGGATTCAGCCTTACACACTAAATTATTGAGTTGATTTATCCGCGTTTTAATATGCTCTTGTTCATAGAGATTTTTAGATGGATATCGAGGCTTTTTAGGTTGTGTGGAATCTGAAATCTCTGACCCAGTTTGTTTGCTCGTTTCCATGGCTGCGATATGCTGTGTTTTCCGCCAACTGGCATCCCGGGTGTCAAAATACTATTGGCTGAACTGGCAGTGGGCGGAGTCACACAGACCGAAACAAAAACCATCTGACAACACGGAACGTGTAAAATAATAAGTAAAATAACTGGCAGTAGAAGTGGAACTTAGCTGTGAACTTAGCATGTTTCCTAAATATCTGCAAACATATTGTGGTATTTTTATGATTTAGTAGAGTAAAAAGTTACACACAGCACCTTTAACTGCTATCATTTAAATTCTTTGCTTGTGTATGACCCTTGGCTGGATTACAGTTGTGGACAACCCTTTAAATAAACTGTATTTGGATCCCCTTGTTTCAGAGCATACGTAACAACAACCTTCTTGCCGAGTAATAAAATGTAGTGTTTTAGAAGCAGCAAAGTTAATTTATTAATCGCAAGGCGCTGTGTGCGCAGCTCGATCTCCGATGTGTGCGAGTGACGTATGTGTGTGCGCTTTAATAAGAGCAGTGCATTAATATAGAATAACTGACATGGAGCTTTGTGCATTAAAGGGTTTTTTTTTTTTTGCAAATCAGTATTTTATTATTTTTATTATTTTAGTATTCAGACATACCATTGTATAATTAATTATATTAACTGTATGTTATTCAATATTACATTTAAAGTTAATATATTTTAAATGTACAAACATTGAACAGTAAATCAACCTATTAGAGTGATTTCTGAAGGATCATGTGACACTGACGACTGGAGTAATGATGCTGAAAATTCAGCTTTGATCACAGGAAAAGATAGCATTTTTATAATATATTGTGATAAATGAAGTTACAGAACCTTTAAATGGTATATTACAAAATGTACAATGCCATACTTTCCACTATAACATGAAGAAACATGGTGTCCTCAAAGAAACAAATAATAGATCCTGAAAGCTCTTTACACGGGGACACAATATTAACTTATGATTTGTAGTAACAATAACTCTATAGGCGGAGTGAACAGGAGTGTACAGGAGCGAGCTCAAATTATTTGTCACATAATCAAACAAACTAATAGCTAAAAAAACAATCACGCCCTCTATAATTATCGCTGCTATGATAATTGACTCTGGTTTGCAGCGTTCACCACACATGTCATTATGGATTTGGAGAGGAGCCGTAATAAGGCTTATGCTAGAGGGTGTTGCATTTCCTTTTTTCACATGTTTATACCTGCTGTTTAGCCAAAGCCAGTCGCAATTGTCTCTTCTTTGAGAAAGAGTGAGTCACACGGTTCATATATCTCTGAGTAAACGAGGGAGTGAACAAATGAATGAGTGATTGGATGAGTGAGAACGTGTGCAAGAAAAGGCTCAGACTGCTATTGTAGTCTCCTCTTGGTGATCTCAATGATTATGTAACCGAGTGCAAGACAAAAGGGCTCTGTATGAGCCGGTAAGGTGTTAAAAGTTTTCCCCATAGCGCTGTTTGGCCTGGCATTCGCAATAAACTTCCATCTTTTTTACGGTTTTACAGTTGCCTCTGGCGCCTGAACACTAAAACAGTCCAAAATAATAAACTGTATCTAAAAAATTCTTAGAAGAGAAACAAGCGCGCATTTTTGTGTTTGAACGTTAGTTTTTGCGGTCACTCAGTATATTTCTATGGAATCGCTATCAAAGAGTATGAGTAGCTGGTGAAGTGGATTCACTTATTGTAGAGTTAAAGTAGTAGTTCACTTTTAAAAAAAACTTTTGCTGATAATTTGCTCACCCCCATGCCATCCAAGATGTCCATGTCTTTCTTTCTTCACTCGAAAAAAGAAATTAAGGTTTTTGATGAAAACATTCCAGGATTTTTCTCCATATAATGGATTTCAATGGGAACCAAACGGTTAGTCGAGCGATCGTTTCGCACTGAAACTGTCTTTTGGACCTTGAACCGTTTGGACCCCACTGAAGTCCATTACATGGAGAAAAATCCTGTAATGTTTTCATCAAAAACCTTAATTTCTTTTTGTGTGAAGAAAGAACGACATGGACATCTTGGATGACATGGTGGTTAGTAAATTATTAGCAACATTTTTTTTTTTAAAGTGAACTACTCTTTTAACGAAAGTGACCATGAGCATTGTAATGTTTGAAGCGGATGTCATAGCAAATGTCAGTAGACCAGGAATATTTTAAAGGGGTGGTTTACTTAAAGGGGTGGTTTACTACTTATTGTAAGCCGCGCTCTCCTCTGTAATTTGAACGACCGGTCGACTTCCTGAAACAGGCAGTGGGCTCCGATTGGTTAGTTTGGGCCGGTGTGTTGTGATTGGCTAAACTGTAGTGCACGTTGTCCGGATACTTCACGCCCATTACCTTTATGGGAGAGAGTTGCATGTGTGTTCCTGTCAAATGTAAATAATGGTGTCGATACTGCAGTATCATTATGAGTCAGAATCAGACCCAGAAAGCGGCGATGAAGAGAGTCGAGCAGAACCTCACACACACGGCTCTTACTAAATGTTTCTGAATGGTAATTTGCCTATATTTTTTTAAACTTTATACACATTTGTTTTACACAATAACATCCAACTGACTGACTACTATATACACAAACAGCGTTGGCACTGGTTTACGTTCTTGATCAAATCGAAAAACAACGTCATTAAGTATATTATATACATTAGTTCATATACAAATTCAGGTCCAAAATGTTTGTACGGCACGCGTTTGTTGTAGACACGAAATAGCATAACTATCTGGCTATTAGGGGTGCAACGGATCAAAAAACTCACGGATCGGATCGTTTCTCGGATCAGGGTCACGGATCGGATCATTTTTCGGATCAGAAAAAAATAAAAATAAAAAAAAATTCCCCCAAAATAACTGTAATACTGACAAATTCTTTAATAATAAATAGACTTAACATTATGATATTCTGTTTTATTTTAACTTCACAGGGTTCCAGACTGAAAGTTGAGGGCAGCATCACCTCAAATGAGAACTCACAGCGAGTTCTACAAAAAAAAAAAAAAAAAAATAATAATAATAATTCTGGTAGCACTGGGGCTGACAATAAATCACTAAGCTTAATTTAGGGTGTAGATGAAATTAACTTAGTTTTTATCATTTATAATGTCTTAATATCAATTAATAAAAGTAGTGAAAATATCATCGTACTTTTTTCATTTTAGGACAATCTTTAAAGGATAAACAAAAAATGTGTTGGTAATCACATAAAAAATTAAAAAAAATAAAACATTTATTTATGATATTATTGAAGTGCTGGGAAAAGATGTGTAGTAGGCTACTTGTAAGCATTTGACTATTTCTTACACATTATCATATAGGCTGATTTGTGGACTGAAAGCCTTCTGTAAGTGTTTCTCCTGGTTTCCACGTCAGCTCTGTTTGATCTGATATGGTTTATAACAGAAACCTGCGCCGAATCGGAGTGTTTCTCACTGGATCTCGTGGTGTTGATGTTATTAATTCTGAGGCGAATTCAATGGATTTCTTCACTGGCTCTCCTAGTAACAGTGTTGCGTGAGCGAGATCGGCCCGCGACTGTCAAGTTCGGGGCTTTATTTTGTCAATGGATCGCTGCTGCTGCTCCACGGTCCTAATCATAAATGAGTAGCGTATTTTCGTTCCACTTTCATTTTGTTTGCATTCGCTGCTAGGTAACGACTAACGAGTCGATAGATCGCTGATTGCTCAGACGCACATCAGGTTGTGATATTTGTCTCCGTCTCCCTCCCACAGATGTTTACGCGCGCTATTCTTGTCACGGATTCATTGACGCGCCGCTTTACCATGCGTTTAACGTGTGGCAAATTTACTGGACGCACATGTGCAACTGGATGTAAAATTCAGTCGCACACTCTCAAATTTTGGTCGCAGTCTGGTTTGGAGCCCTGAAATGACACGGGGCGTTCAAGCTTCTCCGGTCCTCCGCTCGCTATTACAAAGCTGTGCGTTGACTGACCAACATGCGCACGTTTTTTTTTTGTTTTTTTGTTTTTTTCATAATCAATCCGCGGATCACGTGTGTGCCGAACCGAAGACATTGATCCGAACGGATCACGGATCAGTGATGATCCGTTGCACCACTACTGGCTATAAAGCCAGCGCTGGCATTTGATAAAACTAAAACATTACGTCTGGAATTATACATGCAAATACATTTAAAATGATGAAGTCTTAGCCTACTTACAGGTTGTGGCCCAACAACTGCTGTCTCTGGTTTTAAAGTTGAAACTGCTTCACGTTTTAGTAACAGTTTCTTGTTGAATCCGGTGTTGAACTCGTGGAGATTCTGGAAGCTGTCTCCCGTAAATGCGCAGCACAGGGAACTAGATTAAGATCGTCATTTTCAGGAACATAATCAAACATAAATTGTATCCATTGTTGACGAATTACAGCGTCCGTGGAAAGCTCGAACACAGAGGACCTGACAGCTGCGTGAACATAACACACTCGACGAGCCGCAGAAATATGGCCTTGCCCTTTTTTGCATATTCCGGAGGGAGGGTTGATGCAAATGTGTGGGTTAGTGACGTCTAATGCTGCGTTCCAGGCAGGTTTTTGAGCACGTAAATCACGACTTCAAACCACGACTTACGACTTATGTTGCATTCCAGGTCATTCACGCCAAACTACCTAGATGTAAACAAACCAGCATGGTGGACCTTACGGGCTCACGTGCATTTGTAATAATTGCTAACACCAAAGGTGCTTACTCCTTGTTTATTTGTGGGAAACTGAGGAGGCAAAATAACGCATGAGGCAAAATAAACTGTTATACTTTTTTTACTTTATATTTGGAAATGTATTTGGTATTAATTTATCCTTGAACTCAATGGACTGAAAACTAGTTAACGTTATATTGTCCTAAAGTGTATTCTCACAGAGTACCGCCTGCAGAAACACTGCATCCGTAGGGGCTGTCATTGTAGTTTTGTATAGGTTCGCGGGCTATGTGACGTCAGAACTCGTAACTGGGAGTACATCGGTCTAGTACGAGTTCACGGGTGGGAAGTCACGGGTTTGACTGCCGTTCCAGTGCACTTTCACAGGTATAAGGTTGGAAAAACACGAGTTACAGGTTGCCTGGAACGCGGCATAAAACCCAGCTGTAGTCCCAATCGAGTCGTTTTTGTAGGCATTAAACTTCCTGGTTTTTAAAAGACGATATCTCTGCTTACAATGAACTTTCAGCGCTGCAACTTTGCAGATACTGTTCATGCACCAACAGCAACATTACACACTATTTAAAATGAAAAAAGAGAAATCGCAATCAACGGTGACGTCATGCACATGCCATGCGTATTACATGTTCAGTCTATAGATGCGTAGTGTTTCTTTACATATCGACATCGCCAACTACTGGCCTGGCATGAGTAGTACAGCGTTTTTTAATAGTTTTTGCAGATCTTTTTTACAATGTTGCCGTCTGTACTTAAAAAAAGACATACAAAAAAACACTTTTCTGTTTTTTAGTACATTGTTGTCACAATAACTCTGTGACAATGTGACTTTATATTGCACAGTTGCATCTTTATATCTTTATCTTTAAAACGTTTTTTTTTAATTTACCTCACAGTAAAGAAAATACAACGGTAAAAATAATATATTTCTCTTCTGGTTTAAATATATTTTAAACGTATCCTAAATATAGGTTTGAAGTAAAAGTATATACATGCCCTGAGGATGGTTGTATTACCGAAAGCGTGGCATTAAATTTTGCTTTAAGGACTCAAGTGTGCAGACAATTTATTTATTTTTTGGGTTGTCAAGTGGTATCTGTCTGGCACCTTGTTTGCCGTGAGTGCGGTGAAACTCTTTCAAAGTAAAAGTATATATTTAAAAATATATTTAGTTTAATACCTTCAAATATCAATACATTTTAATCAATAAAAAGTATTTTAGTATTTTCCAATCTTAAAATACAATACAAATTTCTTAAAATACCAATCCTAAAACATACACACAAACAAACAAACAAACAAACACACACACACACACACACACACACACACACACACACACACACACACACACACACACACACACACACACACACAGGTATTAATATTACCACAAACTGTGTTGGCCACAAACTATTTATTCTGCAGTTGCACCTTTTTATAAAGGTGTTTTAATCTTATTTAATATAACTTGGGTCATACATTTATTTATTTTTAAGGATGTTTAAGGATGAGGACTTTGTCAAGTATATATAAGCCATCTAACAAGCTTAAAGGGACAGATGAATTTTAACCCAAATACTGCTGAGTTGAGAGGACTGTAATGCTAAACACAAAGCAAATCGGAAGCATTTCCTTCCTTGTTAAAACATAAACACACTAGCATACTTTTAAAAAGAGAATACTACGGATATAAAGAATATCCTTGAGTGTGAAATGAATGTCACTGAAAGTGAAACGCATTTACTTAAAGTGTACCTGTACTTAAAAACTTAGTCATATATCTTTACACTTAAGTTAAGTGCCTTTTATTTCATTTTTTATATTATATTAACTCATACAGTTTTCAAAGAAGCATACTGAAGAGATTTGGAGTACACTTCAAGTGTACACTCAACACAATTAAGTGCACTTCTTTTTCATTATGCATTTAGCATTTGGTTCTCTGCAATCCGCAACTCTAGTACAACTGCGAGTCACCAGCTGAAAACAACTGTTTTGGGTAGATCGCTCCACAACATTGTATTCAAAGGTTTACACGGCTTACTCGCATCAACAGCGGTGCATGTTAAAGCCATGCTCACTTATTCCCTGTTTATTTTGTCTGCACTGTGATTCAGAAATTCCAGCTGTTGCAAGTTTTTCCCATCAGAACGCAATAACAATCGCTCTCAAACTATCTTTAATGAGGGTTACTGATGGCTCCTCATCTGTGACAATGCATCCTTTATTAAGCACAAAGAAGCTGCTTTACTGTACGTTAAATCACATGCACCTCGGAAACTCTGACGCATAATCAAGTAGTTCGCAATTATCATTAGCAGTCACTAAGTCATATATTAAACACAAGGGTCAAATTCTTGGCCGAGGCTCTCCGGCATAGTGCTGACATTCATGAGAGACCGGCCATCTACGTCGCCTCTTACAGAACACATAACTCATGCTAATTGTGTAAAATGAAGGAAATGAGGAGTTATTAAGAAACGACCCCCCGCCGGTAAATCAGCTCGCCCTCTCAGCGATGAATCACTTAAGACAATTAAGTACAGGGTGGAATTGGTTCTGCTGGTTGTGAAAGCAGAGCGTTGCTGTGTAAGTGCGCAGGTTGCCCCGGGCAGTGTGTGTTTAATTGGCTTGATTCATTTGCATGCTGTGAGGGAGCTAATGCATTACAGGACTACAGCTCCCAGCATGCCTCAGGGCAGTGCCGCTCTCAGTGGAGCAGAACATTTAAACTACTCTGCACTCTAAACAATCTTGGGTTATTTTTTCTAACTAAATCCTGGGTTAAGCCTTTTGGCTACATTTTTTTGGATATTATTTTCAGTGTTTGGGTAGATTTTGTGTTACCCAGCTCCTGGGTCAGACGTCAACCCAATGTTTGGGTGGTTTTTGTGTAACCCAGATCCTGGGTAAGACTTAACCCAGTGTTTGGGTAGATTTTATGTTACCCAGCTCCTGGGTCAGACGTCAACCCATTGTTTGGGTGGTTTTTGTGTAACCCAGATCCTGGGTAAGACTTAACAACGCAGTGTTTGGGTAGTTTTTGTGTTACCCAGCTCCTGGGTCAGACGTCAACCCAGTGTTTGGGTAGTTTTTGTGTAACCCAGATCCTGGGTAAGACTTAACAACGCAGTGTTTGGGTAGTTTTTGTGTTATCCAGCTCCTGGGTCAGACGTCAACCCAGTGTTTGGGTAGTTTTTGTGTAACCCAGATCCTGGGTAAGACTTTACAACGCAGTGTTTGGGTGGTTTTTGTGTTATCCAGCTCCTGGGTCAGACGTCAACCCAATGTTTGGGTGGTTTTGTGTAACCCAGATCCTGGGTAAGACTTAACAACCCAGTGTTTGGGTAGTTTTTGTGTTACCCAGCTCCTGGATCAGATGTCAACCCAATGTTTGGGTGGTTTTGTGTAACCCAGATCCTGGGTAAGACTTAACAACACAGTGTTTGGGTAATTTTTGTGTTAACCAGCTCCTGGGTCAGACGTCAACTCAATGTTTGGGTGGTACTTGTGTAACCCAGATCCAACCCTTTAACAACCCAGTGTTTGGGTAATTTTTGTTTTACCCAGATCCTGGGTTAGAATGTAACAGTTATTGCCCGGCGCATGGCCCAGGACATTATGTGTCATTATGGGAAATATGCTGTACAGTTAGATGAATCCACGAATGAATAAAACTCCCCCAGCTCCTTGTATTCATCAGATACAGATTTGACAAAAAACTTAACGATTCTGTTTGCACCCAGCTTGAGGGAACGTGCACAGGCGAGGACATTTCCACAAAACTTGACAACAAACTAAAGGAAGAGGGACCATCTTTGGGCGAGTGCATCGGTATGTGTGTGTGTGTGTTATGTGTACAGACGGTGCTGGAGGAATCCTGGGTGAAAAGAAAGGTCTTAAAGCAAGAGTCTTGCAAGTGGCGCTTCACATAAATTTCACAGATTGTATTACACACAGAGAAGCTGTTGCGAGCAAAACACTTGACCCAGAACCTAAACGTGTTCTTGAGACTGCGATAAAAATAAAAATGCGTCCACTCAATATCAGGCTGTTTGCCACTCTCTGTCACGAACTGGGATCACGGTTATTTCTGATTAAGCATGAGTCCCAGCTCGCTGAACACCTCACTGATCCTGACTGGTTAACAGGGCTGTCACTTTACGTTCGAAAACCAATTTTAACGCCCTTTTTTTTTTTTTTTAATGTGTTTTAGGTGGACAGATCAATAGAGTACACAGAACATGTACATTCAGTGACATGATGCTTATGTTTTCACCTTGCAATGACATATTAAGGCAATTCAGTTTTTCAAATATGCAAGACAAATACCCTAGCCTTGTTAACCATTAGGACTGTCACTTTTGTGAAAAAAAATCTGTTAGATTTGAGACATAAGTGTTCATTGAATTGATTGTAAAATCGATTTTTCATGTCTAAAGACGTTTCTATTTTCAACACCAACTATAGATAAATCCACGGACACCTAACAGGCATTAGGACGAGTGTAAAGAGGGCTTGAGACGCACAAGTCAGCAATATTTCTGATGATTTATTGGCGTGAAGTTTTAGCACAATGACAAACAGGAGCGCAACATTCAGGGATTGAGATTAACACCCTCGACTCGCCAAACAATGTGGGTAAAAATGAAATTTGGTGGGAAACGATGTCAAAGCATATTTCGGCTATGAATGAGTCAGGACGATGTCTGAACTGAAGCTGGCTGAACACGACACGAGATCCAGTGCCGATACGGTGGAAGCGGGACAACAGAGACTGGTCCATTACACTTAAATTACTTCTAATATTTGTAAAATGAGCTTAAATGTATGCAATATGAATTCAAAACGATCTAAAATATGGTATACAGTAAAATATCATAAAAAAATAATGGATTTATCATGCAAACCAGTGGTTGTGTGGAGTAATTTTGTGGTTAAAGGTTTAGTGGTTAAGTTAATCCGTAAACATTAATTATTTAAAAAAAAAAAAAGCTAGTATTATAGTAAAAATGAATCAACCCAGTACGACGGGTTAAATAAACCCAACATGTGTTCTGTTTATAGCCTATAAGACAAGCCAAACGTTATGTTGGCAAAGTTTCTTTTTGTGGATTTTTGTTGCTGTTGATGGAAACAGGAATAAATTGAATTTAAAATATATTCAAATTGAAAATGGTTATTTTAAATTGTAAAAATATTTCACAGTATTCGTGTTTGTATTGCTTCTTTATAAAACAAAAAAATATATATATAATTGACTCAACGGTATTTTATTTATTTATTTACACACAAAAATAGCATTAATTATTTTAACAAAACTGCTTCACTGCTTATTGTTCTCTAAAAAATAATAATAAAGAGTATAAGATTTAATGAGTTTTATTCTTCAAAAGTTACCTTTTTAGTTATAATACAGACATTATTGTTGATTTTATGCCTTAAAAATATCAAATTTTTATTTAAGTCACTGTATGTATAAATTCTTGAAAGTAATCAAGATGTTCAAGTTAGATTGGCTTTTGTTTGATTATGTTTCCTGGTTGTTTGATACAGGGATTTATTTTAATTTCTAAGGATGGTTCGACTGATTATGAAACACAATACACGCCTCACCATCTAATACAACAAATAGATACTGGTTTAATAGTTCATTAAAATGGACTTTTATCTTTTTTTTTTCAATAAAAAATAGTAAAAATTGTCTTTCCAATACAAGATAATTTGACAACATATGCTTGCCTTTATGATTTTGACAACACCTGGAAAAGTACAGCATGGACATTTTTCAAAACTTTTACATTTGTCTTCCACATATGAAGGAATCTTCATTTTTAGGTGAACTTTCCCTTTGCTGAAAACCCTATGTGTGTGTTTTAGAGCTAGAATTTTTTTTTTTTTAAAGAGACACGATTTAGACAACTAAACAAATGACTGTAACATAACGTTAAGTGCGTAAATTTAAATCCGTGAAACAGGTTTACTGAATGATTCAATGAGTCACTCAAAAACTTAAAGTCCCCAAAAAATCAAAATGGAAGGTTTTTTGCTTCTATTATGAATATGTTAATATTGCAGTTATCTATAAGCAACGCAGTCTCATCCCAAAAAGTCATATATTTGACGTTTTGGGACGTCTTTTGACCATACGTCAATATTCGCCTTTTTAGGGCCCCCTTAAACGTCGGTAGATGAAGTTATGGGATCCTAACTCTACCCCAGACCTAAACCTAACCCTAAACCTAAACCGTCACCTAACTGACGTTAAAGGTAAAGCGTCAGTTGTATGACGGCCCGGGATCGCCATCTACCGACGTTTAAGGGGGCCCTAAAAAGGCGGATATTGACGTATGGTCAAAATACGTCCCAAGACGTCAGTTATATGACTTTTTGGGATGAGAATGTGTTACTATAAGCTAGTGTGCCCCAAAACAATGACAAAATTCATATTTAGAAGATATAAGCGTTCAAAACTTACAGTCTCTCACTTCCGCCAATAAGGATCAATGATTTTGATGACATCACTCTACACAAGCTCCGCCCCGTACACTATAAAAAGACACTGAAGTTGCGGCTGAAACGATCACTTATTCACACTTTAACTATTTTCTACATGGTGAATGGCACATAGTGCACTATAAAGGGGACAGGGAACGTAAATATGCTTTCCATCGGGGCGGATGAAGTCTGGATTCACGTTAGTGTCGCTCGAACCGCAACAGCTTCGGTCCAGAGACACGACACACAGAGCGGATCATGTGATCGAGTCGCTCAGAACAGAAAACATATCGCACCTTTTGAGTTCTGCACATAATACTATATTTTGAAGTGATATAGAGGAGATTATGAGGAGAAACTGTAGAGATTAGGAGCAGGAAACTGCTGGTCAACGGCTCATGGCCGAGCTGTGATATAAACTAAACACTACTGGCTATTTTAAAAAGGGGAGGAGCTGATCGATATGCCCCGCCCGCCCGTCAATGTCAACACACTGAATAATGCTGCGCGTTTCAAGGCACTTCAGAGGGGCTTTAACTCATTACTAGACCAATCAGTGTTTTTGAGTGAATCTCTTGAATGATTAAACGACAAATACAATTTTTACAGCCACTTGTCGCCACCTACAGGTGTAACGATGCAATTGATGCAATCTTTATTGCGATCTTCAAATTACTTTCAGACGGTGATTTATCACTACCATAGATGTCAGTGTTTATATCCAAACATTAAACGTTCAGAAGTAATTGTGTGGTTGAAAAGCTGTTTGTAAAGCTTTTTCATACCTATAGATGAAACAACTGCTCTCTCTCGCCAAAACGCAGATCTCAGTCGCTCTGATCGTACTTGTTAAAGTTTAAAATAGACATTTCCGAATCGGAATAAGGATGTTTAAATCGAGATTGTGATCGTTTAACGATTAACCGTGTGTTTCCTACGGCTCAGATCCGTCGTAGACAGCACAAAGGTCTAGACATAACACAGCAAACACAATTAAATGCCAGATAAAGGAAATAGGTTGTGCAGGCATGACTGCAGTTCAGAGAATGAAGCCTCTTCATGAATTGACCCGCAGACAGGCTGACATTGTGCTGTGGGTTGCTGAGCACACCATAAACATGAGAACTGCTCTCGCTCTTATGAGCTCATAATCAAATCAGTCTCATTGATAAGAGCCGTGGACAAACCTCTCAGTGTGGACGCAGAACAAAGGGGCTGTAGCTGCTCTTCTCCGCTGGCATGACAATGGGCCCAATTTAATCAAACTGCCATTAAAACCAATGCACAACATGCCAGGCGAAATATGATTTTCCCACTGGTTTCTTGCATACGTGATGCTTCATATATATTAGCTTAATTTAATTTAATGATGCGCTTTTACAAAGTGGCCAAAGAGTTTGGAGATTGCTGAAGGGCAGAGATTTATAGTAAAGTGCACAGAGCTCTTTATACATCATTCAAGCATATGTCGATGATTGGGAACTTGTGTGCTCTGCTTAAAGTGATGTGAAAACTGAAAGGAATGTGACATTTTCTTTTAACGTTTATTCACCGTCAAAACTATAAGGGTTAGTTTAAAAGAGTGTCCATGATGATGAAGAAAAAGGACAAATATATTAGTTTTACTTGTGAAAAAGAAGTGTGCCTAAATGGACTGAATGTGGACTTGTAGCGTTCTCAAAATACTAAAATATATATTTTTAAAACTGAATATTGCTGAAATAAAAAGCCAATTAAGTGAACTTTCATGTCTGTTTCGAAACGCACTCATGTTGACTTGAAAAAAGAGCATGTTGTAATGTCAAAACAAAACATTTAAAGTACATTTAATCATCTTTTGTCAAGCTCTAAAAAAGCACACTTGTGCTTTTGACTAAAGCTCATGTAAAGCACTTGATTATAATTTTAATTGTAGCATGTTATTTAAAATTACACCCACTAAAAATGCTGGGTTGTTTAAACCCAAAGTTGGGTCAAATATGGACAAACCCAACCGTTGGGTTAAGAACTATTACATTTATGGTGAACAGAACTAATTGCATTTAATATTAATTTAAGCTATTGGTAACACAAACTAGTTACTTATTAGCATGCATATTACAGTATATTGGGTATAGGCTGTTTATTAGTACTTATAAAGCACATATTTAATGTTTTATTCTGCATGACCATATTCTACATTCTTTAATCCTAAACTTAACTACCTACGAACTATTAATAAGCAGTAATCAGGAGTTTATTAGAGGCGAAAGTCATAGTTAATAGTGAGAATTAAACCCTGAACATAGTAGCACATTTTACTTACACCTTGAATGTATACATATTTTTTTAAAAAGGTTTTAAAATATATTTTCCTGTGTAAAATCAATGTATTATTTAAATATAATAAATAGGGCTGCAAATCGCGATTAATCGGGTCTAAAATAAAAGTTTGTGTTTACATAATATATGTGGAGGCACTGTGTAATTATTTTGTATATATATAAATACACACACACACACACATGTATATATAAGAAAAAATATTATTTATAAATAAAATATTTATATTTATACATAATATAAATTATATAAATCTATATACAGTATACATGAAAATATTTCTTAAATATATACAAGCATGTGTGTGTATTTATACAGTATATATAAAATAATTATACACAATGCACCCACATATATTATGTAAACACAAACTTTTATTTTGGATGCGATTCATCGCGATTAATCGTTTGACAGTCCTAATAATAAATGATTCATTAAATACCATTTTTGGAGGCGAGTTGCATCACATGACATCCTTGAATTAATTTCTTAGGAGAAACACAAAAAGAGATGATTTGACGATTTTTTTACTTTTCCCCATAAAATAGACTGTTCCTATAAGGACTTTTGGGGCTTTCTTTAACCCTCTCACTATGTAAACCACTAAAATTGTGTGATTTGTGTAGCTCTAACATCTCTTTTTCCCTTTTAGTTCGATTTTTTTTGGATGAAACTCTTATCAAGCAGCTGGTCTCAGAACAGGCCTTTGATAAATCTTCAATAGAAGCTACACAACAAACATGTACCAGCATTTGAGTGTTGAACTTTAAGGTCTCTAAAAGTTACGTATAAAGGGGGTTTCTCACTCAGATATGGCCAGTGGGCCGAGATCACCCACAGGCCCTTCTGCTCACATTACAGTGCCACTTTCAATTGTGTTCAGTGTGAGAGAGGTCAGGCCTCTCCTATAACACACACACACACACACTCACGCAGCACCCCAGGACCCAGGGGCATCCATCATTACTAGGGTGGTGTAAGTAGACACTCTAAAATACTGCAACGTGTTTGGTCTATGCAACCCAACACTGGCAGAGAGAGAGTGTGAGACTCTCTAAATTTATGAGCGTTCACACGCAAACACTCACACACTTCTCTTGCCCCGTCCCATGCCTGAAGCGCTACTGAAATCTGCCATGAGCGCAAAGAATTCCTGATAAACACAAGCTTGGCAAGAGCTTCAGCCCGCCCTGGATTGATTACATAACCTTATCAACAATGTTTTTTGTCATCTACATTACAACCAGCAAATGGAGGACGGCACTTTAAGATTGTTGATTATACCAAAGGGACAAAAAAATCAAACTTAAAACTTTGACACGTTTCACAGATGTAAATGCCTCTATTTTGATGTTTTTTTCCTACATTAATGGAATTTCTTTAAATTGCAAATTATATTATCAATATTATAATGTGTGCGATACTAATTTTACTTTAATGACAGCAGCGCTGCATGATTTGAGAATGATCCAAAGAGCATCTTGTGCTTTAAAACATGAACATTTGACCGTCTGTACAAGAGTCACATTATCAATTACTTGATTAGAGACGTAGAAATAGTGCAGAATATTTATTCTTGAGGTTAAGTGATAACCGGGGTGTTGTTATGGGGGGCTTCGGGGGTCTGACCAGCCAAATTAAAACTTTTGTGGGTCTTAAAAAAAGTACATTGGCTCAAAAGTTGTAATGTCTTTAAAAGAAGTTGTAATGTATTTTTTATTTGATTAAAAATACAGTAATATTGTGAAATATTTCTATTTTCTACAAAGAATCTATATGTGTTATATTGTAGAAAGTAATTTATTCCTGTGATCAGCTGAATTTTCAGCATCATTACTCCAGTCTTCAGAGTCACATGATCCTTCACAAATCACTCTACACTCTAAAAAATGCTGGGTTGTTTTAACCCAACTTTGGGTCAAATATGGACTAACCCAGCCGTTGGGTTAAATTTTTACATTACATTTTTAACCCAACATTTCGGGTTTGTCCATATTTGACCCAAAATTGGGTTAAAACAACCCAGCATTTTTTAGAGTGTAATATGATAATTTGATGCTCAAGAAACATTTATGATTATTATCAGTTGAAAACAGTTGTGCTGCTTCATATCTTTATGGAAACCATTATACATTGTTTAATTTTACTTAATGTTAAAGCTGCAGTCTGTAGTTTTTTGCTCTGTGTTGCCACCTCTGTTTGAAATCTGCAATTGCAGTTATTTGCGTTATTGTATGAAGTATGACCAACAAGCAAGTACTTGTAAATAAATTTTTGTTAAATTTTGTTCTGACCAACTAAGGGGGGAAAGCATTGCAGTAATTTGAGCTGATTAAATCGGTAGCTTATGATATCACCATTATCACGTCAAACCGTGCCATTTATACTTTGTCTTTAAATTGTTAATGTTAAAGGTCCCATATTATGCCCCTTTTCACAAGATGTAAAATAAGTCTCTGATGTCCCCAGAATGTGTATGTGAAGTTTCAGCTCAAAATACCCAACAGATCATTTTTTACAGCAAGTTTAAATTGTCATTTTTTGGGGCTCAGAAAAATGCGCTGATTTAGTGTGTCCCTTTAAATGCAAATGAGCTGCTGCTGCTGCCGGCACAGGGGGCGGAGCTTCACGAGCGACAATTTCATCTCACGGAATGACGATAATATCAGAAACTCTCAGTAACGGTGTTCATTTCCAGTCGGACAACAATGCCTACAGAGTCAGAGTGCTGTATAGAGATGGAACAGGTATAGTTTAGTAGTTTAATTACGGTTATTGTCGTCTGCTTGTATGTATCCATTATTTATTAATAGCCCACAAGTCTGCTGTTTCGGACCAGGTCCGAATGATGATCAAACACATACTGATGAGTTTAATAAAGTTATTGTACATCACACAAAAGATGAAGCGTCAGTTTTACTTCAGAAAATCACCGTAAGAGCTGAGGAAACACGGTAAGTTATAAGAAGTGCGCGAGTTGAGGTCGAAAAACTGCTCTACTGACGTCATTAAAGAGGGAAGTCGAGGGATGTAGTCCAAACGGGCCGTTCGATGTAGGCTACTTCTGTTAAATAAAATATCTCGCTTGGCATTCAACTTTGAGCTTTATAATTTTACAGATATTAACAACAACATTACACACTAACTCAAGTTTGAAACATGGGATCACGAAGAACGGGACCTTTAACAACATCAGCATTGCGTGACTGTAATGCCCTTCCGATATTATTCTTGTCCGATATTATTCGAGTTCATTATTCTATGAACTCTCGTCTCATCTCTACTCGTCTCTACTCTCCACTCATTTCTTCTCTCGCTTCTAATCTACTCTACTCGTCTCTTCTGCATCTGACTCCTTCAGGACACTGGACTTATTCAAAGAGCAGGGATGAGTCTTGACAATGCCATATTATCAGCTGGAATCTCTAGGTCTGCAAAAGGAAAATACTCCTTCTCAGTGTCACACTGAAGAGAGATCGCTAAACCTGACACTGAGGAGAGCCATTTAAGAGCACTGAACAGTGCCAGCTATTCATGCGGGCCCGTGAAGAGAATGGCCGCTCTTCTGTCCTCGCCTTGTTTAAAACACAGAGAAGGAAACTCATGAGGATCCGAGAGACAAGGCAGCGCAGAAATTCGAGCAGCCAGCTGACTCGCACATGAATAGAGGCAGCACAATGATAAAGTAATCACCCTCACAATCCGCCGGTTTATCAGCGCGCTCCTCCGCTAGCCTAAACAGATAATGAAATGAAGTATCACTAACTAATGGAAGACGGGCTGAGAGATGACACACATATCTGTGCGCTGTTGATCGACAACACTTGATCATTCAGATTATGTCATTTGAAAAATGTACAAATCCAATTTAATTGTCTGGGGAATCTTAAGAAGGGGAGTTAAGAAATGTTAAGCCGCATCTCATTGGTTAAAAGTAATAACCTGGATGTCTAACATTAAATAAGAGTTGGTAGGAATTTCAGCTAACACAATTCAGGTGGCAATATATTTTATATCTCTTATATGAGATGCATATTCACAGATAACATTATCAAAAATTAAAAAGTCGCCCTCCAAACAGCATATTTGACCCCCTCTGAGACAAAAACAATAATTGTAAATTTAATTTCTGAATATCGCTTTTTGTGTTTCCCAGAAGCAAGAAAGTCACATGTTTGGACTGACTTTTCATTTTTGGCCGAACTTTAGAGATAAGACAATATACAGGGACATTGGTCTCGTCCGTCCTCTTGTTTAAGCTATAATATATAGCTTAATCGATAGCACTTGTGGCATGATGCTGATTACAAAAAAAGAAATTCCCCTTGGATGGGTAAATCTGTAAATATGTTTCACTATGTATGTAGCCACAAGACATAAACAATTATGTTTACATGATTTTAATGTAAAAAAAACATAGCAACATAATGCCCTTAAACCCTAAAGTGATTCATTAGAATGTCAAGAACATCTTTACTGACTTTAAGGGGTGATGAACTGAGAAATCAAATTTTCCTTGAGCTTTTGACATCTAAGAGGTCATCATATTATAAGAATATCCTGTAAGTTTCAGAACTGAAAACGTCGTTGTTAGTCAAATAAAAGCTTTTATTGACACCAGCCTCAGCAAACGACTCGTTTTTCAAAGTGGGGAACTATGACGTCAAAGAGGATAAAACACCACCTCCGCAGGAGAAGATCAACGCCTACTTCAACACGGCCGGTTTAGCCCCGCCCACTGATTCGCGCATTCACACATAGCTAAATAACATAGATTCCTACCTCATGATGACAAACCGGATCGAGCTACCGAGCAATAAATGTGCACTGACGATAATAAAACTCTTTATAATATGCAAAACTGTTATCCACTCAGAGCAGTGGGCGTTTACTTCCAAGACTTCAGTGCGAGACGCCCATAAAAACCGAGCGTTTTTCAGCTAGGCTCAAAACTAGGGTAGAAAATAGCCTATTTCTTATTCATTTTGATGTTTTTGAATGTAAAAACCAAGCGAACGTCATAAGTTGACCTCAGACAACAATATAATAAAAAATAAATAAAAAGCCAGTTTATGCTCCTTTAAATAATACACAGGTTTTAACAGAAGAATTAATGCAAATGATTTTATAAAAATATAAGCTTTGCATTTCTGCAGAACACGGACAGTGTTCACGATGTTAAAAAAAGTGATAAAAATGTAATATCTTTAATGTTTTTGAGACTCTTTCCTGAGTAAGAGTTAAGAACAAATAATAGGGATCGTACATTTAATATCTGTCATTTCCTTTCTTGCTTCGTGGAGAAGAAGAGAGAATTATCCTCATCTCAACAGAGCTGCTCGTTTTGAGAAAAATATATGGTATGGGAAACCAGATACAATTTAAAAGTTAGAAATTATAGACATTTGTTACCCGCTCTGGCAAAATGATCTTTCGATAAAAATAATTTGAGCTTTAGCATAGTTTAATAGCATTTATTATATATATATATATATATATATATATATATATATATATTAATGTCTTTGGTCAAGTTAAGCTGTAAAATAAATAGTTTATGAATAGTTATTAAGATATGAAAAAAAAAACGGGCAAAAAAATAAAAGCGATTTTCTCAGGTTTTCAATTGGAAAAATTGACTACATATATTTTCAAATGCGTATGTCTTTACAACCACTCAAGCTATGACTTTGACTGGGATTTGTCATTTGAATGCTTGGTCTCCTCTTTCCATTAGTAAAATCTCTTGAAATTTGGGTCACTGTGACTCGTTTTGCTGGATCAGGTCACATTTTAAGAAGTATATAAAGTAGGCCTACCTTTTTAGTGTGTTTTGTGTAGCTCCTGAAAATCTTTAATTTGGTGGCTTTCAGAGAATTGACTCTTTTCACATTTCCGGGTTTCTCAGAAGAGGAAGTCGTCATAGATGGGTAAACTTCTGGTAAATGAGAAACTACATTAAATATATTTCCCGGTTGCTCAAATGACAAAAGAAAAACTCCACAATATAGTTTTCACAACTTTCAAAAGAGGAAAATTAAGAAAAAAAATAGAGAGAGATTGATAAAAGCAGTCTTTGAAAAAGGAAAAAGAATAATCAATTGCTTAGCACAAAAGTGAGTAAAACATAAGCCAAGAGAAAAAGTCAGGGGTTCAGGGATGGCCAAGCATTACATATTTGAATCAAGAAATGAATAAATAAATAGCCTAAATAAAAAGGTAATAAAGAATATACTGAACACTTAGGCTATATAGTCTACTATAGAACAACTCTACTCAAAAAATATTAATTAAATAAAACATTAGGCTAAAATGACAACGTATGAGCATATATTCAGAATTTACAGGAGGTGGATAAAGATTTAATATAATTCTTAATATATTTTTGAAAGGTTGATAACAGACGAGAGAAAGATGTTAACTTTACCGTCACAGTCCACAGCCGCTGCATAGAAACCCTCACAGCAGCGTTTTTTGTAATTTGATGCAAAAATTTAGCCTATATTGTTAAATGTAAGCACACATTTTAAAAAAAAGAGAAAGAAATAAGAAACTTTGCAGGATTATATTCGCGATGCTGAAGACCGTTAAAACGCGACATCACATCACAGTCTGTGAAAAGGAAAGTTCTTGACAGTTAGAAATTTAAAAAACAAAAGGGCGGGAATAAAGAACCCGAACTTTAAAGAACCATTTTAGCATTAAACGGTTACTCAGGACATGATCCTAAATATAACTATCATTAGGTCTTATTTACCAAATCCGAAATATTTTAAGCAACTGTTTTTGGCAGTTTTTGCTGACCAATCAGCATTCGAGATCAAATAAATATGTTTAATATGTTTATCCAGGTCGCCATTGTAAATGAGAATGTGTTCTCAATGTGCTCACCTGGTTAAATAAAGGTTTTATTATTATTATTATTATTATTATGAGTGAACAAAAAACAAAACAAAACACCATATTCTACTCATTTTTGATCATACCATATATATTATAAACACAACATTTGTGAGGCCGTTTATTCACATTGTTTGATTTTAGGAGAGTTTCTCATTGTTAAAGCAGCAATAAACCCTGCATGGCTCACTTTAAGCACACAATAGGGGCAGCTTTACAGGAGAGGAGCGGTCAATGTTAAGCAGCTGGAATAAAATTCACTCCGAGAGATCATGACTTGCCTCAGGCTGACAGAGAAGCCATTAGTGTCACAGTTATATTGGATAAGACCAAATACAACACAATGCAATATTTTACACTAGATTCATCAAGGCCTCTGGTACTCATGCACATAAAGAAACTAATCATTTAGTATTGACCATGTACAAAATGTTAATATAACCCACTGTAAATTTACCAATAATTTTATATTTTAACACGTTCTAACCACATAAATGTATGCTCCATCGGAAACATAGAAAAGCCTATTCTGGGTTTTATAAATAAATGAGTAGGGGAAACCAGACTTTCAAAGTCCTGGCTACTGAACATTTCCTCTGTTATTGCCCAGGAAACAAGATACTGTTCATTAAACACAAGGTTTTCTCAAGGGGAAACTACTTATTATTGGCTATTTAAAAGCATATAAAAAGTATTTTAAATTATAGGCTTTACTAAGTGAAATTTAAACAGTTACACAATAATGAAACAAACATTGTTACAATTGCTATGGCCATCATATATATATATATATATATTGGTGGAATATTGAGAAAAATTAAGGAAACTGCATAATTATCATGAGGATAATGTAAAAGAATATATGTATAAATTATGTATATTTTAAATGTAGAAAGGTATATTTATATATTTAAATTATCTAATTATATGATGTATATCATTATAAATTATATATAATTATATATTTAAATATGTATAATTTCTCCTCTTTTTCTTTTTTTTCTATTGTGAGGTGAAATATGACCTGGGCATTTTGTGAAATTCATATTTATGATGATTCCCCTGAAACAAATAAAGTGAAAGCATTAAACACATGTCCCTGAATCCGCATTAATTGTATATTTTTACAGTCTATGGATATGATCCATTTCAGGGGTGACCAAAATTATGATTTCAATTATGATTTCAAATCTTCATAATTTACATGCAGCTTAAGTGTAGCCTACTACTATCCCCACAACATCTTGTTTTTATGTACTAGGCCTACTTTATGTAGCACCCCCCCAACACACACCCCGACATTCTGAGGCTTTGTTAAATTGTTCTTTGTGTAACAGTATGGAAATGTTGTCCCGCGCTTTTTGCTTGTGTTAAAGAAAGGAAATACTTTGGATCATCCACCATTTAAATAGTCAAACGTCGCCATCTTGTGGATAGAGACAGCACAGCAATACACTGGATGGACTTTCAAAACTTACTAAACATTTCGGGAAAATAAGATTAGATACGCGTGTATTTAAAATTTAATTTAGAATTTATTCTGTTAGTTAGGCATGTTATTGTAACGGTAACACATTAATTAACTACCTTCGTTAACTTGAACTGAGAACGAACAACACTTCGTCAGTATTTATATTTTATTAAATACTGTTAAGAAATACTATTAGGTTGTATTTGTTAAACATTAGTTAATGCTCTGTAAACTAACAACAAATAATGAACAGCTGTATTTTTATTTACTAACATTAACAAACATTAATAAATACTGTAACAAATGAAATGCTCATTGCTAGTTCATGTTAGTAAATACATTAACTAATGCCAACTAATGAACCTTATTGTAAAGTGTTACCACGAAAACTATTGTAAGCTAAACTACTAATTGTAAGCTAAACTAAAACTTAGCTACTACTATTATAGAAGGAAAGTAGAATGATTAAGGTGCAGATTTATATTAATCTTCGATCATAATTTTCTTCTGTCACATCACATCCTTACGCAAAATTACCACGTAACGCCAACAGAACTACATTTCCCAGCGTCCCCTCCCTAACACGCACGCTCTAGTATCGCGATAATACATAAAATACGTTGCGTTGTCTCGCGAGATTACCTTCCTGCTGTCTAGTACAGCACTAAAAACTGTCAGTGAGGTTAGAGGGGGTAAGAATTCCTCAAATCGGCGACTGCCGTTTAAACAGCAGTGTGAATGTCCAAATCTGTGCTTTTGTGTTATTACGTACCTAACGTGTGACAGTGAGAGGGGAAAAACAACAACAACAACAACAACAACAACCGCGTTCTCATCCAAACTGTACAGGCCAACAGTCTCTGAACTAGATCAAACAGACACTGTGCTGTAATACAGCGAGCAAATGGCGTTGAAAAGAATCCAAAAGGTGAGTTTGTGTTCATTGTGTGGATCGCATAACCTCACAGCCTCTGTCAATGTCCTCATCGTCATCTTCTAACGCTGTTGTGAATGTAAAGCCCTCGCACTTTCCTCATTTTATCCCCATCTGGTCAAGACAAAGACGGATGGCCAATGGTGGATGCATGCAGTCGACAGACGCTTGTTCCCGTTCTGATCGTTACAGATTCACGGGCATTATGTTATAAACAGTCACTGATACTTCGATATTGCTGAATACGAGTGTTTGTTTTGCGCAATATGTGATCGACAACGTCAATTGGCGATGTGTGATGTTGTAGCACAAGGAACTGCGCGCATAAAACACACATTTATGGGTTTTTTTCAGGTGTTATTATGAATAATTTGTGGCATGTAAGTTAAGTGGAGATCTAAACCTCGTTAAAATGTATCTTTTCTGTTGTCTGTCATCATGAATGAGAGAAGCGCCACTGGTGCGCATGCGTGATGGGCGACAACCGCTTTCAAGTTGCCAAATGCTGAACCCCAATGTCAGTGTGTCCATATATGGCTCGGCAAATAGGGCACTAGGACAGCGGAGGGTATTTTTAACAGATTCGCCACCCTGTTCGCATAACTACTGCAATCACAGATAGAAAATCACACTGTTTTGATTTCAAATGATTCCATAATCACTAATTATAAGAAGAAAAATTCTGTAATTATTTACTCGCCTTTATGGTGTTGTTCTAATGGACTCACAAAAGAGAAATTTCATTTCAGCTCTAACATTTTTAGTTACCAGAAAGGATCTTAAAGTCCCCCTGTAGTGTGAAAGTCCAGCTTTTAATGTTGTTTATGTGTCTGTGTGGTGTTTTTAATGTGCTTTAAGACACACCATGTGTGTAAGTTCATAAGTGGACAGCATTGCTGAGTATTTCCTCCTTAAAACTGCAGTGAACTAAAGACAGTCTCAGAAACAAGCTTTGAAATCGCTGGTGTTTCTGACGTCACAAACGACCTTGTAACCAATCAGATCGGGCTCATTTGCATTATAGATTATAGAACCGTGAATACTAAATGAGGCAAGGGTGTCGAGTTACATTCAAGATTTTTTTTTAAGGCATGAAGAAATTGAATAATTTTGGTGATCAAAGATGAGTTTTGAGGGATACAATTATTGACTAAAGGGGGATTTAAAGATCTGAGAAGCCCTGGCAAATTCATAAAAATGTTGAATGCACGTTTTTAAACACTTTATTTAATGTGTACAGAGTATTGATAAATATCAGGCATTTAACTTTTTCCAAATGTCATGTTGCTTCAACCAGGCGTGAAGAGAGAGTGACAACAACAGATCAGAAATAGACAGCAGAAGCTCCGCCCCCTTTAAAAGCAGCACACATGTAACACAGTATAATGTGGTGTGTTGTGTTAAATCCTGCCAGAGGTCATTTATTAAGCATCACACTTGAGCAATGATCATGTCCAGGCTATCAGAAACAAACAACCTTTTAACGTGTATTGAATCATGTAAGCAAAATAATCTCATTATATTAATACAGGCATTATGTTGATTGATACTATGGACTCTAATGTTTAAGAAAACTGAGACTGTATTTATTTTCTTTTGCTTAGTGTAAGTGACGATAAGTAACGATATTCCAATATTCTGTATTGCAGGTTTATAGAATTATTATATAATCTTTCATAATTTTCTTCTTAAATTGAGAATAGTCTTATTTCTGATAAAAATGTATTTGTCAAAGCTGTGGTCCGTTTGTAATGTATGAATCATACCTTGTCAATTTAATGTGGCAAATTTTCCTTGATCTTTTGACATATGAGCTAATTGTACTGTAAAATATCCTCTAAGTTTCAGAACTCAAAAACGTCCAAAAACAGCTTTTATTGAAACCAAGCTCAGAAACGTCTACTTTTACATAAATTGTAAAAGTAGGCACTCTTTAGGCACAGATTTGTGCATGACATTTAGTAGTAAATATGAGTCGGAGACACACAAACAGATCTTCAGAATGAAAAGTTGTGATTTGCTGTTTTTTCGGCATTTATTGGGTTAATGCGTATCGGAAACGCTGCTTTTGTTACTGTTATTGTTTTGATTGAAGCAATTTTCTGTAATCCCGAATAAAAGCCTCAGCGAGCAACATCTGTTTTGTCATCAGTAAGACATTGCAATACGGTTCATTTTATCAAATGACCATATATATGTTTTTCACTTTATCGAAAATGATGAACGTATAAGAACGACAAACAATGGTACGTACATTCATACTTCCGTTTACAGGAAACATCGTACGTCATATTCTGTGAATTATAACTGTGGTAACTCAGTACTTAAAGGTATAGCGGAGGATTTTCTTTTTCCGGGTGGGTAGTCTATACTATTGGTCGATCTAAGTGTCAATCATTCTGGTGATATGTTTACGTAAGGCCGTCGTACGTGCTCGTCCCTATAGTTTTCACTTTCAGGTGTATTATGTCGGAGTTGCGGTTTCAGCCATTCCTTTGAAAATGGCTGAGGGTCGAAAGAGAAAAAAAATGTATACGAAGTGTATGATAAGAAGAGAAAGGCCGCAGAATATAGAAACAAGACCAGAGAGATTTTGGGTGAATATCACATGCTGGCATGCGCTAAAAGCACAGGTTGGGCTTCTCACTGATGCCGCAGTCGCGAAGATTCTACCAGACAGGTAAAGTTTGTCACGCTATTTGGAGAAATCCATTTAAAATCACTAGTAAAAGTTAATGCAAGCTACTTAGCAATGCCATTTATTGTTCTTCTGTTGTTGTGTTCAAGGATAGATATGGACTGACCCGTCAGAGGCACTCACTGTATGTGTTTCGTTAAGGTTATAGTTCTTGAAAGTGTTGGTGGCGAGCAGCTGACGGCTCGAGTCTATCTTTAGACACACAGTAACTTCTAGCAATACAAATTAGAGGAGTGCCACGGCCATGAGGATTACATATCAGAGATGATGAGAGCTGAATGATCAGTTACTGTACACACACATACGCCTAATGCTAAATACTGACCCGACATTACAAACGGTGTTTCAAAACTAGAAAACCTCAGTAGAGAAGAATCATGGCCGAAAAACAATACACTGAAAGTCTCTCTGTGGTGAAAATCCAGCTTTTAATGTTGTTTGTGGTGTTTTTAATGCGCTTTAAGACACACCATGTGTAAGTTGATAAGTGGACAGCATTGCTGAGTATTTCCTCCTTAAAACTGCAGTGAACCAAAGACAGTCTCAAAAACACGCTTTGAAATCGCTGGTGTTTCTGACGTCACAAACCACCTTGTAACCAATCAGATCAACGTGTGATCGTCAACCAGTGGATCGTCAACCACAATTAGCAGCAAAAGACAACTAATTTCAGTACACGCACGCTCTCTGAGAGACTGTTTCTCAGCGCTGTCTGAAACTAATATATTATATAGACTCATTACATGCAAAGTGAGATATTTCAAGCCTTTATTTGTTATAATTTTGATGATTATGGATTACAGATATGAAAACCCCAAATTCAAAATTAGAATATTGTGAAAAGGTTTTCATATCTGTAATCCATAATCATCACAATTATAACAAATAAAGGCTTGAAATATCTCACTTTGCATGTAATGAGTCTATATAATATATTAGTTTCACCTTTTAAGTTTTAAGTTTAATTATTTAAATAAATGAACTCTGCAAGATATTCTAATTTTTCAAGTTTCACAGTGTTTTTCAAAGTGACCATGTATTTGCAAGTCATATATTTCTAAAGTGAACGTAAACACAGTTAAGAAGGAAAATAATGCACAAGTATATTGGATCCGTGCAGTCGGTCTTAAAGTGACAGTGTCCGAAAATGAATATTGGACTTTAACATTGAAGTATTTAATTTAATTTACACATTTTTTTTTATACATTGGATTATTTTATACATTTATGGAGTATTTCTTATTTCTAGTGCTTGAAGTTTTTCATTTTTTTCTGTTCTATTGCCGTTTGTTTTCTTTGCTCTTTCTTTATCACTGTTTACTCGTCTTCAGTACGCTTCAGAGTTTTTAGGATGGTAGTAGTTTTCTGCTGAATGATATTGAAATGGTGATAAGAATTATGAAATTGATTCAAATTTAAAAAAAAATTTATATCATAATCGTATTTAAAGTTAAAATAACTACCTTATTTTGTGATGTATATATCGTTACCTTGAAATAAAATGGGATATAGGCTATTTTTTTTTCTTTTGCATTTAAATAAGGTTATGATATCAATTTTTTATACCATTGAAATTTCATAATTCTGATTTTGGTCATATCACCCACTCCCATCGTTATCGTTAAAGGACAGGTTTAAGAAATCGAGAATTAATCGAGATTTAACATTATTGAAGTATTAATTAAAATAATTTGGGTTAACTCGTCATGAAACATGTTAACAACATATTTTTAGCTCCAATTTTACCCCTAAACTAAAAGGAAATAAAATAATACAAATCCAAATGTAAAGTGTATATTTACAGCACTGTCCGTATGTGTTTTATTTTTTAATCAGTACTTTTATTCAGCAAAGGCGCATTAAAATGATCAAAAGTGTTAAAGACGTTTAAAATGTCACACAAGATTTCCATTTCAAATGAATGCTGCTCTTTTGAACTTCCTGTTGATGAAAGAATCCTGCAAAAAATGTATTTCTACAAAAATATAAAGCAGCACAAATGTTTCTTGAGCGTCAGATCCTCATATTAGAGTGATTTCTGAAGGATCATGTGACACTGAAGACTGGAGTAATGATGCTGAAAATACAGCTTTGAACACAGGAATAAATTACATTTTACAACATATTCACATAGAAAACTGCAATTTAAAAAAAAATATCGTTATCAATTAATTGCTGCCTTGGTGAGATTTTCAAAAACATTGAAAATGACCCAAACGTGTACTTGAATAATTGTGAATAATTGTGAATAACATCTTGAATAATTGTATTACAATATTTTTGCCTTCATTCAAAACATAATATATATATATATATATATATATATTGATGTTGGTTAATTATACACTTTTACTTCTATCACATTTTGACTTTAAATAATCTTTTCTAAGAAGGACACACGAGGAGCCTGTGTTTTCCACAACTGATATTTCTGTAACACCCTGATATTTTCAGTTATATTCATTCATATTTCCTTCTCCGACCGAGTTGCTAGCGTGAGATGACTGTCATAGTGTCGGCTGTGCTGGCAGAGATGCTGAAATGATCCACGTCTCAAAACGGAAACAAACCTCACAGCCGAAGCTTCAGGAATACGTTTCGGCAGCCACATTACACTAACATGAGCCAAACTCTGTTTTTAGAAAGCGTCTTGAATAAATGAAGCATCCTAGTGCTGATGAAGTTTTGCTCGGGACAGGAATCCTTTGTTTTCAATTTTCCATGACTTACACTTACAAACACAAAAAGTTTCCTGCTCTAGAAATGTTGTTTTACATGAAATGGCCACTTAAATCCAGCTGATGTTTTCCCCTCAGGAACTGACAGACCTGCAGAGAGATCCACCAGCCCAGTGTTCAGCGGGTCCGGTCGGAGAGGACTGTGAGTATATCAGGAACGACTGAAGGATAATGTCTTTGGCCCTGTCCACACTACTGCGTTTTAGATTAGAAACAGAGAATTAAAACGAATACGATCTCCGTCCACACCAGCGTTTTACCTGCGTATTTGAATTGATCTCCGTCCACATTAAAGGGTTAGTTCACCCGAAAATGAAAATGATGTCATTAATGACTCAAGCTCGTCAGACCTCGTTCATCTCCAGAACACAGTTTAACCGTCAGGTGCTCTTCGGTCATTTCTGACTGAAAAAGTTTCTGTTTTGAAATTTTAAAAATCACAGCTTCATCGCAATGTTACGAAACTTAGTGACTTTTATGGCCTTATGTATGTGAACCCACAAAAAAATTGAGGTCATGATCTGAGCATGCTAAGTGGTCTTAAAAAAATAGTCACACTTGTGGTCTTTGGTCAAAAATGACCCCATAGGAAATGAATGGGAAATTGTAAAAAAATGAAGAAAAAAAAATGTGTTTTTTGTTATTTTTTTATAAGAAATACTTTGAGATTTTTTCAACTAAAGATACAAATCCACCAACAACAACAACAACAAAAATGTGTTCATAAACAGCTGGGGAATTCACATGCCTCTCCATAGAGAGCTGTACATGCTCTACGTGATTCTACGATTTTTCTCTATACTGTAACCAGATGGTGCTAATTTTCTTTAAAAAAATATTTTTTTTCTGAAGGCCTAGACTCTATATTAAACTAAAATACTGCATTAATATTTAAAAAAAATATATATATATATATATATATATATATATAGAAATATATATATATTTTTCCATGGCAAAAATAAACCATAAATATTGCATAAATATTAATAAATTCAATTAAATTGTCTCAAAATACTAAATTAAAAAGAATAAATATTATACAACAAAAATAAATTGCATTGGTTTTACTGGGATGGAGAAAGTTTCATTTTTAGGTGTCTGGTCACTTTTGACCGGGGAGATTACAAGTGTGACTCCGAAACGAAGAGCACCTGAGGGTTAAGATATTTTAGATTTAGTCGGAGAGCTTTCTGTCCCTCCATTGTAAATGTGTGTACGGTATACTGTCCTTGTCCAGAAAGGAAATGAAGACATCATCAAAGTAGTCCATGTGACATCAGTGGGTTAGTTACAATGTTTTGAAGCATCGAAAATATATTTTGGTCCGAAAATAACAAAAACTGCGACTTTATTCAGCATTGTATTGTCTTCCGGTTCTGTTGTGGATTTTGTCTGTTTTCGTTTGGCTGTTTTAGTCTGTAAACGTAACAAAAGTTCTCCGTTTCTAAACTAAACCGTAGTAGTGTGGATGGGGCTGGATAGAGATGCACTGATATCAACATTTTTGGCCGATAACGATAATTCTTTATATTTGAAAGCCGATAACCGATATATTGGCTGATAAATCCAAATCTAGTTTTATATAATTTTTGCGAACCAAAAAACAATGTCCCATGTCCCAAACACAATTATAATGTTCTAATGATAATTTTATGTAGCGCGATATGACAGGAATTTTCTTAGGGATGCACCGATATGAAAATTTTTGGCGATACCGATAATTCTTTATATTTGAAAGCCGATATCCGATATATCGGCCGATAAACTTAAATCCAAATTTTTATCTAATTTTGAGAGCCTGATTACAAAAACAAAAGTCTCACAATTAAATCCATGTCCATGTTATAGGGTTGTATAGCCGATATGACAGATTTGCGTTGCACATGTTGTACCGAACCGTATTTTCATTTTTTGAAGAGATTTCAATCATATTTCAAGAAATTCAAAAACATAAACAGTGCTACACAAGTGTCTCAGCTGAAGGGAATAATACATTATTTATCGGCTTTAATATAACGGCCACATTTTCTTACCAGGCCGATAACGGTAACATTAAAAATGAACATATATCGGCCGATACCGATATGCTGGCCGATATATCGTGCATCCCTATATTTTCTGTATTTTCCTTTTTTGAGAAACGGAATTTGTGATTTCAATCATAACTCAAGCAATTCAAATCCATCATGGTGAACAGTGCACATCTGAAGGAAATTATCCATTATTTATCGGCTTTAATCAATCGGTCGATAAAATGAACATATATCGACAGTTACCGAAATGGTGGCCGATATATCGTGCATCCCTACTATCAGACTACAGTTTGAATACAAAGATATTCACATAACACTGTCTGGCATTCTCAGCATACATGATTGGATCAGTGTTTAATTGATTTAATGTCATGATTCATGTTTTGCAGTGTTTCACTGGCAGGCAACAATAATGGGGCCGGTGAGTAGCTGTCTTATTCTTTTCCAATTACAGGGTTCCCACAGTCGTGAAATGTGATTTCTAGACCAGTAGACTTAAAACATTTGTAAAATCTTTACATTCAGGGTCCTTAAAGAAGTAGTTCACTTTAAAAAAAAAAAAACTTTTTCTGATAATTTACTCAGCCCCATGTCATCCAAGATGTCCATGTCTTTCTTTCTTCAGTCGAAAAGAAATTAAGGTTTTGGATGAAAACATTCCAGCATTTTCTCCATATAATGGACTTCAATGGGAACCAAATGGTTCAAGGTCAAAATGAGAGTGTCAGTGCAGCTTCAAAGGGCTTTAAACGACACCAGACGATGAATAAGGGTCTTATCGAAGGACCCTTCGAGTCATGACTCGGAAAAAGATTTGTTCATTTTGATGAACGAGTTTGAACAGGAGAGTCACGAACGCGCATCGCAGAACAGAGCAAAGCGAGCATTTGTGCTTATAAAACTTAAACTTTGTTATTTATTTATTAAATGAGCGATCGTTTCGCTAGATGAGCCTTATTCATCGTCTGAAATCGTTTAAAGCCCTTTGAAGCTGCACTGAAACTCTCATTTGGACCTTGAACCGTTTGGACCCCATTGAAGTCCATCATATGGAGAAAATCCTGGAATGTTTCCATCAAAAACCTTAATTCGACTGAAGAAAGAAAGTAAATTATCAGCAAAAGATTTTTTAAAAGTGAACTACTCCTTTAAGAAGTTCAGTTTGATCAAATTTAAGGCTATAAAAAGTCTTAAATATCTTAATATATCTAAATGTGTGCATTTATAGACAGAAAACAGCAAACACGACACAGCCTAATGTGATTGTTAAACCTCAAAAGGTGATGATTTAATTCCATAAATATTCAACGTCAAAACGTTTCACAGAGTTGTGACTTTAGAAACATTTGCAATCAATGAATTCCACACATTTGCCATGTCAAACGATGGCTCGTGATTCTGTTGATTGAGAATATTGATTGAGTTTATATTTATATTGTATTATATGTTGTAGATGATTGTGCATATTTAATATCTCATCTTTCTTAATGAGCAGCTGTAGTAGTAAAGCGTAGACATTTCAAAACAAGAGTCCCAGTGTATTTCGGCCTTTCTTGTGATTTAAGTCCCGCATCATTTTTGGATTGTAATAATTATTGGTATTTTGATTATTAGTGCTGTGAAATCCATCAATTGCGATTAATCACATCTAACATAAAAGTTATGTGTATTTATCAGTTTATAACATATTAAGGCCAGACACTCCCGGCAAAAACAGTGTGTTTTGTTTTCATGTATCTGTCAATTTTGAGATTTTGGGCTTTTTTGGCTTTTCATAAAGTTTTTTTCAGACTAGTGGACAGAAAACATCCAAAATACACTTTTAACTGTATATTTTAGAGCACATGATCTATTTGCGTCTGTAGATTTCAAATACATTGTATATCTTTTACGGTCATTTTCTAAAAATGAGTTTTTCCTCTTACATTGTGTCAGAAATGAGTCAGACGTGTCTCCTTATAACAGAATATGAAACATACATTAGTAAACTGTCCTTGTTTTTCAGAACGACAGTCCATATCAAGGTGGGGTTTTCTTCCTCACGATTCACTTCCCGACAGACTACCCGTTTAAACCACCAAAGGTGAGTTGCTTTGTGCGATTCATTGTGTTTGGAGACCATTAGTCGTATGCAAATTAGGGGTGGAACTGATCGCGGTTGATCCGTGATCCACACGGTTCGGCATGCATGTGATTCGCGGATTAACTGCTAAATTTAACCATCAGAGAGGGAAAGTTTATCATTTGGACGTGTTTTTTCTTGCCAATTTATAGATTTTTTTTATTTTATTGTCTTTTTGAAGACAAATGCGATTGTTTGTACAGAGATTGTATTTTTTTTTATATTTTCAATCCCTTCCAACCAACCCAAAACAACCTGCCTTAGTTTGATTATAACCTGTTAATTAAACAGTAATAATGCAAAAGATGATTAAAATAATATTAAAATAAATAAAGTAATAAAAATATGCAACAGTTAAACAATGGCAATGTTTTTGAAAAGATATAAAAGGAGTAGTTCACTTTTAAAAAAACTTTTCCTGATAATTTACTCACCCCCATGTCATCCAAGATGTCCATGTCTTTCTTTCTTCAGTCGAAAATAAATTAAGGTTTTTGATGAAAACATTCCGGGATTTTTCTCCATATAATGGACTTCAGTGGGAACCAAACTGTTCAAGGTCCAAAAGACAGTTTCAGTGCAATATAAAATAAATGTTTTTCTCCAATTAATTCTGGTCATGACTGTATATCTAATATTACTATTGTTATTATTTATTATACATTTATTTATTCATTTTCGTTGTTTTTGAGAGTATCTGTACCGTGAATTTTGTGATCCGTTCCACCACTAATGCAAATGTATGTATTGGTTTGTAACGCTGTGATCGATACTCTCTGTGTTGATTGACAGGTCGCATTCACAACAAAAATCTACCACCCTAATATTAACAGTAATGGCAGTATTTGTCTGGACATCCTGCGATCTCAGTGGTCTCCTGCGCTTACTGTGTCCAAAGGTAAGTTTCCGGCAACGTCTCGATGCTTGAAACAATCACTTTGAATGTATTTATTTGACACTAACTGTAAGTCTAAAGCAATGTTAATACCATGCTACTTTTTAGAAACCTCATATAATAACTATATATAATAAATTATGATATGATCAAGCAATTTTACATAAACATCAGCTGTGCTACTATTAGGAACAAAAGCGCTCTAAAATTGCATGGAATAAATGATTTATTATTATGTAGAATGCATATTTTTTATGACATGAACATATTACTACAACAAGATGTATTAGTGATAAAAATGTGACAAAGTTAAAAATGTCAAGCAAAATGTTTTTAAATATTCTTTAAAAATTATTTATGCGGTCCTGTCTGTTCAGGAAAACTAACAGATGATCATTATCATTTACGAGTTATAACATTCTCATGTGGCTTGAGCATTTTTTAGGCAGACACTGAGACCCTGTTTGGGACTAAGATGCGCTTTGGTCGATCGCATCACAGGTAGACGAGAAACACATTCCCGGTGTATTAATGCGTCTCAAACACTTCTGTCCTGATTTCTTCGAGCAGAGTTTTTGTGGGCGAGTAAATGTTTGGGTTTGCGCGGATCTTTCAATGTAATGAACAAAATAAGCTCACGCTATGAACATATGATCGCGACCGGAGACAGTTCGTTTGGGCCGGTGTAAAAGCAGATCCGTGATCCGACTTCGAACAAACCCAATCACCAAAAAACTGTGCATTTTTGGACTAAACCAGCTGCCATAGTCAGCTGCACGGTGCATTATGGGATGAGGAGCCATGTTGGTAACACTTTACTTGAAGGGGTGTGCATAAGACTGACATGACACCTTCATAACCATGACATGCTATGAATATGAAGGACGTTTTATGCATGTTTGTGACAACTATCATTAAGTGTCATTCGCTCAATTATGACATTTTTAATGCAAATATGACATTGTTTGAGATGTCTTTATGACACCTTGACATAAACCGATACATCATAACCTGTCGGAGTCTTTGTCATGACATCTTGACATTAACATGTCATAAACAGTGTTGTGCAAGTTACTTCCAAACTGTAATACATTAGGTATTACTTGTTACTGTTATTTAAAAGTAATTCATTACCTTACAATATTACTGTCCCAGAATTGTAATGCGTTACATTACTCATGTATTACTTTTGAGTTACTTTCACCAAAATAACTAAGTAGAACTTAACTTTTGGGCTGTAACGATATGCAATATGAAACCGAAATCGTGATTCGCCACATCCACAAACCTACAGAATCGCGACACACCTCTTCCAACTCCCAGCGTTATTCTCCTTACCGTCCAGATCCAATGCTGCCTTATCTGTAAATTAGGCTATTAGTATTATTTGAAGTTAACATTATAAAATACGTAGACCTACACCACAAAACTAGTTGAGGATAAATTATTTAAAATTGGGGAAGTCCAGCATTATGGACATGACATTTGCAGTCAAAACTTGAAATACAAATTCTCAGAAAATTCATGTATTGAAACGTATATAGGCTACTTCCTTAAAGGACTCCAGACATTAGACAAATATCAGTCTATGTTTTATTTTTAATATTAGGGAAAAGACACACATTCATGCGTGACAAAAAAATAGGAGGCAAAATACATTTTTTGTAATTCTGTTAATTACACTGCACAAATCGGATGAGGAAGGGTTGGCTCTCCAGTCTCCATAGAACTTAAAATATTTATTTTATTTTAGTTTTCGTGTTCGCATTTATGAGGAAAAAACAATGTTACAGACGCGACCGCTCTGAACTGGCACTAAAAGAGTGCTTTAAAACTTTCACACAGTCTGTTGCCTTTAAGAAGTAAAAGCAGACAATACACTGTAATACAACTGTAATACAAGCCTCACTGAACATGTAACGAGTAAAATATTACTGAAAATTGATTAGTAATGCCTTACACTACTGCGTTACAGCAAAAAGTAATATGTTACTGTAATGTATTACTTTTGTAATGCGTTACTCCCAACACTGGTCATAAACATGACATAACAGATTAATGATCAAACTTAAGAAAGAACCTAGCTTTATTGGTTAACATCACATTAAACCGTCAGCTGGTTGGCTTTGACATTGGCCGTCATGAGGCCATTATAACTTTTTAATGACAAATTAAATTTAAACCACTGTAGTTGAGGTCACGAAAAATATTCATGACACAGTTATAATGCCTCATGACAGCCAATATCAAAGCCAACCACATGACAGTTTAACTTCATTTAATGTCAAGTTGTCATGACAAAGACATCTTAAACAATGTCATATTTGCATTCAAAATGTCATTATTGAGTGAAAGACATGCATAAACCCTACTTCATATTCAAGACAGATGCCATGTCAGTCTTATACACACTCCTTCAAGTAAAGTCCGCCACAACCGTCTTACAACACATTCGTCTTTGCAAAATCCTAATTACAACATTGTTTAAATGACATTGTATCATATGATGGTCATAAGTTTCTTCATATTGCGTTAAAAGGATAAAAGTTCCACTATAAATATCTTCATAAATTGCCTGTTTTTGCACTTCCTTCCTTCCTTGAGAATCTGTCCAATGAATGGATGAGCTTAGCACACGTGTGGTTTTGTTACACATTAATAATATATAATAATATTTCTTTAATAATTTATTTAATTCACTTTTTGAGCATAGACCTGAAAAACGTAAACATTGAAAACATTCCAGTCACAAATCTTAAACGCTTTGGGTCACAGACTTCAGTTTTGTCTCTTTTTAAAAAAGACACTATGATTATTGATGAAGTGAATTTTTCTTTTTTGAAAAAGTGAACTTTAAAAAATGTGTAAAATGTAGCATTTATTGTAATGAAAAATGCTCAAAAATACCATTTTCAATTTTTATATAAAATACACTGTAAAAAATATGTTCAAGATTTGTTACAACAACACATTTTCTTTTGTCAAATCAACTTTATAATAATTTAATTAGTTGAGATAACTTATTATTTTGAGTTTCTGATGGTTAAATTAATCTCCTTCATTGTATTAACTCACTTTTTCCAGTTCAATCAACTTAAAATTTTAAAGCAACCCAGGTTACTTACTTTTTTAAGTTAAACCAACAATATTTTTTTACAGTGTAGTAATCACAACATTTTTTTTCTTTTGTCAAATCAACTTAAATAAGTTATTTAGTTCAGATAACATATAATTTTGAGTTTCTGATGATTAAATCATTCTCCTTCATTGTATTAACTCACTTTTTCCAGTTCAATCAACTTAAAATTTTAAAGCAACCAGGTTACTTACTTTTTTAAGTTAAACCAACATTTTTTTTTATAGTGCAGTGTGAAAATCAACGTTTTATTTAGTCCGGACCAAAGTAAGTGAACTAGCGGACTTTTCTCTCGTCTGGCTATCGCTGTTCCCATAATGTTCCCGCATTACACCAGTAGCCGGAGAGAAGACGGCCTTTAGTGTCTGTTTGAACACATTCCATCACTTGAGCGTTTACATCCGAAAGCAATCCGGTCGAATGTGTTTTCAACTAACTCTGGAAGTGGAGGAAACTGGACGAGCTCAAAGCGCTTTAGACCCGTTTACTCCTGTATTTAACATCCACTCGTGATCCAATCCACCAAAACACATTAACACCAGCTGTAAACAGGTTTGTTTTGTGTACTGGAAGTGAGCCTTGGCATTTCTGTCTAATCGAGCCCCGTGTGGGTTACTCTGTCAGACTGCACTGATTGATCTTTGTTCTAAGAAGTGACCTAGTTTGGATCACTCCACGGGAAACTGTTATATGACAAACAAACAGGGAACACAGGAGAAGCTCTCCCCTTGCTACCAACACAAGGCTTTCCAACAGTACAGATGATGGCTTTATATCGTGTTTTTAATGTGTTCCCTTCCTTTTTTTAGTCTTGTTGTCCATCTGCTCCCTGTTATGTGACCCGAACCCAGATGACCCGCTGGTACCTGAGATCGCACACACATATAAGGCAGACAGAGAAAAGTGAGTGACCCAAAAAGGCATTGGAAAATCCGAGTAATTCTATGAATGTATAGAATTAATTGGATGTATATTGTAGAGTACTTCATTGCTTGTGATGATTTTCTGTTTTTTTGAACAATGGACGTCTAGATTTTAACACAAGATAAGTCTGGCATCGGTACAAAAATGGCATTATGTGACAATAGTGTTAAGAGTAAAAGACTCAGAACGGTAAAACAAATCTGATACTGCAGATCATTCGACTCTTTAAAATCCAATGTGATGAGCCACATTCAGCGCTGTTGTAAAATAGTCAATAGTCGAAAAGAAATTAAAGGAGTAGTTCACTTTTGAAAAAACTTTTTCTGGTAATTTACTCACCCCCGTGTCATCCAAGATGTTCATATCGTTCTTTCTTCAGTCGAAAAGAAATCAAGGTTTTTGATGAAAACATTCCAGGATTTTCTCCATATAATGGACTTCAATGGGAACCAAACCGTTCAAGTTTCAAAGGAAACTTTAAGTACAAACTGCAAACTGTTCAAAGGGCTTTAAACGATTCCAGACGATGAATAAGGGTCTTATCAAGCGAAACGATCGCTTGTTTTATAAATAAATAACAAAGTTTAAGTTTTATAAGCTCAAACGCTTGCCTTGCTCTGTTCTGTAACGCACTCCTGTTCGAACTCGTTCATCAAAATGAACAAATCTTGGTCATTTGGTTCATTGGGCGAAAGAAACGAACGAATTGATTCGGGAAAAGATTTGTTCATTTTGTTGAACGAGTTCGAACAGGAGAGTCACGAACGTGCACCACAGAACAGAGCAAGGCGAGCGTTTGATCTTAAACTTAAACTTTGTTATTTTTTAAACAAAATGAGCGATCGTTTCGCTTGATAAGACCCTTATTCATCGTCTGGAATCGTTTAAAGCCCTTTGAACAAGTTTGCAGTTTGTACTGAAAGTTTTTTTTTGGACCTTGAACCGTTTGGTTCCCATTGAAGTCCATTTCATGGAGAAAAATCCTGGAACGTTTTCATCAAAAACCTTAATTTCTTTTCGACTGAAGAAAGAAAGACATGGACATCTGGGATGACATGGGGGTGAGTAACAAAATTATCAGCAAGGTTTTTAATGAAAACATTCCAGGATTTTCTCCATATAATGGACTTCAATGGGAACCAAACGGTTCAAGTTCCAAAAGAGAGTTTCAGTGCAGCTTTAAACGACACCAGACGATGAATAAGGGTTTTATATGATATCTGACCGCCCAGAACTGTCATAAGAGTCTGTCCTTTCTTTTCTCGCAGGTACAACAGACTAGCGAGAGAATGGACGCAAAAGTACGCCATGTGAGAGTGCCTGCGACTAAAACACTACAGAATCAAACGGACCGAGAAACACATTTTTACTTGTAACAAGAGGAGTAAAAATAAGTAAATGTTGAGGAGAGGGACAACTAAACAACAGACCCTTGGAAAGGAATCAGAAAGCGGAGGTGAGAAGCCACTATGAGCCGAATCCGCTGTCATGTGCCGTTCTCCTAAACCCGCCGTCTGAACGGATTAGCCTGGAAAACTCCAGGAAAACTGTAAAACCGGACAAACCTCGGGGTACCACAACCCAGGAAGTTAGACTTGTGCTACTGTTAGTTCTATTATTACTGTCATTGTGATTTTCTCAGTGTTACTCGTCATCATCGTTTGTCATTGTGATTGGGATGAAGTTGGAAGGCCGACGACACGCTCCTGATCATGTCTGAGTCGGTTCACAATCCTCGTGAAAACCATTGTTGTGCGTGAACACGCTTTTCCATTTTTAAACAGTTTTGCGATAGAATGTAAAAAAAAAATGTTTTTAGTGTCTTGGCCTTCCAACTTCCTGCCATTTTGGTTACTCCAACAAACACTATGAATGTGATTAGGAAAAGATGGTGTGAAAGTGCAAATGTGATTTTATTTTATTTATTTTTTTAAATGGAGGTCATAAAAATAGTCAAGCGAGTCTACATCTCTAAAAAAATATTAAAACATAACAGGGTGTCCTAAACAGACATGATGCGATAATCTTAACCCTTTACCCTCCATAGACCACAATGCAACAGTGCATTACATTTAAAGACATTGGAAGGGTTCCGCCAGTGGCGGGCGCTCGTGCGACGCAAGCGTTGACGTAAACGAGAATAAATATACTGAAATGCATTTTTTTATGCGTAGTATACTACAAATACATTTACACATTTATGTACTAAAATGATATACTTAAAGTCTGCTAAATTGGAACTAATTTTGTTTAGTTATCCAGAAATAGTGATATATGATGTATATTTGATTGTGCTAAAGTGGAGTACACTTTAGCTTCTCTTTCAATATCTTGCATTGAAAGACTGATATTATGTTGTGATCATACTATCCCTACCAATAATGATATTAGATCACATTTTAAGTATAATAATAAGAAACATGCATTGTGCAATAAAGAAGCGCTCCAAATAAAGTTTAATTATAATATTGATATCAGTTCATTAAATGTCAATAAATGTGTTAATGGATTTGAAGTATACTCAGTATGAAATAAATGCATATAAAATAGATTTTTTACTAGGGGAAAGTCAAACAAAACATGATATCCAATCACAAGTCAACCATTTTAATATTGTACAAAACACATATTCCGCATGTGAAATTCATACATTTTTTGCGATTAATCGCATCCAAAATAAAAGTTTGTGTTTAAATAATATACGTGTCTGTAGTGTGTATAACTATTTTGTATATATAAATACATATTTAAGAAAAATGTGTTGTTAATATATCAAATATTTATATATAATATTAATTCTGTATAAATATATATAAGGTATATACATGAAAATATTTCTTAAATATATACATGCATGAGGGTGTATTTATATATACAAAATAGTTATACACACCACCACACACACATATACTGTATTATGTAAACACAAACTTTTATTTTGGATGCGATTAATCGTTGCCCAGCCCTAATTTTTTTGTAACTTAGGAAGTCCCTGAGATGAACGTCGCACACAAATATAATCCATATAAATAAAAATAAATTGCCTTTTAGGATGTAAAGCTACAATGCTTTTATCTCGCGTTGCAGCGTCACGTCTCACTAGGACACGGTGTTATTATTTATTCGACATGAAATGTTTTTATGTATGATCATATCTCCTTTTGACATATTCTTAATTTAATCTAGAATGACGTTTTACAGAATCACGGTGGCCGTTCACACAGGACATGTTCTCGCTTTGTGCTGTTGATGCTGTGTGTAAACACGGATGCAGTGTATTGTTCTGATCGTGTGTTTCGAGCGGATAAAGATGAACCCTGGGGAATATAGCATATTTACAGCATATTCCCGAAATATTCCTCTTGCTTTTAATTGCGAGAGCTTGTCCCGTGCGAACGCCCGCTAACTTTAACTCACCTCAGCCGCATGTGCATGATACGACAGATGTGTAAGTATTTGTTTTGATAAGTATTGTAAAGTTGCTTTAGGAATCAAGACAGATTTTTATACTTCACCCAATTTGCTTGCAGAAAAAAAAGGGAGCAAAATGCTGAAAATGACTGTGTGTGTGTGTGTGTAAAAAGAAAAAGAAATGCCACCATTTTTGCCAAATGTAATTATGCCCCTTAGGGCTATCAAACGATTAATCGCGATTAATCGCATCCAAAATAAAAGTTTGTGTTTACATAATATATGTGGGTGCACTGTGTATAATTATTTTGTATATATATATTTAAATACACCCACATGCATGTGTATATATATGAAAAATTTTATTTATATATATATATAAATTTAATTTATATATTAATATATTTTATATATTAATTTATATATATATATAAATTTTATATAAATCTATATACGAAGAGTTCAGATGCAAAAGCCTCTAAATGCCATTTGAAATTTTCTTCTTTAATGATGATTTTTATCAAACTTGTATATTTAAGTTCAGTAATTTCACTTAAATGGCAATGATAATTACCTATTAATTGTTATTTAAGTGAAATTACTGGAGTTAAATATACAAGTTTGATAAAAATCATCATTAAAGAAGAAAATTTCAAATGGCATTTAGAGGCTTTTGCATCTGAACTCTTCATACATGAAAATATTTCTTAAATATACATGCATGTGTGTACTTATATATACAAAATAATTATACACAGTGCACCCACATATATTATGTAAACACAAACTTTTATTTTGGATGCGATTAATCGCGAATAACTGTGATTAATCGCGATTAATCGTTTGACAGCCCTGATGCCCCTTTCGAATTTGCAGGCAAAGGGCACGTCATAGCGTATGAATGCAATATTTTCCGGCTTTTTAGCATTTATCTGTCTACAAGAGTGTAATCCTTAACAATCTTTAGATACTCTTGTTCATGTACTCACTAATATTACTAACTTTTGACAGACTAGATGGTACGTTTGATGTACGACCGGCGCAGGTGCTGGACTGAAGTACTTTTATTGTAAATTGATTTTTGTTTTCTAAAAACACGCTCATCAACTCATGGCTGCCTATCTCGAGGTGGATGATCAAGATGTTTACACGGAGCAGAACGAAAGATATGTAATCTGCACTGGAGCTCGGAAGAAAAGCCCCGGAGCGTCGGGATCGGGACGCAAAAGAAAGTGTGAACCGAAGATCTCCTCACCATCACTTTCTGGTGCTGCTCTTCACACTCCCTGAAAAGGGCTAAATATCGCCATGATCATATTTAGCACCATATGTGTGTACTATCACCAAGGGGAATGATACTTGTGTCTTGTGGAAAGGATGAAATGTGAGCTCTGCAATCATTTACTCACCCTCATGTTTTTCCAAACCCCATTTGATGACTTTCTTCTGCAAAACACAAAAGGAGAATTTTTGTTTTCCATTCAAAAAGTGCCATAAATGATGTTATTCCAAACTAATATTTATTGGAAATCGTGTCTCGTATGGAAATGAGCAGCTTGGACATTGAAACGCGAAACATGACGGTGCGTAATTTGAGTTTTTCTTTTCTCTTAAATTGAATGGAATGTAAAATTCGATGCCAACTTTTCCCTTGTAAACGTGGTTGTGCATCCGCTTTGTAGAATGTTACGTTTGTCTATTTATTTGCTATTTATTTGTGGTCTTCCAGTCATCAGCTCCAATGCAGTCGTCCTGGAATCAGTTTTGAGATTGTGCTACAGTAAAGGCAGTATAGCATGCTTTGCACTCTGATAGGCTTCAACCTTTTTCCGCAGCTATTTGCAAGATATCAGGGATCTTTTTCCATTCTCGCACCTTCCCCAAGTCCCTCAATAAAACCTTAGCCTTAACCATCAATGTATAAGCAACATACTGTACTGTTTCCTTTGTGTTTTAACTGTGGATTGGTACTGTACTACTTTGTGTATCGCATACACACACGTACACAGAGCCATAATGACCTCTCCTTGCTAACTGTTTAACCCTGTCATCTAACCAGCTCTCTCCTCGTGAAATCAGACTCGGTACAGCTGAGACTAACCTCCAAGGTGTCAACTTTAGTGAATAAAGCTCCTTTTGTTTAATGCCTTCTCTTGGATTTATTGAATGAACACCAGATATTACTGCACTGTTCATTGACAGAATGTATTGGAGGGTAAATCTCAGAAAAAAACATGTCCAGGCCATATATTTCACCTTCAGATCAAAATTATTTATTTATTTATTACTGCTAATAAATAATATTATTTGGCACAATATAAAATGAAGCTTGTTCTGAGACGTGTACGGTTTGTATCAATATGATTATAATTTTTTTTTAATGACCTTAAAGGATTGGTTCACCCAAAATCCCATAATTTACTCTTAAAATTATAAATATGGATATTTTTCGTACAAAACAAAATCACTGCTTCACTTCAGAAGGCCTTTATTAACCCCTGCTGGAGTTGTGAATTATTGTTATGATGGATGGATGCACTTTTTGGGGCTCCTTTTCTATGGATTTTTAAATTATGGGATCTTTTTAAGGGGGTCTTTATTTTTCCAATATGCAAATGAGCCCACTTACTCAGCTCAGAGATCCACTAGTTGACGAGATCACACCTTGATCTGATTGGTTACAAGGTCGTTTGTGACGTCAGAAACACCAACGATTTCAATGTCTTTCGTTGTCTTTGATTCACTGCAGTTTTAAGGAGAAAACACTCAGCAATGCTGTCGACTTATGAATTTACACATGGTTTTTCTTAAAGAATTTATTATAAAAGCACCAAATAGATGTATAAACAACAATACAATCTTGATTTTCACCACAGGCGGATTAATAAAAGTGTCCTCGTGCGACTTTCATGTCTGCCGGCAGATGTCGCTGCATGCCTCTTCATTTAAAACTTCTACTATGACAAAGGCTTAGCAAATGTGTAATTTTAACGTTGCTTGGTAACATTCAGAACTCGAATAACCTAATTAATATTCATAATAAAGCGAATCACCATTCGCAAGCAGACGTTCGCCCACATTCCAGCGTGAGCTCTGCAGCAAATCAGCAAAGCTTATTGGGCGAACCTCACTTTGCGTCATGAATATTCATGAGCTGTGCCCCAATGACCATAGGATTTGTTTGTGTATTATTTATTTTAACGAGATCAAGAACGAGTACGAGATCAGTTCGCTGCTTGAACGCTTTAGAAATTAACAGTGATTATGAATAATGTACATTAATTACACAATCCTACACAGAGATCTGTCATAATTTGGGAAAATTACACTAACGTAATACAGACACTTGAGTTTGGCAAATAGGGAAAAATCAATGTGCACTACTAGCGTTCAAAAATTTGATATTTTATTGAACAAAAAGTGAAGACGTTCGCCCACATTCCAGCGTCAGCTCTGCAGCAAATCAGCAACGCTTATTGGGCGAACCTCACTTTGCGTCATGAATATTCATGAGCTCCGCCTTAACCATAGTAGGGTTCGTAACGTCTCTCCAGGGAGGAGTGATGTGTACGTGATGTGGCTCTGCGAGCTTCCTGTCTACTGAGAACCGAGAGAAAGATCCAAATCTACCGTTACTGGAGTTCACCGAGTGTCCTGTCCCCGGAGTCGGACGGTTAAACCCCCACAGATCGACACATCATGGCGGTGAACCTGAGCAAAAACGGCCCGGCTCTTACCGCGGCCTATAACGAGGTTGTGGATGAGAAGTCTGAGACTAACTGGTGAGTAGCAGCGACTCCGTTACACTCACTGACATCCTCATGTTTAGCTTGTTAGCGTCTGCTTTGGCTTCTTAAACACCCTTTTTGTGTTGATCACCATCATAAATCATCTCAACTGCTCATTTGGACCATTAACATGATGTTCGCGAGATCACTGCACTTTATTCCTGTGAACCCATCAAGCATTCACACACACTGAATCATCCAGAAATGATTTCCTCTCACTGTTGCTTTTAGGCCAAAAAAAACATGAAGGAAAGTTCATGTTAGTTAAGAGATGCTCGTGCTGTGACCTGCTTTGCACATATGAGATCAGTTCAGAAGCACCCCAACTTTTTGGATAACATGGGCTTGGAGAAGTGCACTTCTCTTGAAACACTCCTACCTCTTTATTTTCCTGTAATCTTTGTCCATATATGGATGCTGGGTTGGGAAATCCCTGCCCACTATTTGTGACCAGGGTTTACATGCAAGATTCACATCAAAAGCAGTTGAAATATAGTCAATGTCAAGACACTTCCTTCTCCAGTTGCTATACGGATCTTCTCGTCATACGGAAACAATATTAATGTTTGACAGGTTTATGCCAGATCAAAGTCCTGTAGCTTTGTGCCTTCAAGCACTTGAGTTTAACTTCCTTTACAGAAGTGAGAATGAGGACGAGATCAGCTGTTGGATCAAAAACGCTTTCGAAATTAAGAGTGATTATAAACGACCTACATTAATTACACATCATCATCCTACCCAGAGATCTGACATCATTTGGGAAAAATCACACCAATACAGACACTTGAGTTTCGCAAACGTGCAATAGCATTCAAAAGTTTGGGGTCAGTAAGATTTTGATCTTTTATTGATCAAAAGTGACCGTAAATACATTGTTACAATTTTCTGTTTCAAATAAATAAGAAACCTAAAAATAATGTTACACTGTTTCCACACACACAAATAAAGAAGCAACTGTTTAACACTAATAATAATCATATAAATGTTTCTTGAGCATCAAATCAACATATTAGAGTGATTTCTGAAGGATCATGTGACACTGATGCTGAAAATACAGCTTTGATCACAGGAATAAATTACATTTTACAATATATTCACATAGAAAACAGTTATTTGACATTGTAATAATATTTCACAATATTACTGATTTTACTGTATTTTTTAATCAAATAAATGCAGCTTTGGTGAGCAGAAGAGACTTCTTTCAAAAACATTTAAAAAACCTGAATGGTAGTTATGCTTGAGTACTTCAGATTTAGGGTTAGGGTGTTTTGTACTTTTTTTGCCCCGTTACACATAACAGGGCAAATAAATGGCTGATTTTCGGCAATTTTGAGATTATTGACATCATATTGTTCATGCGTGACCAGTAAACGGAAATGGTATCTATTTTTTCTGTCACTAAATTGTATTAATATATCTACAGTTGGGTCTGAAATGTAGACTTTAAAATCCTATGTAATCTTAATCTTACCGGCAGCAGATCTTAAAGTGACAGGAGCCATTAATTCTGTATATCAGTAAAGTTAATCTAAAGAACAGAGGAAACAGAAAATTACTAACTGCACTTGACTAAAGAATGCTTGTAGCTTTGATAAGGATTAATCTATATTTAATTTCGGACTGTTTTACAGTCCCTCCAGAAAAACGCGACTATGCGATCGCTGAATTCAATGCAAAATCAGCCAAAGTCTGCATATTTATGCGGGGGCCGCATTTTTTCAAATACGCCGCACTTTCGCCGCATAAATTGCTGATTTCCGTGCAAAATATGCGGGGTTTGCATAATTTCATAATCCTCGCATTTTCGTTGCAAAAAAAGTCACACGTATCTTAGCAGAAAGTTGAAAAATGTTGCGTTTGCTTCACACAAGAGCAGCCATTTCCCCCTGTTTCCATGGGAACGTTATGAAGTGACGCAATTACGCGACGCCAGACAGACTCGCGGAGGCGATTGATCTCACAAATCGAACTTGTATAACTGTCTGTTACACGTTCTACCGTCACATCGTTACTTAATAAACAACATAAGATAAAAGAAGCAGCATCAAACAGAAATTACCCGCACACACGGGGTGTTCGAGGCGCACATATAACACTGCAGAGAGTTCAACAGGGAGCGCGCAGCTCTTAAAGGGGCCACACCTTATTTACACTCCTTACAGTCTGAAATAAAACAAGATGAGAAATTAAATATTCCCAGGACTTTCTATGATGTAGTATGCTTGTTTATCAAAGGAAGTAATAAGAAATGACTCTTACATTAGCCGAGTGAGAACAGGATGTTGGGGGAATCACTTTTTTTCTCTTTTTCATCAAACCGCAATTTTTGCAAGTTCCCTAAATTTTTGCAAATTCCTGCAATTTCATTGCATAAAATTGCATAAATATCCCGCATATTCCATCGCATTTTTAAAGAAAACGGGCCGCGTAATCAATCAATTTTTGCCCGCAACAATCACAAAAAAACTCAGCGTTTTTCTGGAAGGACTGAATACTATTATGGTAAATGTTATATATAAAGCGCAAATTTTTTCACAAATTTTTGGAAATTACCACCACAAAATCAGTCATTTTGATCGCAAAAATCACCAAAAAAAAAATCGTGAAATCCTGGAGGGACTGGTTTTATAACCATATTCAATTTTTGTATGGTACAGTTAAATATGACGTTTGTTATGGCTTTAATGAGGATTGTCTTCAGTTCACTTAAATTAAACGTTTTTACAGTTTTTGAAGCCTAACGTTAAAATTTGTGGGGGCCTAACGTTAAAATTTTTGTAAATCATTTACATCGAGATATCAGTAGCTATAATATTAGGATACTGGCTTTCATTCATAAAAAATGCCATTAAGATATGCTGTAACACTTGAAAATTAATGGTGCCATTGAAGTAACCCCCATACACTTTTTTTTTTCACTTTAACCCCTGTATATGAAATGGAGGAGTTTATAATGGGCTGCAGTGTTTGCTGTTTCAGAGCTCAGTGTGTTTTTGATAGACATTGTCACAAAACCAGCGGTTTTCCTGAGTCAGCAGCAACTCAACATCGCCTATAAAAGAAGCAGCTGCGTCGTAACAATTGAGACTTTCGTTTCCGTATCAAACCACAACAGAGCATGAATGTCACCGGACGATCTGACCTGTGAGCCCTTCTAGAAATAAGACTACTGCACTTCTTATTTCTCATTACTCCACTTCTTGTTTCTGACAGTCGAGAGAGTTGAGTTGGCTTGGCTCAGTGTTTCAGAGAGGAAGTTGGTACAGCTTCCTTTTGTTTAGCGAGAGAATCAAAAGTGATTTTACACACACACACACACACACACATACAGTATAAAGCGCCACCTCAACCTTCCTCATATTACAAACACTCTCCCTTTTGCATTCAGCGACAAAATGTTATTTATTTTAGTTGGGGATGCAAATAACTGGCAGGAAATTTTTAACTAATGAAAAAATTTTGCGCGATACCGATTAATTCTTATATTTGAAAACCGATATATTGGCCGATAAATCTAAATCCAAATTTTGATATCATTTTTGAGAGCCTGATTACAAAAATTACGTCCAAAAAACACAATTATAAGATTCTCGTTTTAATTTTATGTAGCCTATACGACAGATTTGCGCTGCACATGTTGCACTGAACTCTATTTTCCTGTTTTGAAGTGATTTCAATTATATTTCAAGCAATTCAAAACTATCTGAAGCGTCTCAGCTGAAGGAAATAATCCATTATTTATTGGTTTTAATATATCAGACACATTTTCTTATCAGGCCGATAACGATAACATTGAAAATGAACGGATATCGGCCGATACCGATATCGTGGCCGATGTATCGTGCATACGTAATTTTTTCAGTATCATTGAGATAATTTGAATTAGTTTCCATTTAAGTTTAAGTGGTTTTGTCATTTTTGTTTTTATTTAGTTTTTAACCATTTTGATTTCAGTTTTAATTTATTTGGTTATTTTAGTCATATAACGTTTATTTATAGCACTAGACAGCTTTAAATCAAGCAGCTTTACAGTATTAAGACCAGTGACGTGTTTATCAGCCAGAGTGAACTTTTCCAGAAAGGCAAGCTGTTTCGGACGCCAAACAAACTAGTTTTGGCCTGTTTTGTTCAAATTCAAATAATTGAAATTGAAATATATTTGGGTCTTTATTAGGGATGTAACGGTTCACGAGATTCACGGTTTGGTTCGATACGATACAGTGGTGTCACGGTACATTTTCAATACAGCAAAAAGAAAGAAATGCCAGAGATATTTCCTATTTATTAAAAGAAAAATTTGTTTTAAATAAATGTGAGTTTTTCTACATCTTGAAACTTTTAGTTTTATAACATCTTTGAAAGATGAGCAAAACATAATATTTGAGTTTTGAAGTGCTGGGAAAAGATGTTTGATATAATTGAAAGCATTTGACTATTTCACCCAACTTACAGTACAGTGAGTGTTACTACAGTAAATCCATGGTGAATGTTCCTGATTGTGAACTTAAAGCCTATGACTAGTTAATTCATGGCACAATAGCCGCGTTTCCACTGCCGGGCCGTGCTAGTGCGTGCCAGGGCCAGTCGCGTTTCCACTGTCACTTCCGGGGCTTGATCGGGGCTTCCTCAGGGCCAACGGCCAGGATTTCTGGCCCGTCGAATACCTTGGGCCAGAGGGGGCCAGCTCGGGCTAGAGGCGTGCTCAAGGTAAAAGGCGGAGTTTATCGGTGTTATGGAACGTTATGATCTGAAGCAAGATGCACATAGGGGTGTCCATGTTTAACCGATTAACCGTTTAAAATTGCATAACATTTTAATTTGAACTGTAGGCCTATGCCAAATGCTGCGCAACAATATATGGGCTATATATAGCTACATATCGACGAATTTTCAGATATTTGTTTGATTTTTTTGCCCCTTAAACATTTAAAATATTTGACAAATTAATATGAAAAAAATATATATTTTACTGGTTTTCTGAGGCCAAATTAGAACCTGGAAATGATATTTTCCCCGCAGTGCTGAATGAGAAGAGCCGTAACCACAGCCTACAGAAAGGGGATTTATGGGTGATTTATAGGCTATAATAAATGTGTCTGGTAATAAAATAATATAAAATAACGAGGCATTAATTGTTTATTAATAAACTATTGTTTTCTAAATGATTTTCGGCTAAAAACATATCTCCATCTCCGGATTCACATTTAGAGAGAAATTAAGCTACATAAACATAGAAGATATTGGCTTTCGATTCGAATTTGTTCGTTTTAAATTGGACATTTAAAGCTTTAATCTACAAAGGATATAACCCCTGTAGACTAAAGCTTTAAATGTCCAATTTAAAACGAACAAATTCGAATGCGGTGGCTGTTTCAGGTCTCGCGCTTCAGTTCACGGAGATCATGAAGCGCGCCTTGATTAATTGTTAAAGCACAACGTTTTCTTGTTATAAATAAATTTATTTGCGAATAATGTATTATTATTTTCTGTATGACCAGAAATTAAAGAGTATTTTAAGTTGTTTCCACTGAAAGAAATGCAATGAAACTGTTCACATGGGCGTCTCGCAGCCATCAGTGCATGCTCCACACACACTGGATATGCGCTGATATTTGTCAAAAATATTGTGTTTATTTGTGCTCTGTTCCTTTTTTGGATAAAGGCGTCTTCTACATATGCAGCCTAATAAAATGTTACAATAATGATGATGATGGTTATTATTATTATTATTATTTGCAGACACGGAGTTTTTGTGAAATGGACGTTTTGCTTATTTTCAATTGGCAATTTCAGTTTGAAGGGTGATGGAAATGGGGCTTTAACTGCTCCGTACTTGCTGCGTTTTATTTCTATAAATTAATTTCGTTTCAAATGGGGTCCAATCAGTTATTAAAGGTGTTAAAAATTTACTCTGTATCTCGAGGTTGCGGCGCGCACACTATGCACCGAGTATTAACCGATGGGCCTCGGTTAACGATTAATGAATAACTTGAAAACGTGCCCGCAGCCCTACTTGTTATATCGCGCAAAAAATCGCTGCTTGAAATGGAGAATCGCCTGTATACTGGTCTCGGGACACTATTGCAGCCACTACGGCAGTTGAGTTAATATACATGCTATCTTCCTAATTTAAAAAAATAAATTAATTCATAATACCCGCTGAAATGGGTTGGGTTTTATGACATTTGATCCTGAAAGGCGTGTTAGGGGTGGGGTCTGGGGCAGCGCTGTGGGGCTACTGGCCCGGCAGTGGAAACGCAAGCCCGGTGCTTGAGGCCCGAGGCCACTAGCTCGGCCCGGCTCGCTGTTAGCTCTGGCCCAGCCCTAGCCCGGCAGTGGAAACGCGGCTAATGTTTCTCATGGTTTGAACATCAGCGCTGTTTAATCCATTATTAAAGGAGTAGTTCACTTTAAAAAAAAAAAGTTTTGCTGATAATTTACTCACCCCCATGTCATCCAAGATGTCCATGTCTTTCTTTCTTCAGTCGAAAAGAAATTAAGGTTTTTGATGAAAACATTCCAGTATTTTCTCCATATAATGGACTTCAATGGGAACCAAACGGTTCAAGGGCCAAATGAGAGTTTCAGTGCAAACTGTTCAAAGGGCTTTAAACGACACCAGACGATGAATAAGGGTCTTATCAAGCGAAACGATCAGCCATTTAAAAAATAAATAACAAAATTTAAGTTTTATAAGCACACATTTTGTTGAGTCATTTTGTTCATTGAATGAACCAAATGACTTGAAGAAAGATTTATTCATTTTGATGAACGAGTTCGAACAGGAGAGTCACAAACCCACATCACAGAACAGAGCAAGGTGATCATTTGTGCTTATAAAACTTAAACTTTGTTATTTATTTATTAAATGAGCGATTGTTTCGCTTGATAAGACCCCTAAAGGGGCTTTCACACAGGACGCGGTATGCTCTGCACTGGCCGCGGGGTTGAGCGTTGCCCTTCAGATACAAGTTTATTTGCGCTGCGCTATGCCGAATGATATTATATATATATGTATATATGTGTGTGCGTGTACACGCATATAACATCGAAATCAACACAGGAATCATGAGCTCAGTTCTTTTTTAGAATAACACATTTATTCAAATAACAAACGAAGAAATTATACATATATGTCAAAACACACCTGACAAGCCAACTTGAATGGAGATATGTCTAAAATTGTGTTCAAAATTGTATCGTACAGCTCAGGAAATTCCGACAGTACAAGCTGTTCATCCATTTTGATTTCCGTGTTTGTTTCCATGTCGCGTTTCTATTGGCCGCACTGATAATCGTCACAGAGCGCAGCAGCAAAAATTAAACTATTTTGAACTTTGACCCCGGCGTGCGCGCGAGCAAGTCAATGGTGCGCACCGCTGCGCTTGCGCTTTTGTCGACGCAGCAACAAAACGTCTTCGCGCGGCGCAAGCCATTGAAATGAATGGGTTTCATAGTGCAGCGCATACCGCGTCCTGTGTGAAAGCCCCTTTATTCATCGTCTGAAATCGTTTAAAGCCCTTTGAACAGTTTGCACTGAAACTCTCATTAGGACCTTGAACTGTTTGGACCCCATTGAAGTCCATTATATGGAGAAAAATCCTGGAATGTTTATCAAAAACCTTAATTTCTTTTCGACTGAAGAAAGAAAGACATGGACAACTTGGATGACATGGGGGTGAGTAAATTATCAGCAAATGTTTTTTTAAAAGTGAACTACTCCTTTAATAACGGGGAAATGTGAATGCTTCTCAGTAGATCTCGCAGCGATGTTATTACTTCAGTGGCGAATTCGAATGCGTTTGACTGAGAAACGGTCCGTGAAGCACAAATTAATGAGTTTCGTTCCGCTTTCATTATGTTTGCCATTTGATGTTGTGGTGGTTTAAACGAATCCTTCGGTTTGTAATGCGTACCGAACCGAACGGTTCAATACGAATGCGTGTATCGTTACACCCCAAGTCTTTATGTAATGCATTGCACTTGTGTGTCTGCAGGGCTCTCTTCACCTATGAGGGAAACACAAATGACATCCGGCTGGCGGAGAAAGGAGGTGGGTTTTCCTCCGCCGTTATAGTGTGAAGACGCGATCAACGAGTTGGTTATTCACACTAGAATCATGTGCTATGTTGGAGATAAAACAGCGTTTCAAGCACACAGTATTAGCTCAAGTCCATCTCTAGCTCGCAGACTTGTTTTGCACTGTTCAGTGTGTTCTGGGAATGAATCATGAACGCTGCAGTGAACTGACAGACCGTCAAGGACAGGCCAAGATTCATCTGAACATCTGTCTTCCTACACGAAGCTCTTTCTATATATGAGAAGCTCCTGTGCATAAGCACTTATGTTCACTATGGTAAAAGGGTGTTGTGTGGGAATATCGTTTTACTGTTTTTATAAAACAACTGAAACCGTAATGTGATAAAAGCCTCCAATAATCAATAAAAAGAGTATGCACGTCTTGTACTAATATAATATTACAAGACATTTGATATGACATTTACTTGGTGTCACCCCTGAGAATTTTCTCTTTATAATTTAACAACACATTTGCATGTTCATGGCTCTCTAATGTCAGTTAATGGACATATAAAGTGCATTTTTTAGAAAGTGCTTTATTTTGGTCTATTTTCTGTAAAATTATTTACTTGAATTTCACATTTATTGTTAAGTTTTTGACCCCCTGCGTTTCTCGAACCCCAGTTTGGAAGCCCTGGCCAAACTAAAGGGTGCTGGTTTTTATTTTTATTTAGGTTTTTTTTTTTACTCTTATAATGCATATGATTTTTACAGTCCAGAGTCTGTTTATAAGCTTATAGTATTGCAGCGTATCAGTATTGAAAATGTAAAGGTTTTGAATGTTAGTGTTATTACCATGTTAATCTCTTTTTATTAAAAAAATTGAGATTAACATGGTAACATTAATTAATTTTAATAACATTAATTAACATTAATTTTTATTTACTTTTATTACATTTTATTTAGTTTTTTTAACTCGTATAATGCATATGATTTATTTATTTAGTTATTTTAATTAACATTAATTTTTATTTAGTTTTATTAAATTTTATTTAGTTTTTTTTATTCTTATAATGCATGTGATTTATTTATTTAGTTTTTTTTAATTAACATTAATTTTTAATTAGTTTTATTAAATTTTATTTAGTTTTTTTTACTCTTATAATGCATATGATTTATTTATTTAGTTTTTTTTAATTAACATTAATTTTTAATTAGTTTTATTAAATTTTATTTAGTTTTTTTTACTCTTATAATGCATATGATTTATTTATTTAGTTTTTTTTAATTAACATTAATTTTTATTTACTTTTATTACATTTTATTTAGTTTTTTTTACTCTTATAATGCATATGATTTATTTATTTAGTTTTTTTAATTAACATTAATTTTTATTTAGTTTTATTAAATTTTATTTAGTTTTTTTTATTCTTATAATGCATGTGATTTATTTATTTAGTTTTTTTTAATTAACATTAATTTTTATTTAGTTTTATTAAATTTTATTTAGTTTTTTTTACTCTTATAATGCATATGATTTATTTATTTAGTTTTTTTTAATTAACATTAATTTTTAATTAGTTTTATTAAATTTTATTTAGTTTTTTTTACTCTTATAATGCATATGATTTATTTATTTAGTTTTTTTTAATTAACATTAATTTTTAATTAGTTTTATTAAATTTTATTTTGTTTTTTTTACTCTTATAATGCATATGATTTATTTATTTAGTTTTTTTTATTAACATTAATTTTTATTTAGTTTTATTAAATTTTATTTCGTTTTTTTTACTCTTATAATGCATATGATTTATTTATTTAGTTTTTTTTATTAACATTAATTTTTATTTAGTTTTATTAAATTTTATTTCGTTTTTTTTACTCTTATAATGCATATGATTTATTTATTTAGTTTTTTTTATTAACATTAATTTTTATTTAGTTTTATTAAATTTTATTTAGTTTTTTTACTCTTATAATGCATATGATTTATTTATTTAGTTTTTTTTAATTAACATTAATTTTTATTTAGTTTTATTACATTTTATTTAGGTTTTTTTTACTCTTATAATGCATATGATATATCTATTTAGTTTTTTTACTCTTATAATGCATATGATTTTTGCAGTCCAGAGTCTGTTTATAAGCTTATAAATTAATATTGCAGCGTGTCAGTATTGAAAATGTAAAGGTTTTGAATGTAAGTGTTATTACCATGTTAATCTCTTTTTATTAAAAAAATTGAGAGATTTTTCATTAATAACAAACATTGCAATGCAAGAAAAATATGTATTTCTTTCGATATTCATGAAAAATGTAAATTTATAAGAACACTTTCATTTCAACTTGTGAGAGCTCAAAAACAGTCCAAATTTATGACATTTCTGAAAACATATCAACTTGAAAACAACATTAATATTAATCTGGAATGTTTTCAAACAAAATATAATCCTTTTACTTGGATAAACTTTGACGTTTAGATGAAGAAGATAATTGTTTCATGCTGCAATGATTGATCAATAGGCATATTCATAGTATTCAACAAAATTCTTTCCATCAAGTTTGTTTGAGATGTGGAAAATAGGCTAGGTTTATATTACAAAAGTCTTCATCACATCATGTGTATTGTATGAATGAAAGGGTGGTGGAACTGGCTCATCCAGTCAGATTCATATTTATCATTTTATATCGAATGATTGAAACGATTTGACCGCAGAAGTGTGTGATTTCAGATGGTGGTCTGGAGGAGTTGTTCGAGGAGCTGAACAGTGGAAAGGTCATGTATGCTTTCTGCCGAGTTAAAGACCCCAACTCTGGCCTTCCCAAATACGTCCTCATCAACTGGGTGAGTTTTTCCTTCGCTCTCTAACTCTTCACACGGTTTCCGGACTGTACGCCCTTGGGATTATCTGACCCAATTGCTGCAGTAAAGCGCCTCTGTCAAATGTACTTATGAATGGACCGTTTTATGGTCCATATTTTATTTATCCACTGAATTATCTTAAAATAGGCATTTCCACTTGGTTATTTGATTATATCAACTATTTTTTTTCAAATGTATGCCATAACCGTGATGTATAATTACATAATATTTTGGACATCGGCCACCAATAATTTGCACGTTTACGACAATGTTTTTTTTTTTTTTTTTTGCATTTCTTCTTTTAGACCGGTGAGGGTGTTAAAGACGCCAGAAAAGGCCAGTGTGCGAACCATGTGAGCTCCATGGCTAACTTTCTTAAGGTAACTTAGCCATTTTGTTATTTATATTGGTAAAAATACCGTTACACAAACTATTCACAATACCCACACAACTGAAAAGAAGGGTATTGTGAATAGTTTTGGTGTAATGGTAAAAATTCATATGGATTAGTTTTACTATCTCTTTATTTTTAAGTGGTAGTTGCGTAGCTGTCAATGGTGGGACAGAAATCTCTCAATTTCATCAGAAATATCTTAATTTGTGTCCTGAAAATAAAGTCTTATGGGTTTGGGAACAACATGAGGGTGAATGTTTGGGTGAACTATACCTTTAATAAGGAATAATACATGTTATTTAAACAGACTATGCAGTGTTATTTTACATTTGATTACTCCGTTCAATTTCTGTACCTGAAAAATACTGTTAGACCTACAGTACATGATAAACTTGTCTCATGTGTATCTTTGCACTTTATTTTTATTTGACAGTAGTCCTGAGCCTTTAACACATACAGAGCCGCACTGAAACTGTGATACTGTAAGTTTTTTTTTTGAGCCGTTACACCCCTAGTGAATAGTGTGATTGAGTTAATGACCCGTGAACTTCAGGCTCACAACAGGATATGACATCATGGGCTATATCTACAGTGACACATTTGATTTGGCTTTGCTGGTAGTAGTTATTCAGAGTTTGACAACATCCACCCACAAGCTCTTACTATCTAAAAGTCTCATGGCTGGTTCAAAATTTACAACAGAAATTCACTTTAAGGGGTGTTTTTTTGCCCACTTAAATTGATTTCCATTATAAGGGCAGGGGGTTTAGCATATGGATCATCTTTTATGTCAAATTCTTAAATTTAATCATTTCAATTAGAGTAATAATACTAAAACTAAACTATAGGGCTGTTACCAAATTAAATTAGTATCAACAAAAGGTGGTACAGAAGCTACGTACATCTAAAGTGGCATTGGATTTACACATTTATTTCAAGTTTTACTTTAAAGTTCAGAGGCATTACACTGTGATTTACATTTGCTTATGTTTTGTGTTAATTTTTTAATGTAGAAAAATGACATTTAATTATATTTTAGAAATGTAAAACTAAAACTGCCAGTAGGTCTTTAATTGATAGTTCACCCAAAAATGAAATTATGTCATCATTACTCACCCTCATATTGTTCCAAACCCGTATAAATTTGTTTCTTCTGCTAAACACAAAAGAAGGTATTTTGAAGAATGTTGGTAACCAGACAGTGTTGTTGGACCCCATTGACTTCCATAGTATTTATTTATTTATTTATTTTTTCAATGGGGTTCATCATCTGTTTGGTCACCAATAGTCTTCGAATTGTCATTGAATAATTCACTCGACATGGATTAATTCAGCAATGAAACACCACTGTCTGCTGCTAAGAGATGCGCAACGATTCTAATGTGATTTTTTTTTTTAATTTTTTTTTATCCGTTTTCATTTGGCAAAATATGGACAAATGTAAGTCACTTAATGTTAACTTTGTTTAGTGAACTGCTGTAAGAAAGCAACATCACATTTGAAATTGTGCTCATATCACACTTGCCTGTGTGATATTGCTTAATTATATCATGTTATAAATATAAAACAGAAACAAGAACTGGCATTTTTCATATCTTGACCTTTGAGGGCATTTGTATCAGTTTTAGTGGCGTGGTTCTATCCATCAGCTGTTGATTGGATGGAGGGAGATCGAATGTGAGCTTGCAGTCAATAGAGTGCAATTGTCACATTGTGGAAGTAAAAACTCCATTTATTTTCTCCATTGGGGAACTGGTTTTTAATGATAACTTTCAGGTGGACTGTGAACCTGTAGAGACAGACCTACTGTGAGCTGCGAGGTTGTTCATTGATGGGATATGCTTTTAAGCGTGTCAAATAATTGAAGTTTGACATGCGTCAGCAGAGTATTGTCGTATGTTCCAGTGTTGTTTTGACTGGAATATCCAGCTATGACATTTTAAAGGGATACTTCACCTCACGAAACATGAATGTGTATTTAAAATGGGTCATTTATGTAGAAGAAATTTGATATTATTTGTGAATTTGGAGCTTTCTAGGCTGAGAAAAGCCAGGAAATGTATTTTTGGCTTATGTGGAATCGGATGAAAGACAACAACTCCCAGAATGCACTTGCTTCGCTGCCCTAGGAGGCCACGCCTACCGGTAACAGAGCGCAGTCGTTAAACAACAAGTCTAGGCTACTAGTGAGTCTCCGTGATGAGTCTGCCCGAAAATGTGTTTCCAGATCGCCCAAAATGTCCGGGATTCGGCTTTTGCGTTTTACAGTCGCCATTCATCATGTTTACTGTGGCGAGCCGGACGAGTGAGGGCGGGACGAGTGGTATGAGTACCGATGAGCGACACCTGTGAGACGCACCGGTCTCGTATCTCTCACGGAGGAGCGGGAATCTTCTTAGCAACGTTAAAACACACATCAACCGATCACTTGTTTAGCGTTCATGTAAACACTACAGTCAGATTCACCAATCAGAACGAATTCAGTTCGACTGAAACAAAAGCTGTGCATGTAAACAATGAATGGCGACTGCAGAAAGCAAAAGCTGAATCCCCGACATCGACGGCCGGATATGTCCGGGAAAAAGAGGACGTAACCCCGACTACTCGGCTTTCTCCACAGAACAAGAGCCTGCTAGCTTAGCTTCCTAAAAAAGATGGCCGACACTATTGCTGCATCCCAAATCGCATACTATCCTTCCTAAATAGTATTCGAAAATAGAATTAGTGCGTCCCAAACCGTAGTATGTTGAAATGAGTGTTTCAAAGATACCCGGATGGTCTACTTTTTCCGGTCAGAATCCGAAGTGTAGATCGATGCACTCTCTAACGGCTGATATTTCCCACAACCCATTGCGCGTTGGACGAGGATTCGGTTAGAGAACTACAAACACGAGTAAAAAGTGTTAAACTACAGACACGGAGGTCGCGCGAGTCCCGCGGTTATGTTGAGAGGTTTAGATAAAGAGGTTTGAGTGATTAATTATCAGTATCTAACCTGACGAAAATGAATTTATTCAATGTTGTCCACATTATATTGCATCTGCAGCAGCATTGTGAACTTTTGTAAGGATACGTTAGCCATTACTTTTTAAATGCATCATTATATTCAAGTAGCAAAACACGAGGAAGTATCCGCATTAAAGACCCACGATTGGCAGATGAACGTGCTCCGAAACGGTAGGAAATCAAATTAGATTGAATGGAGGGTTTTAACTGTGAAAAGATGATTGACAGGCCAGTTTACGGTGACAGGATGCACGCAGCACGCGACAGAGCCGTCCGTTAAAGATGACGTGATAGTACGTCCCAAAGCTTGCCTACTCTTTTGCTACACACTCAAAAGTATGTACTTTTTCTTCCCAAAAAGAGTACATACTTTTAGGGCGTAGTATAAGCAAGCGAATTGGGACGCAGGGCTTGTGTTCATTCTGTGAGTGAGATCGCCCTCTATGGGCGGGTTGAGGACATGCGGGACTGACCCGACTACTAACTGTAGTCTTTAGCCTCTGGACAAAAAAAATCGTCTGATGATGCAAAATGATGATAAGGATTTTTCCAGACAAAAAAATACATAAATCTCTCGTCTCAGGGGGATATGAGAGTGGAAAGCACGGTAATTTGAAAATACTACAGTTTTCCTACAAATACAAAGTTTAATGCTAAATCCTAAAGTATCCCTTTAATTAAAATTGCTAAGTCAAAAAATAATTTTTAAATTAAATGATGCATCATAAGAGGGGAGGACATAGAAAATGTAGTTTATCTAAGCTAGCTGTGTTTATTTTCAGTACGAGCTAACACACACAGCTACAGGTTGCTGATGAATATGCTAACGAGAGCGTGTTTGTGGGTATGTTTCGTTTGAAATCAGACAGTAAATGTTGATGCTTGCATCTGATGGTTTCATACGCATGTTTTAATCGAGTATTGAAAACGTGTTTTCAACGTGTGTGGGACTAAACTGATGGCTCTGTGTCTGCAGGGAGCTCACGTGACGATAAACGCACGAGCGGAGGAGGACGCGGAGCCTGACGCCATCATGCAGAAAGTGGCTAAAGCCTCAGGAGCCAACTACAGCTTTCACAAAGAGACCAATCGCTTCAGAGACGCCGGGCCGCAGGGGCCTGTGGTCAGTGTCACGCACATCATCAGCAGAGCAGCGTCCAGTGCAGCTTTTATTTCCAGTCCAAAACATGCGTATAAGTACTGTTCAAAAGTTTGGATTCAGCAAGATTTAAAAAAAAAAAAAAAAGTAAAACTTATATTCAGCAAGGACAAATTAAATGAATCAAAGTTGACCGTACAGATAGGGCTGGGCGATAAAACGATAACGATAATTATCGCGATATAATTTTCCTCGATAAAACGATATCAAGAGGTCGATAATTGTTCGATAATATTTATGCGTCAAAAAAGCGGAACGAAACTCATTTAAACCGCGCGCGCCACACGGAGCATTTATCCGCTCGGGTCAAAGTCCAAACGGCAGTGCATTGAGCGGAGCGCGAGCTCACGCTGACGCGCCTCTGATCGTTTTGCTCACAAGATCCAGTGAAAAGCGCTTGAGTTCAGCGAAGAACACAAATGTCAAGTTTAAACCAGTTTAAAGGCAGATGAAACACAGTTGACAAAAAGGAGAAACGATACAGTCAGAATCTGAATTGATACTGAATCCATTTAGCCTACCATGGATTTACTGTAAGGTTAGCCTGGTAATCTGCACCATGAAATGTGGGATATACATATTGAATTGTATAATATTATTAATGTAAACAATGTATTATGACTAATGGAATATTACAGTATTTAATAATGCATTTAACTGTTAGGCTGTTGTTTTTCATACAAAAAATACAGAAACCATAAAGTTATGCCATGATAGTGAAGAGCTAAGTTATCTGGTTTTATCTGTGGTTATCATGCATGATACTGGATGACCAATGGTTAATTTGAATACAACTCAAACAGTCAGAATATTACTTTTTACCAAATAAAAATGTGGATGTTGCATAGGAAAAAAACAAACAAAAAACAGATGTTACTGTTTTTGTTAATGAACATAAATTTAAAGAGTAGTTTAAAACACAAATAACACTCTGTTTTATACAACTTTCACTTAGTTGCAAAAATCTGCCTTTAAACTTAAAAAAATAAATATTTGACATATATCGTGATAATTATCGATATCGACTGATATAAAAAAAATTATCGTGATAATTTTTTGGGGCCATATCGCCCAGCCCTACGTACAGACATTTATAATGTTATAATTTCTATTTCAATTAAATGCTGTTCAACAGTTTACATTAATTTAAGCAGCACAACTATTTTCAATAATGATTAGAGTGATTTCTGAAGGATCGTGTGACACTGAAGACTGGAGTAATGATGCTTAGATAACAGGAATAAATTACATTTTATAATATATTCACATAGAAAACGGTACTTTTAAATAGTGTTGTCAAAAATATTGATATTTCGATATATATATATCTCATACTGAAATATCTGAAATGGTTCCAAGACTCCTTTTCTGCATTATCGATATTGCTAGTATCAGTAATAGCAGCTGCGCATTGACACACACCCGCCTCCTCTCACTCTTTTGTCTCATTTGCTCCAATTGAATGGTGCTGTATTGTGCTAAATTTTACTCATTCCTGCAGGTTTATGACTTATGACTCCGTTTTATTTTTTACATAGTGTACAAATTTAAGAATACAAGGAAAACCAGACAGTACAACCAAAACAAAACAAGTGGGGTTGGACTAACATAAACCAGACCTAATCATAAATGAATTATCACAGTGAGAACAATAATTATACACGATTCAGACCCACGAAGGGCTGCCACACAGTTTTGAAATTGGCGATGAGAAAATTCGCATAACCGAGCTTTGAACGACGGACAGTCTGAAGATTTCCCGTTTAAAAGTATTGTTTTTTCGCAAGAATCCTACCCATGAATCGAGTTCGTTGCTGAGATCTTGGAAAAGTATTCAATGTCTCAGAGGATCCAAGAATTGCAAGACCATGGTCTGGCTCAACCAAACGTTAAACAGTTTGTGACAACCAAAAGAACCCTCGGCTCCTCTATTTTACATCTGTCGCAAACTGGAGAAATAGAATTGTATATTTTACTTAATTTCGTTTTGGAATAATACAATCTATGTACCACTTTAAATTGTGTCTCACATTTATTGAGCAATCTTGGATCTTATTGAGACTGTCATTCGGTTTCGTCGGACACTTCATCATCAAAATCCCTAGTCCAGGCTTCTTTTATATGATTGACGTTCAAAGGTAGTTGGAAAGAATTAACTCAACGCAAAACCAGATGTCTAGACCTTGGACTTAGCAAGAATATTTGCTCAAAGGTATTAATCTCTGGTTTGTCAATAAATTGCAGAATTACCGTTTGAACAAAAAGTCAGACCTTGGGAGATTAAATACAGATTGCAATTGGTTAAAAGATGCAAATTAGCCATCTATAGACATCCGACCTTTACTTTTCTATTTAATAAAACCTCTGTCTAGCTGAAAGGGTTTAAACATGTGATTGTTAGTGATGGGTGTGGGCACAGTGTTTAAAAGTGGTATCATACACTGCATGTTTATCTCAGCGCTCTTTCACAGTGCTGTGTCAGGAGTTTCTCAGGGAGGGAGCCTGAATGCTGGGAATGTGAAAACTGTTGTGGTGGTTTGGATGATTTCTCTGCTGAGCTCCAAATGAACCCACACACTCTTATGTACAGTACATTGGGAATGAGTAAACTTGCTTTTATTTTTAACCCCTGCAGAAGCTGTGAGATCCCCCCACCCAACTCATATGCATGCTTATTGGCTTATGCTTTCAGCTATAAGAGTGTCACTCTCAGCTCTGATATATATATATATATATGTGTGTGTGTGTGTGTGTGTGTGTGTGTGTGTGTGTGTGTGTGTGTGTGTGTGTGTGTTCAGTTTCATTCCATAGAACCTTTCCACTGAAAGTCTAAAAATTTTGTCTGGACTTAATATAATTAACCAATCATTGTTTTTTTCTATACAGGGATCTGTTTACCAGAAGACTAACGCCATGTCTGAAATCAAGAGAACCAACAAAGACACGTTCTGGGCCCAAGCAGAGGTAACGCTTACATGGCTAAAGTATGTTGTGCCGTTGTCTCTGACAAAATAATAATTGTAATGCAATTCTCAAGCTTTTTGACTCCAATATTTAAAGGCTGCATTACTTTTACTGTTTATGATTTACTAGATAAGGATATAATCTTTTCCAAATATTTTTACCCATATTTTATCCATACTCATACGCATTTTTATTCCCAATTATATTCTTTAGAATATATATATATATATATATATATATACAAACCCAATTCCATAAAAGTTGGGACACTGTACAAATTGTGAATAAAAACAGAATGCAATGATGTGGAAGTTTCAAATTTCAATATTATATTTAGAATACAACATAGATGACATATCAAATGTTTAAACTGAGAAAATGCATAATTTTAAGGGAAAAATAAGTTGATTTTAAATTTCATGGCATCAACACATCTCAAAAAAGTTGGGACAAGGCCATTTTTACCACTGTGTGGCATCCCCTCTTCTTTTAATAACAGTCTGCAAACGTCTGGGGACTGAGGAGACAAGTTGCTCAAGTTTAGGAATAGGAATGTTGTCCCATTCTTGTCTAATAAAGGCTTCTAGCTGCTCAACTGTCTTAGGTCTTCATTATACTCTCAGTCTGCCTTTTATATTTGAACGATTTCTGTTTAGCTCAATGCTTTTGTCTCTTTCTCAGAAAGACGAGGAGAAGCGTCTCCAGGAGGAGAGGAGAAGGGCATCGGAGGAGAGGCAGCGGCTGGAAAAAGAAAGGAAGGACCGAGAGGTGAAGGAGGCCGAGTTACGGGACAAGAAAGCCAAAGAGAGAGCGTCAGAGATCGATGAAGTCAGGTCAGTGTGCGCAGATAATCGTGTCTTTAAAGGGATGGTTCACCCAAAAATCATTTACTCATTCTTCCCAAACCTGTGTGACTTTCTTTGTTCTGTGGAGCACAAACGTAGATTGGTAGTCCACCAAAAAATTAAACGTGCGTGACACAAAAGAGCATTTTGAAGAACATTTTCGGTTCCCATTTACTTCCATACAAAAAAAAAAAAAATGGAAGTCAATGGGACCCGAAACTGTTTGGTTTTCTTCAAAATATGCTCTTTTGTGTCACGCAGAAGACAGTCAGTCGTACAGGTTTAGAACAACACAGGTTTATTTGAGTGAGACGTTTAATTTTTTGATGGACTATCAATGAGATAAGCAATGGTCATTTTTACAATTCGATTGTAAATGTTGCACTTATATAAAGTTATAAGTGTAGAAAGTATATAGTTACGAGCCAACTGAATAGCGCCTGCTAAGTGTTCATGTGTTTGTGTAACAGAAAGTACCAACAGAAGCAGGACGTGGACAATCAAGGCCAGCAGAAACAGCAGTGGGTGAGCGGCACACACACACACACACCTGTGTGGTTATTTATATCCACACATTGCCACTCTGGACATGTTCTGACATGGTTACTGTGGAGAAGCCACAATATGTTTGAAACCTTAATGCAAGCACAAAAAACACACACACTGGACTACTTTTGTCACTCTTTGAATATTTCAATATAGGCGATTAACTTTTAAATCAATAGTGGTGCAGGTATGACATCACTTTGTAGGCCAAAACGCACCATTTTAGTTAGCGTTTTAGCATTTTCGGTTTACTCGACTCAGTCAATGGGTTTTTTGAATGGGTTAAGTGGCTGAAATAAGGTCTGTGTGAACACAAGCTCAAGACACTTTCACGTTTTATTCCACGACATAAAATACATCACTCGGGATTTTTTTTTTTACGCTGCTACGTGTCTTGAAAAAGGCGGTTGCTAATAAGTGGCTAAATGGCACTAGCATGGGCTGTCGAGTTGATTAAACATCACGCCGAACAGCTTAACGCTTCTACAGCATTGTTATGTTTATAATTGTACTCTTATAAACTATTCTTACTCAAATGTTCTAAGATAAAAATAGAAATTGGAAAAATGCCTTAAAATAGCTTAAATGTAACTCGACACCCTTGCTTCATTTATTACAAGTGAGATTTAGGAATATGCAAATGAGCCCCGCCTCCACACACTCACTCAGCTCAGAGATCCAATCGTTGACGATCACACGTTGATCTGATTGGTTACAAGGTCGTTTGTGACGTCAGAAACACCAGCGATTTCAAAGCGTGTTTTTGAGTCTGCAGTTTTAAGGAGGAAATACTCAGCAATGCTGTCCACTTATGAATTTACACATGGTGTGTCTTAAAGCACATTAAAAACACCACACAGACACATAAACAACATTAAAAGCTGGATTTTCACCACAGGGTGACTTTAATATAAACAAGACAATCAAATGTAACCTCCCTTTAAATACTTTGGCCAGATCAAGAATAATTTATGCAATTTTTTTTTACTATTCATTTGAAAGAATTAAAAGAGCATTTTCATGTCTATCCTTTGTGGTGTTCAGCTGGTCGAGGTTGATAAGGGTTTAATTAGTACTGCACTACTTTTCAGAGAGAGTAACCGCGATCAAGATGTAATAATTAGTAGCTAGCAGTAATGACCTTTTTACAGCCACTTACCCAAAAGTGTATATTTGTCAATCTCACATGTGGAGAACAGAGCAGTCCGACCCACTAATAGCCACGTAAATATATCAACCATGTTATAAACACTATAGCATTATCACAATTCTACAATTGCATGTCATCCTGCCCAATGTCTATAATTCAATGGCCACAACAACTTCCCTTTTTCAGCAGTGTGGTTGTCTGAACCCACTGTTCTTCAGATAGCATCTTAACACTTCGATGTCCACATTGATAATCTTCAAACCACATTTCCAAAATGTATTCGCTGTGACAGAAATATGTGACGTGCAGCATCGTTTAAAAGTGAAACTCAAAAATTAGAATATGGTGTAAAAGTTGGGAAGAAAGCACACTCTTAGAAGGAAAGGTTCTATCAGCGCTACGTATTTGGAACCCCTAAAAGGTTTTATACACTCTTAAAAAAAGGGTTCCTCTGGGTTCTATATAGAACCCTGGGGTTCCGTACTTGGCCAATAGAACCTTTTACAAAAAAAAAATGGTTCTATATAGAACCATTTTGGAGTTCCATATATGAAGCGGGGGATCTAAATAGAACCATTTCTTCTAAGAGTGCATCTTATTAGACAACATAATCAAATATGATAGCTTTGTAACAGAATCAAGTATGTAAGAGTCAAAGTGTGTTGCTGTCCATCAGGAGGAGGAGGAGAAGCAGCAGAAACCCTTTAAACGTGGAGAGTCAGTGGAAAAAGCCAACGTGAGTGAAGTCAATCAAACATCTCTTCTGGCCCTGGACTGAGGACTTCTAACTTCTGCTTTCTTTAGTGTGATAGTGTCTGGCTGATAGCTTTTCTGGCTTAATCCCAGTTTATAAACCTGTTTGTTCCGGTCACAAATGCTAATTTGTCAGTACAGATTTAGTAAAATACGCACTTATGTAGAATGAAGCATTCGATTTATGAAATTACATCTTGATAACTCTTATCAGAGAAATGTGGCAATCCATTGTGCTTTTTTTGGCAATAGAGGTGAAATTTGAATATTGTGCAAAAGTTCATTTATTTCAGTAATTCAACTCAAAAAGTGAAACTAATATATTATATAGACTCATTACATGCAAAGTGAGATATTTCAAGCCTTTATTTGTTATAATTTTGATTATGGATCACAGATTATTTCAAAATTAGAATATTGTGAAAAGGTTTTTATATCTGTAATCAATAATCATCACACTTATAACAAATAAAGGCTTGAAATATCTCACTTTGCATATAATGAGTCTATATAATATATTAGTTTCACCTTTTAAGTTGAATTACTGCAATAAATGAACTTTTGCATGATCCTGTATTAGTGCAAAAGCATGCATGATGCAATGTAAACATCTATAATACCACCCAAGTTGTTATGACATGCTATTTTTGACATTACGTCGATTCGGGATGCAATAATGCCAGTCACGCATACCTCAACCGTAGGATGGGTGGTTTGTAGATTGGGATTTCGCCTAGCCCTAGTTCTCTCACTCTTCTCCACTTTCAGTATATAACCACTTTGGATCCCGGGCTCTTATCTTCTCCATGTACTGTCATCAGTGTTATCAGTTGTGATACTCCTGGCTACTTTTAAAGTTTGTGTGTGTGTGTTTGTAACAGGAAGCTGCGTCTCTCGTTTCCCAGCGCTCCGTTAATCCCAGAGAAATGTTCAAACAGAGAGAAATGGGAATCAACACTTCTAACAAAGACAACTCTCAACTCAGTCCAAAACCAGGTACCACTTATCTGTTCACATGCTTAAAATAACACACACACACTATACGAGTATATAGAATAAATAGAGAATAAAGAAATGTAACATCTAAAAGTATATATATATATAGTGCAAATAATATATAGTATTGCATTTATAAATAACTGTAAATATCTAACTATAAATATATAATTGATCTGCTTGTATAATTATGATTTATCTGATTTAAAAAAAATGAGGGAACCAATTAAATAACTTTTTTGTGTAGTAAAATAAAACCTGTAGCTGTAGTTTTCCAAAAAATGTTGTCAGATAAAACACCATAACCAAGAACAAAACACTAAAGTTTTGTTATTAAATGTCTAAAATATTTTCCTCAAATTTTGATGGTTTAATCAAACTTGTAGTGTCCTTAAACTACTATTGTATAAATACATTTTGGCTTGAATATAATTAAACATTTATTTTTTTTATACTTTTTAAAATGTATATCTACAAATATATAGTTGTACATCTCTGTGTAAATATATAACTCTAAATTATTACATGTATTTATATTTGTAAGATTTCTATTATAGTGTGTATATATATATATATAATTACTAGTTATTAAATAAATATATATATATATATATATATATATATATATATATATTAAGGCTGTCAAACGATTAATCGTGATGATCCGAAATAAGTTTGTGTTTACATAATGTATGTGTGTGTGTGAACTGTGTATAGTTATTTTATTTTTATAAATGCACACACATGCTTGTATATATTTAAGAAATATTTATATATAATTTGTAAATATAAATATTTTATATATAAAATAATATTTTTTTCTTAAATATACATGCATGTTTGTGTATGTATGTATATATATATACAAAATAATTATACACAGTGCACCCACATATATTATGTAAACACAAACTTTTATTTTGGATGCGATTAATCGTTTGACAGCCCTAATATATGTATAGTAATGAATCTGTATAAATATACAGAATATACAAACTGAGATGATTAGTGGTTATAAATATTAAGCTTTATATCTCGCCAGGATAATAAATCAATACAGTCTTGATTTCAAATGTGCACATTAGTCGTTCTTGATAAGATCTCTACAAGCACAGTTTACACTGTAGGAAGTGTTTTATTGAATGCCACAGTATTTGTATATTCTATTTAGCTTCCCCTTTTGCTATGTGGGTCACGTTTCATGTAGTTTTCTAAACGCGTTTAAGGAATGCCCTCGTCTGTCAGATAGGAGATGCAACGGCTAACTCCTGAATGTTGGATGTTCTGTGGTATTTCCCATGCTCCCGTTTTTCTCTGGCCATTCGTCTGTCTGAAACTCGACACTGTCATTAAACGCCCTGCAGATCTTCTGTCTAAAACAATGTTTGTGGTCTCTAACACCGTCAGCCATCTGTCAGCTTGGGTTTCTCTCTTTGCCGTTCTCGTTTCTGTGTGTCTCAGGGCGGTTGAACAGCCCTTTTCTGTCCAAGCAGTCATGTGACCCAGAGCCATTTCGCTCTCCTGTGCGTCAGGCTTCACCTTTACAAGCCAGAGGTACATAAACACACACGTATCTCACACTGGGAAAGGTTTGGTGTGTTATCCATCTACATGCTCACACACACACACACACGCCTCTGTGTGGTGCTTTCATGTCTCGCGACTAACATCTAACCACTTTCCTCATGCTTGCTGTATCATTCTCAATACAAATTGGTTTGGATTTGATTGTCAGTGTGTGAGCGTGTCTGAACAGCTTGCTGTGTGTTTGCCTTGTGGACTTAAAGGGACAGTTCACTTCACACAAAAGGTGAATGTCTGAAGAGTATCATGGCAACTCTTTTCATTATGAAGCAAGTGAATGAAGGACGGGCTCATTCAAGCTTCAGAGGATTTTATTTCGAGTCTCCGATTTAAATGTAAGATGTATTAAGATCAAGATCGTTTTACTGTCAGGATTTACTAAAGACACGCAGTGAAATATCAGGGATGAAAAGGCGTGAACAGGCTTGTTTTTGTGGTTGAGTTTATTACATATGCAATTGTAGGAGTTTCCCTTTCAGATGCAAAATGCATGGGAGGAGAGACTTCACGCATCATGCACTGTGATTTAATAAGGTTTGCAGTAGTCAGACCACTGGTATTTGCACCATTATGCATTGCAATGCATGTTTTTAAAAAGCATGTCTTAACCCATTTTGCGCTTGATGGCGATAAAGAGAGAGGATATTGTCCACTCGTGTTCAGAGGAAGATGTTATCGGAACATATAGATTGCCGAGTCACATTATTTTTGCTCTTTTATATCTGCTGCGTACCTGATTATCACCGCCTCTGCTTGTTTGTGGCCCAGTGCAAATCAGCGTGGGTCGATATTGAAATGAACTGCTGCGTCTGTGTTCTTTAATGTGTGCATCAGTAGATTCGCTCGCAGATCTGTACACTCCCATTGTGTTTGTGGCCTTTCTAATTTGGCCCTGAGGGGTCGTGCATCGGTTTCAGCAAAAAATACTTTTTATGCGCCATTCATTTACACGATAAAGGCGTTTTGGGGCCTGAAAACGCAAGCTTTTGAGAGCAGGTTTTAGAAAACAATACCGTTATCATCTCCATGTAAACTACGTGAAACATGAATTTGTGAAAACGGTGACGTCATGCGTATTAAAGCCCGTTCACACCGCCAGAGACACGCTGCGACAAAGTAAGTGATCCCATTCATTTCCGTGGAGCGCTGGCGACACGAGCGACAGTGATCGTTGGCGACAGAATGTGGGCGTGTCAAGAGACAAGCGACAAAAGTTGAGAAATTTCAATTTATGCAAATGAGAATCGATTTTCGCGAGGGACAACCAATAGGAAAGAAGACTTTCAAAATGCATGTCATCCCATTCGTCTCGAATGCAGGCAAAACGGAAGAGTTCGAGGACTATTTTACCGTATTATATGATTTGACTGTAGCACATACATGGATAATAAAATGATGCATGGTGAGTTTAAGTCATACATTTAACTTTACAGTATAGTTTGAGTGTTAATTTTATGATGCACATTTAGCACTGCTGCGGTTCATTTTTTTATTTCGCCTGCATTACGTTGACTATTAGGGACAAGAAAATTGATTATTTGTCAAATTCGAATGACGTTTTAATAATTTATGTCAGTATGAGTGAGTTTAATTTGTTGACTGATCGATCGTTGATCTAGTAAATGGTTTAATCCACTGAACACTGCTGTGGTAATATAAAACACTCTCCCAATTAGGGTTGGGTATCGTTTGAATTTGAACGATTCTGATTCCGATTCCTTGTTTCGATTCCGGTTCCTAACGATTCTCGATTCCGATTCTTTTAAGAGGCAGGGTCAAAAAAGTTTAGCTAACCTTGCTAACCAACGGTCTTTCTGAAGGAAATACTCCTTCTGTAAAAATACTCCTTCTGTCACAAATTTTGCATTTTGCCGAGATTTCGTTATTTTTAGAAAAGTGAAGCCACACTTTGGATCGCTGACGTAAGCTACTCATGTTCGACTCGCGTGGTTATGCCAACACTTCCGGTAGACGCTTCTTCGTTTATGTTGTTCAGCGGTTTCTTCTTCCGCTCGACGGACTGTGAATATCGAAACTAGGAATCGAAATTTTAACTTTTGAACGATTCCGGGAAAAACTAAAAGTTAGTCCCGATTCCAATCGATACTCGATTCTCGATACCCAACCCTACTCCCAATAGTATACGGTTTCTTTTTAGCCTTAAAAGTCATCGATTACATCATTCGAAGTCAAATTAAAATTATATAGTTGTTTACATCACTTGTGATGGTATTTTGTATAGATATGGCCAGACGTGCAGACCAAATAACAAGAGCGACAGCACCACAAACGCCCACAAGCGACTTCACAGTACAGAGACTAGCGACATACAGCGACAAAGTCGCTGGCGATGTGAACGCGGCTTAAACCTGGAACACAACAAGCCGACGCCGACAAACTAGCGCTGATGAAAGCCGACTGTGTTGTTGCCTCGCGTCGGCGTAAAAAGCTGGCGTGTAATTGAGACTATCTATTTTGTGTAATTGAGACTATCTATTTTATCTATTATCTATTATATTATTGATTATCTATTATATATAATCTATTTCTGCAGATATATTTGCATTTCAAAAGGGAAACCGACGCTACACACACCGTAAACAAAGGAGTGCGAATATCAATCCTGCTAAACACTTTCTTTATTCCACTCCGCTCATGTTAATACTGAAATATTCGCCAAGGAACACTCGGGTAACATAAGAACAGCCTTCTATCTCGTTTTGACTTCTTTGCTCGCTGTTTTGCTATTATTTTTGTGCATTGAGTTGTTCACTAAGCTGAACGGCCAATCAGAGTTCCCTCTTTCACCGATGCTGCTAGTTTTGTGTGTTATTTTGGAGCTTGAAGCCTCAGTCCTCTTTCACTGGCCATAATATTCTTCAGAAATTCTCCTTTTGTGTTGTATTGAAGAAATGCATTTAGTTTTGGAATGACATGAAGGTGAGTAAATAATGGCACGCTTTTAATTTTTTCTGTGAACTGTCCCTTTAAATTGATTAATGGACTCAATCTCGGGCTGGCTGTTATGATGGTACACGACTGTTAAAGTTTGGGGGCAGTCGGAGTTTTTTAATGGTTTTGAAAGAAGTCCTTAAGCTGAACAAGAATATTGTGAAATATTATTACCATCTTAAACAACTGTTTTCTACTTTAATATGTGTTAAAATGTAATTTATTCCTGTGATCAAAGCAATATTTTCAGCATCATAACTCCAGTCTTCAGGGTCACATGATCCTTCAGAAATCACTCTAATATGAGGATTTGATGCTCAAGAAACATTCATGATTATCAATGTTGAAAACAGTTGTGCTGCTTCATAATTTTATGGAAATTATTAAAAAAAAAAATTACTGACCCCCAAGCTTTTGAACAGTAATCTGTGCAACATGTAGAAATTGTATTTAATTAATTATGTCTGAAAATTATAGTCCACTTGGGTTTGGATATGGCTTTTCAATCAATAAACCTTTTCTTTTTTAAATCACAAGTTTAAATTTAAAACATCTGTTATTAATAAAATATCTTTTACTTTACAATAAAACAGTCAAATAACTCTATTGTGATCTATATGGTTACTTTGATATTAAAAACATCAGTCGTACAGAGACGTGTTGGTCATACCGCCCTCAAACCCTGACTCTACCCGTCTGTGTGTCAGAACACTGATCTAGTGTGTGCTTGTTACCATGCATGTGTGTGATTCTGTGTGTTTCCATGCATGTGTGTGTGTGTGTGTGTTTTGAGTAGAGGCCAGCTTTGAGGAACAACCCAGATCTCAGTATGTGGAGCCAGAGGCAGAACCTGAGCCAGAGTATGAAGGTGGGATACACACACACACACACACACACACACACTATCATCTGTTTGGCTGTTACGCTGTGTCATTTCCTTGTCATTTTCTCATCATCAGCCCTTGTTTGTGTCACTCACTTGAATGGCTGAATGTCAGCACCACCTTGTGGGAAAGGTGTGCTATTACAGGAGACGGCAAATAATTACTCTTGTCTTTTATATCTCAGATGTACAAGCGGTCAGTGATAATTATGAAGAGCCTGTAGAACAAAAGCAGCCACAATATGAAGCAGTAGTGGAACCAGATGCTATCTATGAGGAACCACCACAGGTACCAGAACTAACCACTTCTGAATTATAACAACAGCAAAACGTGTAAAACCTAGAAGATACAAAGCCTTACATGCGAATGTTAAGCTATTATATGAGTGTTTAGTGTTATTTTACACTATTATTATTATTATTATTGTGAATTGAGATGAGAAAAATGCATTGAAGAACCCATGAAGTATTGTTACTGAAATAGAATATATCAGCAGGACATATCAAATACTAATTTATTTATTTGTGTATGTGTAGACATGTATGTTTGCATTTTATTTTTTATACTTAATTGATTTTAATTAGAGATGAAACTGATGTATGAGCCACTGATATTTATTGGCTGATTTTTGATCAATTTACTACCATCAGAAACGGTTATAGCATGAAAAAGGCTGATATAACAAACCGATGGCTTTGATTAATTTACTGTGTGGAGGCACTGAGTTGTATAATGTCTGTTTATGTATTGCAACATTTTCCTCTGGGTAAGATGATTAAATGCTTGCAAAAAAAAAGAAAAGAAATCTGTACAAAAAATACAGCAGGGCTTGATAAATAAGGACTTGTCGGGGTCAGGGGTTTGATTTGTCAGGGTCAGCGGTTTGACTTGTCGGGGTCAGTGGTTCGACGGGGTCAGGGGTTTGCCTTGTCGGGGTCAGGGGTTTGACTTGTCGGGGTCAGGGGTTTGACTTGTCGGGGTCAGGGGTTTGACTTGTCGGGGTCAGGGGTTTGCCTTGTCGGGGTCAGGGGTTTGACTTGTCGGGGTCAGGGGTTTGACTTGTCGGGGTCAGGGGTTTGCCTTGTCGGGGTCAGGGGTTTGACTTGTCGGGGTCAGGGGTTTGACTTGTCGGGGTCAGGGGTTCGACGGGGTCAGGGGTTTGACTTGTCGGGGTCAGGGGTTTGACTTGTCGGGGTCAGGGGTTTGACTTGTCGGGGTCAGGGGTTTGACTTGTCGGGGTCAGGGGTTTGCCTTGTCGGGGTCAGGGGTTTGACTTGTCGGGGTCAGGGGTTTGACTTGTCGGGGTCAGGGGTTTGACTTGTCGGGGTCAGGGGTTTGACTTGTCGGGGTCAGGGGTTTGACTTGTCGGGGTCAGCGGTTGGACTTGTCGGGGTCAGGGGTTTGACTTGTCGGGGTCAGGGGTTTGCCTTGTCGGGGTCAGGGTTTGCCTTGTCGGGGTCAGGGGTTTGCCTTGTCGGGGTCAGGGGTTTGCCTTGTCGGGGTCAGGGGTTTGACTTGTCGGGGTCAGGGGTTTGACTTGTCGGGGTCAGGGGTTTGACTTGTCGGGGTCAGGGGTTTGCCTTGTCGGGGTCAGGGGTTTGACTTGTCGGGGTCAGGGGTTTGACTTGTCGGGGTCAGGGGTTTGACTTGTCGGGGTCAGGGGTTTGCCTTGTCGGGGTCAGGGGTTTGACTTGTCGGGGTCAGGGGTTTGCCTTGTCGGGGTCAGGGGTTTGACTTGTCGGGGTCAGGGGTTTGCCTTGTCGGGGTCAGGGGTTTGACTTGTCGGGGTTTGACTTGTCGGGGTCAGGGGTTTGACTTGTCGGGGTCAGGGGTTTGACTTGTCGGGGTCAGGGGTTTGCCTTGTCGGGGTCAGGGGTTTGCCTTGTCGGGGTCAGGGGTTTGACTTGTCGGGGTCAGGGGTTTGACTTGTCGGGGTCAGGGGTTTGACTTGTCGGGGTCAGGGGTTTGCCTTGTCGGGGTCAGGGGTTTGACTTGTCGGGGTCAGGGGTTTGACTTGTCGGGGTCAGGGGTTTGCCTTGTCGGGGTCAGGGGTTTGACTTGTCGGGGTCAGGGGTTTGACTTGTCGGGGTCAGGGGTTTGACTTGTCGGGGTCAGGGGTTTGACTTGTCGGGGTCAGGGGTTTGACTTGTCGGGGTCAGGGGTTTGCCTTGTCGGGGTCAGGGGTTTGACTTGTCGGGGTCAGGGGTTTGACTTGTCGGGGTCAGGGGTTTGACTTGTCGGGGTCAGGGGTTTGACTTGTCGGGGTCAGGGGTTTGACTTGTCGGGGTCAGGGGTTTGCCTTGTCGGGGTCAGGGGTTTGACTTGTCGGGGTTTGACTTGTCGGGGTCAGGGGTTTGACTTGTCGGGGTCAGGGGTTTGACTTGTCGGGGTCAGGGGTTTGACTTGTCGGGGTCAGGGGTTTGACTTGTCGGGGTCAGGGGTTTGGCACGTGATGAATAATAATGACAGAATTGAAATTTTGGGGTGAACTCGCTGTAAGTGTATGTGATTTCATTGTGTGTGTTATTTGTGAATCTTTCACAGGTGGAGGAGTCGAACACGATGTACGAGGTGGCAGAAGATCGTGGGGTCTGCGCCAGGGCTCTGTACGACTACCAAGCCGGTGAATATTGCTTTAATATGATAAACAAGCTGCTTTTACGTGGACCCTAATAACTAGATTGTAATCACTGTCGGAATCAACAGTCACATGTAACCATGGAGTGAATTGGCCAAATCCAAATTCCCCTTCCACTGTGTCTGTGAAGTGGAGCTGGACATATTCAGTCCTTGTTTCAGACTCTCCTCCACAGACGCCTTGTTTTGGGCAGGAAGGGGCGTTTTTGCTGCTGGATTAGGGGGTAATTATGTAGTACAACACCACGGTTCATGTGTGTGTTGTTTCCTAAATTAGGAGCCGAAAAGGATAAATATTAAAGCCCCCCTGTATCAGTAATCGTATCGCTTAAAGGCCTGTTCACACCGGGACGAATTTCGCGCACGTTATTCGTCGATGTTTAATGCCTCGTGACTAAACAATGGGTGCCAATGTGAGTGTTCACACCGACGCGAAAAACGGCACGCATAAAAGCGTCATTTTTAAAAAAACGCCTCGGGTTCGGTTTTTTTGGTTTGACGCGCCGCGTCAAAACCGATCCGACCAACGAGATTGGCGGGTTTGCTCACGTGTCTGGTACTTCTGAAGTTACAGTAAAACACAACTTGGGGGCGCTCAAACACAAAACGGTCTTGCCGAGCACACATACGTAACGGCGAAGAAGAGATAAGATACGAGCAAGATGAATGTTGAGCTGCTGGTCTCGGAGCATAAAGAGCTGTATGATAATATTTATATTAGTATTTCTGTAAATATAGTATAGTATAGGGTGACCAACAGTCCTGTTTTCCCCGGACATGTGTAAAACGGTCACTTTGTGCTTTATAGAAATCTGAGTTGAGATGAGAACTGCGTAGTGTCAGTTAGATTTTGACAAGTGAGGAGAGGAGATAGATAACCTCTACCGACTCTTTGTATCCTTTCTTTTATTTTATTTTTCTATTGTGACCAGATGTTTGTTTGTGTTTTTTTCTCTCTCGCTCGATCCCCATGTATGAGGACGAGTGTAACGTTTGAGTGGTTTTATTAAACGCGGGGAAATACGACAACTCTCGCCCCTCGTGCATCTGTTCATCCGACAACTAGTGCTGTGTTTTTATCTCTGGGCAACATCTCAACTTTGCGTTACACATGTCCTGTTTCCACGTCCTGTCCTGACTGTTTTTAAGTGATGAAAATGTCCTGGTTTTAAAAAAAAACTGCTGGGAAAGAAGATCAGTCCTACAGCAAAATATAGATGGCCAAACAAGGTGGACGAGGAAGAAAAACAAGCTAAAGAAGATGAAAACTAAAGATATAAATAGATTTTGTTAGTTCGTTTTTGTAAGTTTGTGAGAGCTATTTTTTGTTACATTTGGAGGCATTTCATTTAGTTATTTATTATTTATATATTTATTTTTATAATACAGAAGACATTATTTCTATCATTATTTCATTCGTTTTTTAATCTGTCATAATAAAACATTGAGACATGAATATGATCACCCTAGTATAGGCAAGGCAAGTTTATTTATATAGCACATTTCATACACAATGGCAATTCAAAGTGCTTTACATAGAAGAAATTAAAATAATCCAATAATATTAGTATATTATTATATAGAATAATCAGAATATTATAGTATTCTATTATTATTTCAAAATGACATATTTAAAACGTTTTTTCATCATGCCTAAAAATATCTTGATTGTAACTCGACACCCTTGCCTCATTTAGTATACGCAGTTCTATGAATATGCAAATGAGCCCCGCCTCCACTCACTCAGCTCAGAGATCTACTCGTTGACGATCACACGTTGGTGTAATTTGTAGAGCTCGACCGATAAAGGATTTTGAAGGCTGATACCGATACAAATATTTTTGGGTTTTAAAATCCAATATTCCGATATATCGGCCGATATTTTTTTTTTATTAAATATTGTTGGATTTCACAATGTTCACTCCTCGCAAGTATAACTTACATTTTACAATGCAGGGACTGTAACTAGAGATATGCTAGTTATAAATACAGTAATCATTACTTTATTTAGGCAGAAAAAGTTTATTGTGGTTTCCAAACTCATTAATGTTAACGTTAGCGGTCTTCCACTGATGATGGTGGCATTAGCTAGCTTTGTGGTTATCTAGTCTATGATGAGCCATAATTTAGCAATAGATAACATCATACTGCAAATTGTAAAACATACATTTTCAATATAACAGGCCAAGGAGAGATGATTGAAGCGTGTTTCTTCCATTTTTATTTTATTTTTTTAAAAATTCATTTATCGGCCATTATAACTGCCGATACCGATATTTTGGAAAATGCCTAATATCGGCCGATAATATCGGTCTGGCTCTAGTAATTTGTGAGGTCAGAAACACCAGTGATTTCAAACCGTGTTTTTGAGACTGTCTTTGGTTCACTGCAGTTTTAAGCACAAAATACTCAGCAATGCTGTCGACTTATGAATTGACACATGGTTCGTCTTAAAGCACATTAAAAACACAACATAGACATATAAAAAACATTAAAAGCTTGACTATAACCACAAGGAGACTTTACGATTTTTACTCGCACTTGGCTCTGGCTATAAGCACGCAGCCAGTCGAATAATAATTGGATGAGGTGGAAAAACGACAAATTGCTAGAAACTCAACGACACCAGACGTCTTTGTTATCGAGCGCTTGTTTAGAAATACTCTCTACTGTAGTTTAAACGAGTACAAAGATGTTGAGCGACTATATTTGCGTACGTAATTCTGCTTTGCGTTTGACACACTTGGCGTTGGCGTCAAAACTGAAGTGCTTTAAAAGAGTAAAATGAAATCTAATCTGATTTTAATGTGTGTGTTTCCAGCTGATGACACGGAGATCTCGTTTGACCCGGATGACATCATCACTGGCATCGAGATGATCGATGAAGGCTGGTGGCGAGGATACAGTCCGGACGGACATTTCGGGATGTTCCCAGCAAATTACGTTGAACTTATCTAGCGCCGCTCAATGTATCCCCCTCATCGGAGTCGCATTGCAGATCGGCGGCCCTCGAGGAGCCAAACGGGTCCCGTATATCTGATTCGAAAGACTAAAACTAAAATCATGGACCAAAAGGGTGAAGATCACGTGACCAGGGAGGGGGGTATTTAAGCTGAGATTGATATTTCATACTGTATTGGTAGAAGTGTCTTGTTCATTTTATTTCAATTCAAGCCGTTATAATTTTATAAAAACAATACTCCGATTTAACGTATGCCAGAAAAAGCGACCACTTTAAATGGCTGTTCGTGCCGGATTCCTGCAAATCAATTTAGTGCTTGTGGTGACATTCCTGTGACTTGCAATTATATATTTTTAGATTTTTTGAAGACTTCCTTTTGAACAAAGCTAGTGAGTATATCGTTCCAGAGATGTTTGTGGTAGTCAAAACATATCGGTCCCGTTTTGCCTTGGTTTCTGCCTTCTCTTCTCCACAAGCCCGAGCGCGACTGCCTTGCTTTCTTCAGGATCACAGCACAGATGTTTTGCTGAAATCAGTACAGGTGAAACTCGGGGGGGAAAAAAAAGGAAAATCGTGCAAAAGTTCAGTAATTCAACTTAAAAGGTGAAACTATTATATTATATAGACTATGCAAAGTGAGATATTTTAAGCATGGCTTACAGATATGAAAACCCCAAATTCAAAATTAGAATAATGTAAAAATATTCTCATAATCTGTAAGACATAATCATCAAAATTATAACCAATAAAGGCTTGAAATATCTCACTTTGTCTATATAATATATTAGTTTCACCTTTTAAGTTGAATTGCTGAACTTTTGCACGATATTCAAATTTTTCGAGTTTCGCCTGTAGATGAAATGAATTTATTTGCTGTGTTCTATACGGCACATGAATATTGAATATTAAGGTTGTTAATGTAGATTTAGGTGTACGGTGAGATAATGGTGAATGATTTAATGGGACCTCAGCTTTCCTGTCTGCTCAGAAATGTGGAGAATATTAATACTGTGATTTTTAGGTTTCAGGGAACCTTCGTTCTTTCATCATCTTGTTTTCGGGTCCCAGTTGGTGTTTTAGTTTTTGCCAAGGCTCAAAGAGAAAGTTCACATCTGATTTATTCAGAGTCAGACCACTCATACACACTTTACTGTCAGTGCTGTGCCAATGCGAGAGTGTGAGGAGAAGTATTTTTGAGGAAATGTTTGAGGTTTCTTTTTTAACAAAAACCTGTGTCATCTCAGTCATTGAACGGCGGTGTAGTTCCTCTCGAGAGCTCATTGTGGAAATCTAACAAGTCTGGACAACATTGTAACGTCAATTAAAATAAATAAATAAAGAGTTTTAAGGCTGAAGGAAAGTTGCTGATTGGTGTTATTTGATATTCTTCCTATGTAAAGCTTTATTAAAATGCGCATTAAATTGAACAAAAACAGAAAATACTTTTATAATGCTAAAAAAGCACTGTTTATTTTGAATTTCTCTTTAAAAATCCTAATAATCAAATGTTTCTTGAGCATCAGATCCTCATATTAAAGTCATTTCTGAAGGATCATGACACTGAAGACTGGAGTAATGATGCTGAAAATTAAGCTTTGATCACGAATAAATTACGCTTATCTGTTTTCTATGTGAATTTGACATTTTAGTATTTCACAATATTACTGTTTTTACTGTATTTTCGATCAAATAAATGCAGCCCATTAAAAAATCTTCCTGACCCAAACATTTTGATCAGTAGTGTAAGGAACAAAGTCATTTTTTACTAAAAATTTTCTGCTGCTCTCAAAGCTATACACGCATTTCAGACCTGAAGTTCAATTGTGAATAATAAGAAGAAAAAAACTTTTTTTTTGGAGCTTGAAATATATATTTGAAGTTGCAAATCTTGGCAACTATAAAAAAAAAATTAAAAAAAAATTTTTTTTTTCGTCCTTTCCACCATATTTCCAATATTGTGGCCAATGGCCATGAATGAACCCTCAGGTGCTCTTTGGTCATTTCTGACCGATAAATTTTCTGTTTTGAATTTTTAAAAATCACAGCTTCATCGGAATGTTACGAAACTTGGTGACTTTTATGGCATTATGTATGTGAACACACAGAAAAATTGAAGTCATGATCTGAGCATGCTAAGTGGTATTAAAAAAAATAGTCACACTTGTGGTCTTTGGTCAAAAATGACCCCCATAGGAAATGAATGGGAAATTGACAAACACAAAAATTCACAAATATTTATGTATTTTTTTTTTTTACATTTTTTTAAATAAAAAATCGTTTTTGAGATTATTTCAACAATATATTCAAATCCAGCAAAAAAATAAAAAAATAAAAAAGTGTTCATAAACATCTGGGGAATTCACATGCTTCTCCATAGAGAGCTGTACATGCCATCTAGTGGTTACACCATGATTCTACGCTTTTTCTCTATACTGTAACCAGATGGTGCCAATTTTCTTCAAAAAATATTTTTTTTTTCTGAAGGCCTAGACTCTATATTAAACTAAAAAACTGCATTAATAATTTTTTGAAAAAAAATAATATGTATATAGAAAAATATATATATTTTTCCATGGCAAAAATAGACCATAAATATTAATAAATTCAATCAAATTGTCTCAAAATACTAAATTACAAATAATAAATATTATAGAACAAAAATAAAATGCATTGGTTTTACTGGGATGGAGGAAATTACATTTTTAGGTGTCCGGTCACTTTTGACCGAAGGGCGAAGAGCACCTGAGGGTTAATAATCCATTCTCGTTTTAGTAAATCATGGCCTTGTTGAAAGATTTAGTTTTCTCGTTTTTATTTAACTAAAACAAGGGAATGGATTATTACTACAACATGGCAAGAATTTAGTAAAACAATTTAAAAAGTCATGGGAACGAATTGTTAAAATACATATTTTCTCATGAGCAGGGCTTTGCATTATACCATTAAAATTCTGCCTACGTTTATAACCCATTTTGCCTTGGAAAGGAGATCATGTCAAACATTATTTTGCATTAGATTAGATGGAAAAAGCCTAATCAACAACAATTGTCAATTTTTAAAGGGGAATTTGACCCAAACATCATTTGTTTACCCTCAAGTTGTCCCAATCCCACGACTCTCTTTGTTCTGTCGAACACAAAAGGAGTAATTCTGATTAACGCACTAATTGTTTTTCCATGCAGTTTCAGTTTCCAAGATGTTCCAGAAATTCTAATTTATTCATTTTACTATCTCAAATATACATCTTCTAGATGTTGAAAGTCATTACACACTCAATGTTCCTTTCCGTGTAAAAACGATGAACAGATTAACCGTTTCAGCTCATTATGTTTAATAGCCTCACAATTTAGTGCACATCTCAATACGGAAAATGCAAGGTTTGATGATGACTTTGATGTTTTAGATGTCTCCAATGTAAATAAACACACTTTGTTACCAGGGAGGATTTTTCTCACACTAATTCTATGTCATACATGACAAAAGCCACAGATTTAGTGATCTACGACCTGTGTGTGTGTGTCACCCTCAACGGGTTTCCTGGAATAAGCGAAATCAACATGGCCGTTTGGGGATTTTTTTTTTTTCTCTTTTGCTCTATAACCCCCAGTTTCATTTTCAGAAGAAAAAGAGACTGTACTTTTCCCCCTTCTTTAGAGATCACAATCATCTTGTTTTTTAACTGAAGGTTTAACTGATGTTTCGCGATTCCTCAGATAACGTTTCAGCTCTAACATTATTCACTTTTTCCATCCATATTTCCATAATACCTTCTATCCCATATCCAGCGATCTGTTAGTGCTTTGAGGTCTGGTATTTATAGATGCTGAGAGGTGACTGTGGGACATGGAGTTATGATGCAGTCGAGCACAATATTAACTTTATTTTGAAAAGGGAAGTAAGAAATGTCTTGATGGAAAATATCGACTCACTTCTGCAAAAAGGGCAGCGGAAGTCCTTGCTGACCCAGAGATAATGCTAGTACTGGATGATGATGATCAGCTGTATTTCCATCTGAGCAAAGCATTTTCTTTAAATAAAATTAGACTATTTTTTTTAAGGAAATATAGTTTTTAAAATACAGCCTAATATGCGAATATAAAGCTTAATATATAGCCTAATATGTTGTGTTTTTGAAACTGATTTCCCCCCACATTTAAAAAAATAATAATAATTATTGGCGATCGATGTGGAATGTATCGGTTGCTTTTATGTTTGTATTGATCATGTTTTAGGAATTTGGGAAATTTCTGATTTCTGAGAATTTGGACGGTTGTGTCTATGTCTCATGAGACTACAAGCAAATTTGTTCTCTGAACTGGGATACCTACTCAATGTAAAACCGTTCACTGCAGTAATGTAACTTCTGAATCGAGTCACACAAAACCACACACAGCATGAGTGCGTTTATGCGTTACTCATTTAATTCCTAACATAAGCGTTATGATCTTACACCAATATCAGAATCAAAGCGTTGTCGTTTCATACCATAACCATACATAAGTGTAATATCCAATGTTCTCACAGGTGAAGTGTGCATAAGGGAATACTTCAGTAAATATAATAGGCATAACCAAAAGTTCGCTTTGAGTAATGAATTTTAAACTACTGTGCAGACAATTATGATAAATGTAAATATGTGTAATAATGTCTATTTATTGTTTTTGTCTGCACTGTGATAGAAAAGTCCATTACTTATTTGCTTCTTGTATACCAGATCATTCGATAATGAATGATTGATTTGGCTGTTTGTCTTTTAGGAAGTTGCAAACAGTGAAATATTAAAATATTAGAACGCTCACTCTCGGTATTACATGTGCAATAGCGGAGTAAATCTGGCAAAACTGCTCAAATTTTGCCTAAAATATGAAAAGAAGTTTTGTTTTGTTTTAAGGAAATCTAATTTTAGGACCATTAAGACTTTTGACATTATTTTCATTATAATTAAACACATTCTCATAACTGTAATGCATCTGAGCATTTAACTTTTTTTATTTATCTTTTTTCAATGGTGATTCTCACAAACATATATATATATAAATAAAAGACATCAATGCTATCATGATATATAGTTTTTCAATTTATAAAGCATTTTCATGTTGCATTTATGAGGATGCACCCTTTCTGCACTACAAAAATGTGTATTTTACAATGGAAATATCTTTATGACGCTTAAGGGGGTCGTGAAACCCCCTGTTTCAGCACCAGTCAGTTCTCGGCAAAGTTTTGAAAAATGCTATATAAGTGGGCGTGGTTAAGATGCGAGAGAAGCTCATACTGTAATCACCTAATCTATTGATACTTTCAGACTGTGAAAAAAACAGTGATTAGTCGTTTTCAAATCTCATCTGAAATAATCAGATTACTATTTTGATGTTTCAAGGTTTGATGTTAAGCTAACGCATTACAAGTAATGTGCATTACATAATCAGATTACTTTTTACTGTAACAAGTAAAGTAAATACAAGTAATGTGCATTACATAATCAGATTACTTATTAATCTAAAGCGCAAAGTGAATACAAGTAATGTGCATTACATAATCAGATTACTTATTAATCTAAAGCGTAAAGTGAATACAAGTAATGTGCATTACATAATCAGATTACTTATTAATCTAAAGCGTAAAGTGAATACAAGTAATGTGCATTACATAATCAGATTACTTATTAATCTAAAGCGTAAAGTGAATACAAGTAATGTGCATTACATAATCAGATTACTTATTAATCTAAAGCGTAAAGTGAATACAAGTAATGTGCATTACATAATCAGATTACTTTTTACTGTAACAAGTAAAGTAAATACAAGTAATGTGCATTACATAATCAGATTACTTATTAATCTAAAGCGTAAAGTGAATACAAGTAATGTGCATTCCATAATCAGATTACTTATTAATCTAAAGCGTAAAGTGAATACAAGTAATGTGCATTACATAATCAGATTACTTATTAATCTAAAGCGTAAAGTGAATACAAGTAATGTGCATTCCATAATCAGAGTACTTTTTAATGTAACGAGTAAAGTAAATACAAGTAATGTGCATTACATAATCAGATTACTTATTAATCTAAAGCGTAAAGTGAATACAAGTAATGTGCATTACATAATCAGATTACTTATTAATCTAAAGCGTAAAGTGAATACAAGTAATGTGCATTACATAATCAGATTACTTATTAATCTAAAGCGTAAAGTGAATACAAGTAATGTGCATTACATAATCAGATTACTTATTAATCTAAAGCGTAAAGTGAATACAAGTAATGTGCATTACATAATCAGATTACTTATTAATCTAAAGCGTAAAGTGAATACAAGTAATGTGCATTACATAATCAGATTACTTTTTACTGTAACAAGTAAAGTAAATACAAGTAATGTGCATTACATAATCAGATTACTTATTAATCTAAAGCGTAAAGTGAATACAAGTAATGTGCATTCCATAATCAGATTACTTATTAATCTAAAGCGTAAAGTGAATACAAGTAATGTGCATTACATAATCAGATTACTTATTAATCTAAAGCGTAAAGTGAATACAAGTAATGTGCATTCCATAATCAGATTACTTTTTAATGTAACGAGTAAAGTAAATACAAGTAATGTGCATTACATAATCAGATTACTTATTAATCTAAAGCGTAAAGTGAATACAAGTAATGTGCATTCCATAATCAGAGTACTTTTTAATGTAACGAGTAAAGTAAATACAAGTAATGTGCATTACATAATCAGATTACTTATTAAACTAAAGCGTAAAGTGAATACAAGTAATGTGCATTCCATAATCAGATTACTTATTAATCTAAAGTGTAAAGTGAATACAAGTAATGTGCATTCCATAATCAGATTACTTATTAATCTAAAGCGTAAAGTGAATACAAGTAATGTGCATTCCATAATCAGAGTACTTTTTAATGTAACGAGTAAAGTAAATACAAGTAATGTGCATTACATAATCAGATTACTTTTTACGAGTAAAGTAAATACAAGTAATGTGCATTACATAATCAGATTACTTTTTAATGCAACGAGTAAAGTAAATAAAAGTAATGTGCATTACATAATCAGATTACTTTTTAATGCAACGAGTAAAGTAAATACAAGTAATGTGCATTACATAATCAGATTACTTTTTAATGCAACGAGTAAAGTAAATACAAGTAATGTGCATTACATAATCAGATTACTTATTAATCTAAAGCGTAAAGTGAATACAAGTAATGTGCATTCTTATCAGATTACTTTTTTCTGATGTTACGAGTAAAGATGCGCATTATAAGTAATGTGCATTATGAGTTTAGATAAAAAAAATGATGTTATGAGTTAAGAAATGTTACATGCAGCTGAAATATAGTTCATATAGTATAAATTAATCAGAATTTCCTCCCAATCAAAAATCAATACTTGGAAGATTTAACAATGATATGACTCCTTACGTGTTAAAATCTTTTTTACCTGCAAGAGTTTCTTAGGATAGAAGGAATGGATGGATATTCCCGATCAACTTGGCCTTTTTGACTGGCTGTCAGCTATCTTGGTTTGGAGAAAAAGGTCCACATACAAAGGCTTGCCACTGGGTGGTAGTGTATAGGATGATGATGCACTATGCAACTATGCCATCTAAACCTGATCTAAACCCATGCATACGCACAAAAACAATCATTTTAATATATTTCCATTGTAGTGACCTCTATGCATGAAAGGGTTAATAACTATTAAGGCTTACATTGCATGAATAATTCAGACACACAGATGAGTCATCAAGAAAACAACAAAAAAAAAACGTGAATTTAAACCTGGAAGTTGAAAATAGCGCAAAAAAAAGAGATTTTTTTTTAACTATTTTAGTTTAAATAAATTTTAGATAACCTATGTTCAACACATGATGAATTTAGTTTAGGGTTTCATGACCCTTTAAAAACCGCCCTCATTTGTTTATTTTATTTTGAGATGAAATATGGCATTTTAATGTTTTTATGATGCTTTTTTTTTTTTTAAGTACCATTATTTTATATCTAATTTTAAAGGCCTATCTTCTATAAAAGACTTTTTTTTCTAATTTTCTATGGGTGAACAACTTTATTATGCTGTAAAATGATGAAATCCGATCAGCATCTGCTGGAGAATGAGTCAGATCAGACCCTGAGCAAATGACCAAGCCGTCACACTTCTTGTTAACTCTTAACGTCTGCTTTCTGCCCCAGCACCCCTCCACATCACACTCTTTGTTGTTACCCCTCTTTTTGACTCTCTATCTCTCACTATTTGTCTCTCTGACATGAATAAACGGGGAATTTCTGCAGTCTCTGAATCTCTGTTCTTCCACTCTCTGACTTGAGTCACTGATGCAAACGTTTAAAGTAACTCTTCTGCCCACTCAACGTTTAGCCTCCAGCTTCAGATTCGAGTCAGCAATCGTGTTACGCTCAGTGACCGTCCACACCCAGGCCGGTCAGCATGTGATATTGCTTCTTACTGTCGCTCTTGACAGTAATGAGAAGTTTGTGTGTGTTCATTTGCTGACTTCGATGTTTCGACAAAGCCGAGCTCCACCACGAGGAAATGTATTAGTCAATCTGATGTACTACTGTAAAACTGGGTTGCTGAATGAGAAATATTTCCAAACTCGATTTTTCCATTTTCTGAAGAAAATGTGAATGGTGCTTCCCCAACGCTGCATTCGCCGCCACAATGATCTATGTGGTTGCTAAGGCATTGTTGCTAGGGTCCTCAGAGTGGTTGTATACTGGCCCCTTGACATGGTTTGGATCCTTCCCTCATCAACCGTTTGATGGAGATCATAAGTTTGGTCACTTTCCTTATTAAGCCAAAAGAATAAGCTATTGTTCACGAGACAAAAGTTAGGGAATTTTTTTTTAGGTAAAAGCAGAGTTTGACATTAACACCCGCCAATTGAGTGTGTATGTCAGCAGTGGCATGTAACATAGTCACTCCAGTCAGGTTAAATTTCACATTTAAAGGGATAGTTCTCCCAAAAATTCTGTTGCGTAGTGTAACACCGTGTCCTAACTACACGCGACGCACGATAAAAGGTATCTTTTCTATGTTAATCAGTAGGGCTGTCGCGGTAACCGCAATATTGTAGTACCGCGCTTCTGACAAGTCAACCGCAGAGGATTGCACGTAACCGCAGCAACTGCGATATTCACGTTTTTTTTTTATAAGGCTATACCCTTCTTGTTTTGAACTTAATGCATGTGTATTAAATGTTAAACAAGTTCATAATGATAACAAGACTGTTTATCATGGTGATGTGTAGCCTACAGGCTTCACACAGACAGTGAATGAGAGAGATCGGCAGAGCGCGTGCGATTACATGCGTCTGTCTTTGAAGTCGTGAAAAGCTTGTCGTGTCAAAGGGAAGCGAAAAATTTGTCGCATCATCATTTTAACGTTCTCTTCACGGGTATTTTCCCATAAATGCGCGTCAGCAGCAGCGCTGGTCAGCATCCCACAGCACAAGGAAGCCGAAATAAAATCAGTGAGTCACGCATTGAATCAATGGGTCTCTAATAAGTGAAGCATCAGCTTCAGCGTTGCCCATGCGACGCATTGCTGCTCAGCTGAGCCTTGAAAAGTTGAGTCTCAAAGTTAAAAATAATTAACATCTTGTTGAATCAGCTTTTTTAAACGTGTTAGTTGAATGAACGGTTCAATGATTCGCTCAAAGTCCGTTGTCATAACAATATGCGCGCTGAGTGAAAGTTTTTCAATGCGCACATACTGTAGACGCTGTTTAGTTTCGGTTACAATGGTTACTGAAAATGTCCTCGTTTTTGTCCACATCGTAAACATTATTTATATAGCAACAAAAACATATAAATTAAATAAATGGCGGTAATACCGCATATCGCGCTATTGAGCCACTCAACATTACCGCAAGGGAAATTCCATAACCGCGACAGCCCTATTAATCAGAGTTTTATGTCCTAACCAGACGCGACACGCGAAGTTTCTAAGTTAGATACGGTTCCTATTCCTGCGACGTCGCGGCTGATAGATCCGCCCACACAAAGATCTCATTGGATGGAAGTTCTGCGTGTCAAGCGATAACGGATAATTTACCTCAGATTTTGAAAGCATATAATTTAGCGTTCAAATTGAATTCTATCCAAACATACAACTGTACTTCATAACAAAATAAGTCAATGAGTATATTTTGTTAATGTTTTGATCTTTAATAATGTTATTTCTTGATTTGATTATGTCCTTACCCATTTCCAATGCGAGTGCGGGCCAGCAGTGCGCTTTCACAGAGAGACTCCGCCCACACGCTGTTCTGAATGGCTATGATTTTTGATTGATGTGTGGCGTCTCACAGTCGCGTGTGGACAGACACACTTGCTGTAGCTTGAATTTTATTGAGGCGGCTCGCTATTGGCCGACGCTGGTCATGTTTGTGATGCGTACGTACAACACAGAAGCGCTGCGCTGTTACACTACGTGAAATTTAAAGGCCCACAGAAGGAAATTAATAGTTGAATAAAGTCGTTATTTTTGTTTGTGTTTTTTGTGCACAACAATTATTCTCGTCGCTTGATGAACTTAAAATTGAGCAACTGATGGACTATTTTAACAATGTCTTTAATAACTTTTCTGGTCCGGCAAGTTTCAATCCCTTAGAAGCCTACGGAGGAGTGATCCAGCTCTCAGATTTAATCAGAAATATCTTAAATTGTGTTCTGAAGATGAACGAAAGTCTTGCGGGGTTGAACAACATTCAACAGAGTTTTATATTTTTATAGTTTGACGATAGTGATCATAATCCGTGGGTCGGGCGGACCAACTAATAAAAACATTACATACAAATGAATTGAGGGTGGATGACATAAATGAGTGTTGAGTTTAATAAAGACACGGATCTCTCATCAGCGTCACTCTTTCACTTTTGTTTTCAACAATGTAATTCTCTTTAAGGAAAACCAATCAAACAACGCATATCGGGCATTAAATAAGGTTGTAATTTTGATTTGATTGATAACAGCCTAGTGTCTTATTATTCTGATTTAATGGTTTGTTCAATTTTAAGAATATTTTAAATGAAAGATGGAGCATACATAAATTAGAGGGAAAAAAGCACTTTTATAAAAAATTATTTTTATAAGTGTGTTGCCAGCAGTGATGTAATGAAACATTGACAGGATGTAAAGCCTCTGTTTAGGCTATTATGGAAATGTAATTTTGGTTCGGGCGGTTGGATTATTTTTAACAGCGGATTCGGATGACTCAAAGTGCACCAGATTAATGAATTTATCTTTAAAATGTATTAAAAATTTTAGGGACCGCCTAGAGGTACCGAGCTCTCACAAATATGTTTTGGGAAACACATTAGGCTATATGATAGTCTACGAAAAATACAAATTAAATTATCTCATTAATAAAATACATGATCAGGATTTTACCACCTCTGCCTAGTTTTGATCCAGGAAAAACCCCGTAATATATATATATATATATATATATATATATACATATTTAAACTGTAGTCTTTTAAAAAGGCTTCTGAAAAAAATAAACTAAGTGCAATGTAGTGTTTTCAAAAATATAGATTTTTCAATACATTGATACTGAAATACCTGAGACGCTTCCAATACTAATTTTCCACAGAAAAGACACACAATACCAGCTTTCTCTCTCTCTCTATCCGACAGCGAGTTACAGACAAACCTGCCTCTCCTCACTCACTCCTTTAATAAGCTTCGGCTGAATAATGTTGGTGTTAGAGCTTGTTTCGCCATGGGATTTGTGCATAATTTTACCCATTCCCGCTAATTTTTTGCACAAACGTCGTTTCTCACTACTACATTCAGTTCTTTTTTTTTTTGCTGCTTATTGCTTTTAAACAGTCAAAAACACACAAAATAATGCGAAAATACAGGTCTTGGCGAGTACAAACGTAAACACAGAAAACGCATGTGTAACAGTATAATGGATCTGTGCGTCAGGTCTTAAAGTGACAGCAGCCTAATATTCCTGCTGCCAAATTATGAGATAATATTAAAATATCTATATGGCAGTTTTTCCCCATGGTATCAATGTCAAAATTGTGGCCAGTGAAAATGCTGAACTTGCAGTGGAAAACCACTAGCCACAGCGACTGCTGAGCAAAAAGGTTAATGTCAAGCAACAATCATACTGATGGTTGACATTTCAGTCTTCTCTAGCCAACATTTCTTAGAGATGATGGACACCATAATATCATCAACAGCACACGCTGAAATAATTACATCCTTTATCAGTGCCTTTGATGGCGAGTTCATGAAACGTGTGCGTCCACCTGATCCAGAACAGCAGCTTCGAGAAGCACCTGAGCTGTTGTGAAACTCTGGTGTGATCTCAGACTGAGTAAAACCAGAACCTCTCAAATCGAATATGAAAACGCAAGTCATAAACTCCCTAATTTCCATTTCACCTGATATCAACATAAGAAATTTCATACTCCCCAATAAGGTGGTGATACACACACTGGTTTATGGCGCTCAGGACGGAGGCGGACGCGTTCTCTCCCAGTAACAGGGAGGACGGATGTTTTGTCGAATATTTCACCTGAGAAACTCCCTCAGAGCGATTGGCTCTGGGCTGAAAACTGTTATTGTGACATTTAAAGGTTAAATATGGTTAAATGTCAGGAACTATGCGGGCAGGTGAGAGAGGCCCCATCCATAAACGACACATCCGAAACTTCGACGGCAAGACGAGTTCATCAGCTCACGAAGACATCATGCCGGTACATAACATCTGACAGCTTCAAAACAAAGACATATTTTTTCTCTCTTAAATCACGATGGGGTTTTCCACCGTTCTTTTTTATAGTTCACGATCAATATAAAAACGTATGCACTACATAATCATGGTCAATATAGGACAAAATGGCTGTAATGGTGATGTTTTGCATTTAGCTGGGCATTTCCCCACATTCTCTGTATATATATCGTCATCCTTAAAACATGACGCTCATGAATTTTAGATTAGTATTTTGATGTCCATAAAACCTATTAAATTTCATATTCAGTATTAATTCCTGTCACTATGAGTGCAGAAAAATCTGCAACTCAAAAAGTCTTGCAAAACATGATTTTGAAAAAAAAGTATTATCTAAGTTATATAAATTTGATTTTGTATTTGGTAACTTACAGAAATCTATATACAGTTTAAACCTTTTGTAATTTTCCAGTATGAACATTGAACAAATAAAAGAAGAAGCTGTGACAGAGCACAGATTTGTTTATGCTTTGCAACAAAGACTGCATGTATTTGATCAGAAATACAGTAAAAACAGTAATATTGTGAAATATTATTACAATGTCAAATAACAGTTTTCTATGTGAATATATAAAGTGTAATTTATTCCTGTGATAAAGCTGATATTCAACATCATTACTCCAGTCTTCAGTTCAGTGTCACATGATCCTTCAGAAATCACTCTAATATGAGGATTTCATGCTCAAGAAACATTTTCATTATTATCGAAGAGTTGTGCTGCTTCATATTTTTGAAGAGACACTGTTTCCCCAGAATTATTTGATGAATAAAAATTTCTAAAAGAACAGCATTTATTTCAAATCGAAACCTTATGTAACATTGTAAATGTCCTTACTGTCACTTTTGATCAATTTACTGTGTCTTTGCTGAATTAAAAATATGAATTTCTGTCAACAACAAAAAAGATTTATAAATCTTACAGACCCCAAACATGTGAACAGTGTATATTTCCAATTAATTGATAGCATTTAGATCATTCTTTTCCAACAATAACTTGGGTAATAGGGTATGCATCTGATCTTATGTGTTTTAAAACTAGATTTAATGCTATGGTAATATTATACATAGATAATACTTTAACTGGTAATAGTTCAAGTCTCTAGATCTAGTAATAATAGTTCTCATAAAAACTTGGGACTAATACTATAACGTTACCCTACTGACAAAAAGGACATAAGTGTCTCTATGCTGAAAACAAATGCCCCATAAAAAAACTTTTTTTTGCAAAATTATCTAATTATTTTAATAATTGTTACAACAGTAATTGATGAAGTGTATCTCCATCGTGAACTAAAGGTAATGTAATTTTTGCAGAACAGAAATGTGCATGATGATTCTTGTTATGCTAAAATTTAGTTTAGTCCCCTTTAACAGTTTCTGAGGTTTCGGTAGCACAATACTGTCCTGATTCTCATTTTCATAATAAATACAAAGGGGAAAAACTGAGATCAGTACTTTCACCAGTGTCAGGGTGAAAACCCCTTTCTCGTGCGTTTCCAGTATGTGTCTGATGACAGGTTGAATGATAATGCTTTTAGAAACAAAGCTTTTTCAGATTTCTCATTTATTAAACGTTACATGAAATCCACGATGTTCAACGGTGTATATAAATGCATCGCTAGAACATTCTGGCATTTATGTCTAACTTATCAGACAAAAAAAAAAAAATGGCTCAACTGAATTAAACCACGTCAACTGAAATTAAGATGTGGGGTCGAAACTGTCGCTTTGGTTCACGTTAGTCGCCATTTTAATCATATTTTAGCTTTCCTATAATCACACTTCTTCTTGTCACATGACCCAATACGTGAAGTTGTGTGAGGAGGATTATTACTTGTAACGACTGTCTGTTTTAAAAAAATGCGCTAAATTTAGCAATAAACACGTTGAAAATGCATTATACATACTATATTTTAAAATAGGCTTTTCTTAAGCAAATAATGGAATGAAAATTACTCACCCTCTGCTTAAAACATCTCTTGGTCTGTTTATCAGCGGCGCCAAAATCCAGTTTATCACGTGACGATGTATTATGCTGATTGGGGGAGACGTTAGGAAATTTGATTGGATTTATTAATTTATTTACAAAATATCAATTCCAAAATGTATTTAAAAAAAATTAAATACCAACATTAGGCTATATTTAGGCTACTTTCGAATTGAATATAGCTTTATTTGTAAAACTGTATTAGTTCACCCCAAAATGAAAACTCTGTCAGTTTACTCTCCCTCATTGTTGTTCAACCCTGTAAGACTTTCGTTCATCTTCGGAACACTAATTAAGATTTTTCTAAATAAATCTGAGAGCTGGATAACTCCTCTATAGGCTTCTAATGGATCAAAACTGGCTGGCCCAGAAAAGTTATTAAAGACATTGTTAAAATAGTCCATGGCTCAAAAAAATTTATCAAGCGACGAGAATTATTTTTGTGCGCAAAAAATAAAATAAAAATAAAAATAACAAATTTATTCAACCATTCATTTCCTTCTGTGGGCCTCGAGATAGTTCACATAGTGTAACAGCACAGCACTTCTGTGTTGTACGTCCTGGGACATTAGCGGTATCATTTTCTACAATGGAAGTGCAGGTGCGTTGATGCGTCGTCCATCTTTTTTTTACATAAATCGCTTCAGTGGGTTGTGCTACTGCTATTATTGTATGTGTTTTCTTGGATTGTTCTGCTGATGAAACAAGTTTCAACTTTTCAAGTTTCAGTTGACAAAAAAAAAAAAAAGAAGAAAATATCTAGACAACATAAGCTGTGGAAAATGATAAGTAATCAGGAAGCTTTATAAGCCGACATCTTTTTACAGCGGATGGCACTGAAAAAATCTTTTTACAGTGGATGGCATTGAAAAAATCGTTCTCAAACAGCCTCACTTTCATACTGTCATAGCACCGCTCTGAATAAAGTCCATGGTTTACAAGAGATAGCTGGTTTTGATTGTCTATTTTCATATGTATATATGTACCATCTGATTTGATCTTCACATCCCAATTTTAATAGATATTTTATTTAGATGCGAAATTGATGGTCGTGGTGAAAATGAAGTCATAACTGAGGGACACTGCTGCAAATGAGTATTAATGCCACACGTTAACTATAGGCTACTAAAAATGTTTGTTTTGCTCTTTGCTTCCATAATCAAAGTTTTGAAAATATATCATAGTTCATATTTTTCACATTGGAGGTTGGGGTAAAAGAGTTAGAGATTCAATACAAAACCCACAGAGTGGTAATATATACTAAGTGAGTGAAATATTGCAATATTTACGTGAAGTGGTATTTAAATAAAACTCGAAAACAATAATAATCGTGCAACAAAACTCAAAGTCCCAGAGTTCCTGATGCGCTCGTGTGAGGAAGTGACTGAACGCCCAATGAGAGGCGAGCTCGCGAGTGACACTGGTGTGGAAGCGCGTGCTCAACACTGAGCTGTCAATTACTGTTAAACAAGGACAGATAGACGTCAATACACGCTCCTGAACTCACAATCTGTGGACGACGCAGTTTTCGAAAATGGGTAAGCAATTATATTACTTTTAATGCACTTAATGTGTAATATCAACATGATTACGGTACATTTGAATGCTTTTAAATGAGTTTTTAACTAGAGTGAGATTGTCTGTGAACTGGCTTTCTAGACCTTGACAGGTTTCCTAAAACAAACCAGATCCCAGTTTTAGATTCAATGCCTAATTCATAGATTTAAGATATTATATACACTGTGCAGAAGGTATCAGTGCTTATTTATACGTGGCAATACATTTTAATTTAACATTTGAAATGGTTTGGGAATTAATCACTACACTATATGTCTATTGGCATGGCTTAAAACTATAATATTACCTATGATATTTTTGTTACTAGCACTTTTTTTACATTGCACATATAAGTGATATAATAGTGACTAATATATGTTTCAGTTTTAAAATTAACCATTTCTGAGACATTAAGTTAGTTGTTTTGACTAGTCCTGATGCTATAGCCAATGGGCTAGTTAAATTAAAAATCTTAGTAGAAAAACTGAGATTATACAATGAAAAATAATTAAGTGTATAAAGAATTTTCACCCAGAAATTGTTACACTGTAAAAAATAAACAATTGTTGGTTTAACTTAAAGTAAACATCCTGGTTGCCTTAAAAAAAATTGTGATTGGTTTAATCAACAGAAAATTAAAATATTATGTTATCTGAAACAAATGAATTATCTAAGTTGATTTGACAAAAGAAAAAAAAGTTGTGATCAACCTTTAAATTGGGTGTTTAAGTCATTTCAACTTAAATTACATTAAACTGACTTTAAAAATTAGTCGAATCTTGTATAATTCATAAAAACAAGTTGAAAATTGCTTACCTTGTTTTGATGAGATAACGCAATGTCAAACATACATTGTCATAACTTAATTTTTTAACAGTGTAGTAAATTTACATTTACTACTATTTTACTCATAACAAACAGTTATGAGTAAAATAATGAATTAATTCCATTTTTCAGGTAGAAAACAATTTAAATAATTACATGTATACTAGTGAAACTCACTACTGAATGTTTTCTTGTAAAACATACTCTAATAATCTTTATTTTATTTTTAACAGTGTATTAGCCTAACAAATGGTTAACTAGTGAAACTGAAAAAGATACTAATGACTAATTTAAAAATAAAATCCTAGTTAAATTGACACGTTTTTTTTTTTTTTTTTTTTTTTGTGAGTGGTAAGTGGCTTGCCATAGCTATTTCTGTCATTTTAGTAATTTGAGTGACAGTAATAAGGCGTATATATGAGTAACCATAACAAGTTTTGCTCTTTGAGGAAGTGGTTTAGAGAAATAGCAACACATTGCTGTTGAAGCGTAAAACCCCTCATCAGATACACTGACTGCAAACTGATGAAAGTGAGCTAGATAAGCCTAATGGCCCAACACACACATCACAGACACTGATGATAACTCTTCAACGTCTGACGTCGTCATAACTCCTGTGTGATGATATCACAGGGTTATTACATTATGATGTTGTTTTTCGAGACCAGAAAGATTGCAATCGTCAATCCGGGATGTGACAGATTCACCATCAGAAGAAAAGCCGCAAAGCCCAAGTAATATCGCTTTGTTAAATGCTGAAATCGAGGTCCATCATCCTTCCAGAAAACAATGCAGAAGTTGCTATCGCATCAGTGATAATATCAGTCGAACTTGTCACACAGTGTCTCTGCGCTGTGGCTCAGAAGGGGAAGTGGAATAACAGAAGGCTGTTGAGTGCCCTGGCACCGGAAGCGTCTCTGGATGTTTCAGACACACAGATATTCGAGTGTAAAGAGTGATGAGGTGCCCTGAACACATAAATCAGTGGTTTTTGTCAATGAGAAGCTGTCAGTTTACCATGGCTTGATCTGCTCGCTCGTGCATGGGACACTTGATGATATTGCTCTGAATAAGCATGTAAAAAAAGGCCGTGTACTGTATGTAATAAACACATGATTGATTCGGTGAACCAATGCGAGATATTGCTTTTATTATGATCTGAGGATCCGATCCGTGTCGGTTTTGTTAGACAGCACACAAAGTTTTTTTTTTGTTATATTCGAGCAAGTATCACAGCTGTGGTTTATGCATACAGACAGGAAGTAGTGTTGTAATCATGTGGTTTCATATTCGAATGTTTCTCTCTCTCACGTCTATTTAATTCAACGCTTCTAATGCAAAACTGCATTTTATAGAGCAGACGTGCTGTTGAGAGAGAGAGTCGCTCAGTTTATGTACATTCAGTACTTGTTTTGATTTTTTTGTGGTCATTGGGATTCCCAGGATTGTTGTTGATGTTGTTTACTCACAATCATGTCATTTCAAACCTGTAGGACTTTCTTTCTTCTGTGTGCAAAAGTATTTTGAAGATAGTGGTGGTGTTGTTAAATAAAACTAATCAAAATCGTTTTCTCTAATTGAAATAAAGTTGAAATAAAATATAAATATCGGATGAAAAACTTCAAAGAAATTTAGAAATGTTGCCTTGGCAGCTAATTGAAATAAATAAGTTTAAGTACCAAAACTGAAATTCTGATTTCAAGCTATAAATGTACAAATCGAAAACAAGAAATATAAATATTATTAGATGAAAATAAAAATTATTGTTATTGGCAAGTAGCTGAAATAATTCAGCGGAAGTACTAAAATTACTTAAACTAAAGCTGATATAAAAATGTGACGAAATATAAATTATAACATTATAAATGTTACATTGGCAACTAACTGAAATATGTAAGTTGACGTATAAAATACACTAAAATTACTAAAAATTAAATTAATTTAAATTTAACTTGTGCACTGTAAAAAATATTGATGGTTTAACTTAAAAAAGTAAGTAACCTGGGTTGCCTTAAAATTTTAAGTTGATTGAACTGGAAAAAGTGAGTTAATACAATGAAGGAGATTAATTTAATCATCAGAAACTCAAAATAATAAGTTATCTCAACTAAATAAATTATTAGAAAGTTGATTCGACAAAAGAAAATATATTGTGACAACACATTTTTTTTACAGTGTAAATATATATTAAGAAAATGTTACAAAGAAAATTATAACCAAAAAACCTAGAAAACTATAAAATTATAAATGTTATCTTGGCAGCTATACCTGAAATAAATAAGTTATCGCTCAAATTAAAACTGAAATAAAAATTATTTGAAGCAATAAATAGCCTATATAAAAATAATACAAATATAAATATTAGAATATATATTTCTATATATATACTAGAAAATTAGAAATGCTTGACAGCAAACTGAGATAAATAAGTTGACTAAAATTATACCTATCTATATAATATATATATATATATATATGGAAAAAATTAAATAAAAACTTGTTTGTAAAAATTGCAAAACAAAATTACTAAAAAATTACACTTAAAAATAAAAGTTAATTCAAAACATGAATAAAAGTATATAAAGAATAAAGTTTTTCAGCAGTTTTTGCCTATACAACGTCAGTCAACATGTACGTTTTTTTTTGTGGTTTTTTTTTTCGTTCCTGTCCCGCAGAAGAAAGAAAGTGATGCAGGTTTCGGTTAACGATGATCATGTTGAGTTAAAACTATCCATTTCTGAGTAATCCTAAAGTTACCCCAAACGTGTTAGAAATTCACCTTTGCTTTGATGCGGATTTTCGAAGAAAAAGGACTCTAAAAAAACATTTATTTATTATATTAACATATATTTATTACATTTATTTGCTATATATATATATATATATAACAGCTTTATAAAGCTGATCAGTTGGCTTGCTTGCTTTCTCATCAACACTGAAAACCCCATTAAAACATTTCATTCCCACACTGTAAAAAAAAAATATGTTCATGATTTGTAATCACAAAATTTTTCTTTTGTCAAATCAACTTAAATAATTGATGTGCTTCAGATAACATCATATTTTGAGTTTCTGATGATTAAATCAATCTCCTTCGTTGTATTAACTCAATGAACTTGAAATTTTAAGGCAACCAAGTTACATCATTTTTTTTAAGTTAAACCAACAAATATTTTTTTGCAGAACAGTGTAGATTCTTTAGTTTATTCCCACGATCGTTGACGTGTGTGTAACTGTGTTTCAGTGCTGGACCCTCGCGGAGAGGTCGAATCTGGAGAAGCAGAGCGTGAGGACTGTGAAAACACACAACAGGAGCTCGATTCACCAAAGCAGGTAATCTGCTCATCCTCAAGCCTTAAGACTCATTTCTGAGAACATCTGGTGGTTTAGCAGAGACTATCATATGACTTGAGTCCGATGCACTATTTTTATTGTGGTTCTGTGGCAAAGGCTGCGTAACAGTTCCGCTTTTGTTCCACTAAACGACTAAAAGCATATGGTTTTGAGTAAATAATGACTGAACGCGTCGCTTACTATCCCTTCAAGGCGTGAGAACGTATTATCTCGCAAACCTGAGCTGTAAACATGGATTTGAATTTGCATGGTAGTTTATGTAAATTTCACATAACCGATGAGTCTAAAATTTGCTTGTAAAAATAACATCTCACTTCCCCTTTCGATCTAATGACTGTTGCCAAATTGATTTCTGGTATTATTGCAATATTTCGGTTACGGAGAATGCTGATGTCAGGAACAATAGTTAGTCACATGACATCTTTATTATTTAGCAAGAAAATCCTCCTTTTTTTTTTTTTTTAATCTGTTGTGTGAAAAATCAGTGTCCCCGTATATTGACATATATTTACTCGACAAGTCTTTGCTCCCCCTTTTTTTTTTTTCATTTTTCGCTTCTTCATTTATGGCTTCACAGTGAATAAGTGAGTAAAATGTGGCATAGTCATTTCTTTTATGCTACACACACAGATAGGCATATAAACAATGGCATATGTTTTTTTCTCTCTCTCTCTCACACTTCTGGTAATTGAAAACAGCGTTTGTATGCTAGTGCAAAGATGCATCATATTTCCAGGGTGGCGTCAGAAGTTGAAAGCCGTGTGGTTTTGGTGGCGAGCGCTGGCCATGCCACTGCGTCTTCTTCTTCTTCTTCAACATGTAGAAACTCTCATTTTGAGAGTGTTATTGACACGTCCGCTGCAGACTTTACCCACGCACTTTTCCGAAATTTGAATGGTGGAAATTGAAGAGCTGCGAGTCTCTCACAGCTACTTTTAGCCACAGTTCGAGAGGGACACACACTCACACACACACACAAAACCTTCCTGTTTGAAACTTTAAGGTAGCGTCTAAGAGCTTAGCTCTTCCCTATTGTGGTCTTGATATGACTATATTAAATTGAACGAGTGATCTCATGTTTTTGTTGCATATCAAGTGCCCTCAATAGTTTAATGGCACGTACGTTGATGTGAATTCAAGCATTACCTCAGCTCTTTTATTAAATTTGTGGTTAAAAAGGACTTTGTAAGAGATAAAAGAGAAAAGGTTTCTGAAACCAGTTCATTTTTAAAGAGCATTTTTGATCCCAAAGTGGGCGGAGTTCGAACCCGCCTTTATCTGAACTTATTCTTAATAAATAATAATAATAATTTTGTGGGCGCCTTTCAAGACACTCAAGGACACTTTACAATAATAAAACACATAATTATACTGGGGAAAACAACAAAAACTAAAGAAAAAAAAAAAGTCTCCGCATATCATATCAGCTGCATATGATTTAAAAATTAAGAAAATATTTAAAATGTGAAAATAAAGTACTTAAAGATGATTTAATGAAGTGTTTATCGAATATAAGTGTATTTGAATAGGTTTTTAGGTGTTGGTGTAAAGAAGGGCAGCTATACGAGGGAAACATCATCAGTTCATAAATATAATCAAATACAGTGAATATGTTGTGTATTATAGTCAAGTCAGATTTATTTATATAGCGCTTTTTACAATATATATTGTATCAAAGCAGCTTCACAGTGATAAACAACTTAAAGGAGTAGTTCACTTTTTAAAAAACTTTTGCTGATAATTTACTCACCCCCATGTCATCCAAGATGTCCATGTTATTCTTTCTTCAGTCGAAAAGAAATTAAGGTTTTTGATGAAAACTTTCCAGGATTTTCACCATATAATGGACTTCAATGGGGTCCAAACGGTTCAAGGTTCAAATGACTGTTTCAGTGCAGCTTCAAACGACACCAGATGGTGAATAAGGGTCTTATCTAGGACCCTTCGAGTCATGACTCGAAAAAAGATTTGTTCATTTTGAGTCACGAACGCGCATCACAGAACAGAGCAAGGCGAGCATTTGAGCTTATAAAACTTAAACTTTGTTATTTTTTTTTTAAATGGCCGATCGTTTCGCTTGATAAGACCCTTATTCATCGTCTGGTGTCGTTTAAAGTCCTTTGAAGCTGCACTGAAACTCCCATTTGGACCATGAACCGTTTGGTTCCCATTGAAGTCGAAAATCCTGGAATGTTTTCATCAAAAACCTTCATTTCTTTTCGAGTGAAATAGCAAAACTCATTAACATGTTTCTCCTGATTAAAAGATATTTAAACATTTATTCCAAGAACGTTTCTCAACGCTATTCCTCGAAGCTGGTTATTATCAGTGTTGTCAATATAACAGGAAGTGTTTGGGTAGATGGCAATCAGATAAATCTCTATATGATATTTCAGTGAAGATGACTCAAACCAGGCTCGGTCGTACCCGTAGCAAAAAGGCATGTGTCAGTGCGTTTTCTCTGTTGTATTCATGGCCGAAGCGAGGGAAAGAATGAATCAGACTCTTTTTAGATGGGCCTACATACACGTATGATATTATTCCCTTTACACGAGAGAGATATACCCTTAGGCCTCAATGTTTACTCATTTCGGTACACTGAAAAGGGGCCTTCTTGTCTTCTATATTAGTCAGAGGTTAGAATAAAGCCCTATATGCTCAATATTAGTCATTGTAGAGGCCTTGTTCTGGGAAGAAGTTACCCTCTCTGAGGAACTCTATTCAGTGTGAAACTCACTGACTGAACATTACTTAACGGCACAGTTCAACCACCAAAGTCATCAAGTGGAAATCCAAAGCTTTCTGTGCGCAACGCACTGGGGAATTTCTCTTCTCAAGCTGTTATGAATGGTTTTCGGTGTGTGAATGTGATTTAACCAAATGTTTCCAAAACTTGTTTCCACCAACACAAACGTTTTAGCTGGTTTAAGATGATCTGTGCCCAGCTTAGGAAAGAGAAAAGGCTCATATTATACACATTTTCTTTTTCATATTATTCACACTTTATTTCAATAGTCCATGTCGACTTATTCTACCAAACCGTCTTCTAATACTATAATAACTATGTTAGGTAACACTTTATTTGATAGTGTCCTTGCTAAATATTGTTACATGTACTTACACTCTTGTTTTAACCAAAATTTGGGTCAAATATGGACTAACCCAAATGTTGGGTTAAAAAATGTCATTTCAAATTTTAACTTTTTGCTTCAAAACCAACTTTTTTTTAAATAAAATTTTTAACCCTACAACCCTACAACCCTACATATTTGACCCAAATTTGGGTTGAAACAATCCAGCATTTTTTAGTAATAATCATGCAATAAATGATTCATAATTACATGCAACCAAATCCTAACCCTATACTGAGTACATGCAGTTGCTCAATATTACTCAGTACTTAAATATATAACCACACTGTAACAATGACACGTTAATATAAAGTTAGTAAAATGTCTAAAGTGGACTATCAAAATAAAGTGCAACCAAAATGTACATTCTTAAAAATGCTGGGTTGTTTTAACCCAATTTTGGGTCAAATATGGACAAACCCAAATGTTGGGTTAAAAATGTCATTTCAAATTTTAACTTTTTGCTTCAAAACCAACTTTTTTTTAATTCAATTTTTAACCTAACATTTGGGGTTGTCCATATTTGACCCAAATTTGGATTGAAACAATCCAGCATTTTTTTTAGTAATAATCATGCACTAAATTATACACGCAACCAAATCCTAACCCTATACTGATGTAGTTGCTCAATATTACTCAGTACTTAAATACACTGTAACAATAACACGTTAATATAAAGTGTAACCCAAAGTTACATTAGAAGAATGTCTAAAGTGGACTATCAAAATAAAGTGCAACCAAAATGTACACTCTAAAAAATGCTGGGTTGTTTTAACCCAATTTTGAGTCAAATATGGACAAACTCAAACATCGGGTTAAAAATGTCATTTAAAAATGTAAATGTGTCCATATTTGACCCAAAATTGGGTTAAAACAACCCAGCATTTTTTAGAGTGTACATTAGTAAAATGTCTAAAGTGGACTATCAAAATAAAGTGCAACCAAAATGTACACTCTTAAAAATGCTGGGTTGTTTTAACCCAATTTTGGGTCAAATATGGACAAACTCAAACATTGGGTTAAAAATGTCATTTAAAAAGTGTAAATGCGTCCATATTTGACCCAAAATTGGGTTAAAACAACCCAGCAATTTTTAGAGTGTACATTAGTAGAATGTCTAAAGTGGACTATCAAAATAAAGTGCAACCAAAATGTACATTCTTAAAAATGCTGGGTTGTTTTAACCCAATTTTGAGTCAAATATGGACAAACTCAAACATCGGGTTAAAAATGTCATTTAAAAATGTAAATGTGTCCATATTTGACCCAAAATTAGGTTAAAACAACCCAGCATTTTTTAGAGTGTACATTAGTAAAATGTCTAAAGTGGACTATCAAAATAAAGTGCAACCAAAATGTACACTCTTAAAAATGCTGGGGTTTTAACCCAATTTTGGGTCAAATATGGACAAACTCAAACATTGGGTTAAAAATGTCATTTAAAAAGTGTAAATGCGTCCATATTTGACCCAAAATTGGGTTAAAACAACCCAGCATTTTTTAGAGTGTAAATGTATACGATTAGTTAAGGATCAAAGTTTTTCATAATGACTATTGTCCACCCATACTACTCCATCTTTAAGACTTCTCCATGAAATGAGAATCTACATTGTTAAAAGCGCTATGACTTGACTTGTAAATTAACTCTTTAATAATTGTTTCCATCCTACAGCTCCTTTAACAGCCAGATGGTCTGTCATGCATCAAGCCTCAATGTATATGCAACTTCTGAAACAATTAGCTTACATGAACTGATTTTCTGGAGTTTACCAGGAAGCCGTAAGTCACGTGTGTTGTTTCTGAGTGGGCGATACTTGACGGCTGGCGTTCATTTCTGCATGCCTTCACTCTTTCATTTCTCACTTGCGGCCTGCCCTCACTGTGGGTCATTGTCTTGTGTTTCTGCGCGTTAGCTTTAGCACTTCCACTTTGGCGTGATCAGCTTATCACTTTGCCACTCAGGGTGGATGTGCTGTTTTTCTGTAGATAACACTCACTTACTTCCCTGTTTCACCAGGGCTTGTTCCTTTCTGGTTATGCAAGAACATCTATAAGGTGTTCAAACACACTGCGAAAAAGCCCAGGCAACATTAGCAGAGCCATGATGTAGTGGGTATTTGCACCAACAGAGGGCGCTGCGAGGAATACTGATTACTTTGCGCCGCTACATTTATTATGAAAGCTTTTCAGAGCATTATTATCATCATGTAGCAAAAGAGGATTCAAGATAGTCACATACTAGCTATTCATCTGTTTGTATGTGTAATCGCTCCTACTTGACAAATTCGAACCCCATGTCTATGATATGAAGCCGCAGCCGCTAGCATCAATCGCTAGTGCGCCTCTTGAGATCAGGGGAGTGAGGTTTACATGCACATCGTGTCATAAACTGTAAAAAAATATACAAATGTTAAACGTCTGAACTTATTATTCTCATCGGAGAGGCCTTTATTATGAATTAAAATTAAGAAAATATTCAAAAGGTGAAAATAAGGGTACTTAAATATGATTTAATAGTGAGAATGAAGTGTTTATCGGGTATAGGGCTGGGGTTAAGAAATAAATGACACGCATAGCAAATAATATTTGATAAGTTAAACAAAAAGTCATTAAAAACAAGCAGACAAAAATATTTTGCATCCGTTCATAGACGATAAGTGAGGTTTCAATTTCAGAAATCTGGTCACGTTATATTACAAACATGGATGATGCCCTAAATCGTGCTGTGTTTCAAGGGCTGTGGCTTACTTTACCCCCCTTATGCTCTTAAATAGGGCATCATTTGAGGGGACAGCTATTTGTTGTGGTGTCTGAAACCAGAGGCGTTTCCTGAAAACTTGTGTTTTTGTCTAGATTAGCCTTGATTAGCACTTTTTTACAAACTTATACAAAGAATTCTTAATATGGAAATAATGTAATTTTAAATCAGTATGCTCTTGTGTAAAATTAACAAAAAATACACTTTAATGTCATTTCTATTGAAACTTTGAAACTATGTTTGTAATTACACACTTTTCAATTCAGTACATTTAAAATATATATTCACTTTAAATGAAATATCAGATTTATAACTAATCAAAAGTGCTTTAATATGTTAGTCAACACATCAAAATAGTTCTTTAGGATGACAAAAGTTTATTAAACATAATGACATTTAAAAGTGTTGTGAAAGTGAGGCCTTTTATTTCAGCATTAATAAAAATATTATTTCTGCATGTACAGTTTCTTTTAAATGTATTTGTAAGATTTGAAGTACAGAACAAGTGTTCATTGAATACTATTACACATGCACAAGGTCTTTTGATTAAATTGTATAGACAAGTGCAAACTGAGGAACATAACTATCTGATAATCTCACTTCACTTTTTTAGTATAATATACAGTCAAATCAAAAATTATTCAGACACCAGATGTACTTTTAGATTTTTATTTTTATTTTTTATTTTTTGGTAGAACACTATAGTTAATTTATGTAAGTGAGGATAGCAAAATAAAGTAAACTGTGACATATTATACCCAAAAATGCAACTGTTATTCTCTAATTGTGTAGTTAAAAGTAACAGCTGACAGATATTCAACATAATTCATTTGCGAGACGTCTAGAAGGACGGACAAAACCAGTCAAATATTGACTGGGAGTTCTTCTCATATTTGATTACCATTTTCTGAACTATAGTGAATAAACTGAACAATGTCTGAACAATTTTTAGTTTGGCTGTAGATGCATTCATTGTGATTTTCAGCTCTCGCCCTCTCTCTCTCTCTCATGCAGTAATTGCAAGGTTTCTCATGTTTGCAGCACTTGAGTCTTGATCACAGCACTAGTGCATCTCTCATTTGTGAAAACCCCACCAGTGGTTCGGTTTCCCTTCAAACAGGATGTCTGGTTACTTATTGAAAGTGGTGGTGAAAGCCAAAGCTGTTGTGTTTTCAGTCTCGCACTCTGAATATGACTGGAGTTGCATGAACACCTATATCACCTACAATTTTGCATGAGGCTTTCAGAAAATGAATCAGGTTCATCATGCTATTTGTGTGAAAGTGAAATTTGAAGGTAATTCGAAGCACAATTACGCCGCTTCCTGTAAATGACACAAACTCTCCCACATATATTCATATCTTGCCTATATCGTGTACAGTGCACATGCACACTGTATATTTATTGACAATTGAACTCTTATGTTGGGAATCCTGAACTAGACAGAAATTGAAAATGATGTGAAATTTATGCACTTTTATCACAATTTCACCTTAAAAAAGGCCTATTTTTTTTGCATTGCGACCATTTAATTTTCTCTCAATTTTTCACTACAAAATTTTTCACTACATCAAATCAACTTTATAATAATTTAATTAGTTGAGATAACTTATTATTTTGAGTTTCTGATGATTAAATTAATCTCCTTCATTGTATTAACTCACTTTTTCCAGTTCAATCAACTTAAAATTTTAAGGCAACCCAGGTTACTTACTTTTTTAAGTTTAACCAACAATATTTTTTTACAGTGGAGTAATCACAACATTTTTTCTTTTGTCAAATCAACTTTATAATAATTTATTTAGTTCAGATAACATATAATTTTGAGTTTCTGATGATTAAATCATTCTCCTTCATTTTTATTAACTCACTTTTTCCAGTTCAATCAACTTAATATTTTAAGGCAACCAGGTTACTTACTTTTTTAAGTTAAACCATCAATATTTTTTTACAGTGTAATGGTGATTCTTATTAAATTCTTATTACTTGAAAACAAATAGTTTTTAATATAAATCAGTAAACAAGCAAGACTACCATCATTTACATTGTTTATCATTTGAATATAAATAAATAAAAATACAGTAATAATGTAGTAGAAAATAATGTCACAGCAGCTTATGTTTTCCACCTATTTTTATGCGCATTTTGGGATATTGCATAAAAAACGCTGTAAGGAAACGCCAAGATGCTCATAAATATTCAATATTTTTTATCTGATGACAAAACATACGCTTTACTGAACAAATTATGTGTGAATAATAAATTAAATGTGACTTTGCCTGTATAGACGACATACCTGGAGTAGCCAGTCATATTTGGCGCCAGTTTTGACGATTTACCTCTCGCTTGATGGAAATGTTGCTTTTTTCGCAAATGTTTAATGCGATATTTCAATTTTGTTCAGCCAGATATTTGTTGAATTTTTTATGGACAACTTTCGTGATTTTGTGTCTTTTAACCATACGCCATTTTCCCACTAGACCACCATGGAGATGGAGAACTTGGCATCCACAAATAGCAGTGATGAGGCTTCCAGAACTGACCAATCAGAGAGTGAAGAGAGGACATTTGTGACCAATCTGTACTGTTTTATGAAGGAAAGAGGCACGCCGATCGAGAGAATTCCCCATCTCGGCTTTAAACAGAGTGAGTCTGAAAACTGTTGCATCTTATATAATATCATTTAAATCAGTGCTTTTGGCATTGAACATCATGTGGTAACGCTACACCAAAACCTCAACTCTAAAAAACATGCAAATGTAATTTATGTATATACTGTATAAGGGCTGTCAAACGATTAATCGCGATTAATCACATCCAAAATAAAAGTTTGTGTTTACATAATATATGTGGGTGCACTGTGTATAATTATTTTGTATATATATATATATATATATATATATATATATATAAATACACACACATGCATGTATATTTAAGAAAAAAATATTATTTATATATAAAATAAATTATATATAAATCTATATACAGCATATACATGAAAATATTTCATAAATATATACAAGCATGTGTGTGTATTTATATATATGAAATAATTATACACAGTGCACCCACGTATATTATGTAAACACAAACTTTTATTTTGGATGCGATTAATCGTGATTAATTGTTTGACAGCCCTAATATATTACAAAAAGCTGCTTTGTCTTAATGATATTCAAAATAGCTGAGAATTTACTTTGTAAATGGGTTGATGCTCTCAGCAGCCATAATTCACCTCACAAAACACATTGTCATCATAAACCATGTTTAAAACTATATATAACTAATGCATTTTATTATTAACATTGCGCACCAGCTGAGAACCACTAACATAAAAAAAACTGTATCTGTCACTTTCCGCGAATACATTTATAAGCATTAAAGACACAAACTACATGATTTTTGTTGTAAAAACTGCTGGATAAATGATCTAAAATATATACATTCTTAAATTAGTCTTGACCTTCTCAACTCCAGCTATTGAAATCATTAGTCATAATATGGTATTATCATTAGTCACAATTATTTGAATGTGACACGTTACAGGTACTTACTAAAGTAATAACAGTATGCATAATTACAAGCAACTATTCCTTAACCAAACCCTAACCATAACTCTATAATAAGTACACGTGGTTAATTAATATTACTCAGTACTTATTTGAGTAACTGCATCACCTGAAAATAAAGTGTAACCTCTGAATTTTACAAAAATGGCTTTGTCGAATGCATTTGTCAAGCTCAAACTAGGACTGTCAAACGATTAATCGCGATTAATCACATACAAAATAAAAGTTTGTGTTTACATAATATATGTGTGTGCCCTGTGTATAATTATTTGATATATATATAAATACACACACATGCTTGTATATATTTAAGAAATATTTTCATGGATATACTGTATATAGATTTATATTTAGGGCTGTGCAAAAATTAATTGCGATTAATCGCATCCAAAATAAAAGTCTGTGTTTACATAATATATGTGTGTGTGCTGTATATAATTATTTTGTATATATAAATACCTATGCATGCATGTATATATTTAAGAATTATTTGCATTTAAATTCTGTATATATTTATATATATATATATATAAATACATAATCTATATTATATAAATATAAATATTTTATATATGAATTACACATTTTCTTAAATATATACATGCATGTGTGTGTATTTATATATACAAAATAACTATACAGCACACACAAATATATTATGTAAACGCAGACTTTTACTTTGGATGCGATTAATCGCAATTAATTTTTGCACTAGCCCTATATATAATTTATTTTATATATAAATAATATTTTTTCTTAAATATACATGCATGTGTGTATTTATATATATATATATATATATATATATATATATATACAAAATAACTATACACAGTGCACCCACATATATTATGTGAACACAAACTTTTATTTTGGATGCGATTAATCGCGATTAATCGTTTGACAGCCCTAGCTCAAACACGTAACAATTTTATTGTAAAAAATATTTGTTTATTAATTTGGAAGAAAACTAGCAAGCCAGAAGTGAGCGAGAGTGTTGTTTTAATTACTTTATATGAAATATACTTAAAAAATAAATAAATCTAAACTGCAGCAGTGTTCCAGAACATGTTTCCACACCTTATACCAAATTAATATATAATAAAAATCGCCTCCTTTTACTGCTCTTTTGTTGAAGCACTAAAATGACAATGTATTTGTGCATTTTGTGGGAAGTGGATCTACATATCAACCCCTTTTCTTTTTTTTTCCAGTCAACCTGTGGAAAATCTACAAAGCTGTGGAGACTCTTGGAGGATATGATGCGGTAGGTGTCCTCAAGCAAACAAACCTTTCACAACCTGTTGCTGGTCTATCTCCCCCCATCTCTCATTCATGCCACTGATAGCACTATCTTGTCGATATATTGTGCAAGTGTGCCAACTGCCCAGGGCTTCCGCACCTCACGAGGAAGTTGAGAAGCAGGTCATGCATTCGCCGCTTGCTCTTGCACAGTGGAAACTATGATGGCTTTAGGTCACACCATACATACAGCAAGTGACCGTTATGACCACAATGAGAATGGGGTCCATCCGCCACTTGCTCTTTCTGTCCAAACCTGCCTCTACAAAGCTTTGTTCTCACTCTTGAGTTTCCACTCACTCTAAGGTGCTAAAGTGTTTGTATTTTAATAAGTGTGCGTGTGGTCAGTTAAACCGATGTCTGTCTGTGTATAATTTTAGCCTTGGTCAGAGGGGGTCTTGCTTTCTTGGTGTGAATGGGGTCTGGGAGTGGAAAGTTTGACCTTGTAAGAGTCATGCAACAAACAAGAAAGCAAAGAGTGCCATTATTGCATCAGACAAACTTTATTCCAGTAACTCATCTGAAACGAATGTGTTGCTGCCTCTGAACCTGCCAATAAAAAGTACCTTGCTCATTAACTGATTTAGCAATGTGTCAGGCAGTAAGAGTGGCGTTCGCATTGTAAAGCTGAAACCTTTAACAGCCTGTGAAAATAAATTTTTTGGTATGTACTTAGACACAAATGAGGAAACCTCTGAAACCATGCAGTGACTAATCATGAAGTTCCACTATGACAAGAGCTGATCAGACTGATAATGCAATGCATGCAAACTGTGAAACAAAATGCAAGAAAATTGAATTAAATGATCCGTAAAGATCCGTCATATTTGGCTGTTTGCTCTTTTAGTTAAAGGAGACCTCTAAGCGTCTGTATAGCCTATATGACATCCTTTAGTTTTTTCTGTTAATTATTATATTGTTGGGCTGCGTGTCTATTTTTCGAACTTAGAATGCATTATGTTGGTTTGATTGCGTTTGTTACATGAGAAAATAAGTATTTGTCAACCCGATGTAGTAATTTGGGTGTTGGTTGGGTCGCGGTCTTAAAGGAGTAGTTCACTTTTAAAAAACTTTTGCTGATAATTTACATCCAAGATGTCCATGTCTTTCTTTCTTCAGTCGAAAAGAAATTAAGGTTTTTGATGAAAACATTCCAGGATTTTCTTCATATAATGGACTTCAATGGGGTCCAAATGGTTTAAGGTCCAAATGAGAGTTTCAGTGCAGCTTCAAAGGGCTTTAAACGATTCCAGACGATGAATAAGGGTCTTATCTAGCGAAATCGGTCATTTCAAAAATAAATCAATTTTTTAAAGTTTTATAAGCACAAATGCTCGCCTTGCTCTGTTCTGTGATGCGCGTTTGTGACTCTCCTGTTCAAACTTGTTCATCAAAATGAACAAATCTTTTTTTGAGTCATGACTCGAAGGGTCCTTGATAAGACCCTTATTCATCGTCTGGTGTCGTTTAAAGCCCTTTGAAGCTGCACTGAAACTCTCATTTGGACCTTGAACCGTTTGGTTCCCATTGAAGTCCATTATATGGAGAAAATGCTGGAATGTTTTAATCAGAAACCATCAGTTTTAACTTTTCAACTGAAGAAAGAAAAACGTGGACATCTTGGATGACATGGGGGTGAGTAAATTATCAGCAAAAGTTTTTTTAAAAGTGATCTACTCCTTTAATGTCAAACGGGTCTGGTATGAAATAAAATTAATGCTCCCATTGTACAATGAAATTCTGCAGGCAAATTCTCAAAGTAAATGTGAACGCACCAGTAGAAAGAAGAACTAGAGATGCACTGATATGAAAATTTTGTTAAAACTGATAATTCTTTATATTTAAAAGCCGATAGCCGATATATCGGCCAGTAAATCGTAATCCAAATTTTTTTTAGAAAAACAAGTCTCACCATTAAAAGCCATGTCCCAAACACACTCATCATAATTTTATGTAACATATATGACAGACTGATCATGTTGCTCTACAGTGATTTCAATCATAAATCTGGCAATTCATATCCATCATGTTGAAAGGAAATAATCCATTATTTCTCAGCTTTAAGATATATTCCTATTGGGCATATAACGAAAACATTAAAAATGAACATATTCCGGACGATACCGATATGGTGGTTGATATATATCATGCATCCCTAGAAAGAACGTGAAAATCACTTTTATTATTTGCTGTGTGGTGTGGCCTTGTCGTTAGTTAATCTGTCCTGTAGTTGAAAGAAGTATTACTAAAGATTAGGCAGTTAAGTTCAGTTCTTTTTATAATAATATGTATAATAATAACGCTGTGTTTGCTCACAGGTAACAGCGCGGAGGCTGTGGAAGAATGTGTACGACGAGCTGGGGGGGAGTCCAGGCAGTACTAGTGCCGCCACATGCACACGCAGACACTACGAGAGGTAAACACACTTGCAATCTCAAACAAACCTAATGATTTGAGGTGTCTTGGTCATAACTAATCTTTGCAACAGAAGTGAATCACTTTAGCGGGACAATAACATTATTCAAGATCTGCTGTAAAGCCAAAACCATCTCTGTTGCTTTAATTTCCTATTATCACTGTACGCTGCTTTGAAACAATCAATGTTGTTAAAAGCGCTATATAAATGAAGGTGACTTGACTACAGTGCAGAACGAGAAGTTGCGATGAAAACTCTTACAAGCAAGACTAACTCACAATCTCTTTCTTTGTGCAGATTGGTGTTGCCCTTTGAGAGGCAACTGAAAGGAGAGGAGGACAAACCACTGCCACCCTCCAAACCTCGCAAACAGTACAAGAGGAGCCCTGAGAACAGGGGAAGTAAGCCAGAGAGCAAGAAGAAGAGGAAGATGGAGAGAGAAGAGTGCGAGGTGAGCGGAAAGAAATGCATTTCGTTCAAAGAAGCTCTTTGTCAAATGAGAACTAGTGAGAAGTATGTGATGACGCAAACAGATTGTTGATTGATTCATTGAAGTGGACTGACTGAGCCAATTAAAGGGTTAGTTCAGTATTTTACACTTAAAGCCCTGTTTTAAGATTGTTTCTGAATAAATAGCACGGTTAAGATTGAAATTTGGACAACTGCTGCTGTCCCGGGAGTTTGAGGTTTGTGTTAGCACCCCCTCACCCCCACAATGGTCGTCTATGTGATAGATAGATAGATAGATAGATAGATAGATAGATAGATAGATAGATAGATAGATAGATAGATAGATAGATAGATAGATAGATAGATAGATAGATAGATAGATAGATAGATAGATAGATATGATGCAAAAAAGAGTCTTAGATGATAGATAGATAGATAGATAGATAGATAGATAGATAGATAGATAGATAGATAGATAGATAGATAGATAGATAGATAGATAGATAGATAGATAGATAGATAGATAGATAGATAGATAGATATGATGCATAAAAGAGTCATACATGGCTGTTTAAGAAATGAAAAGCTACACACTCCATCAATGAGCTGTTGCTACACACATAATCACTGCAATAATGATCCAATCACAGACTCTTCAGCACTTGCCTATTTAAATCCAAACAGGGACTTTTAGTGTATGTGTGTGACGATCCATCAGTCTGACGCATCTCACTTTCGTTCTCAGGACAAACTGGGATCAGATCATCACTGTGAGAGAGGCATGTGTTCCCATTCCAGTTCGTGGATGCCATCCTCCGACTCTGAGCACCCGCCCACGGCTCCCGTCCACGGCCCCAGAGAGATCCCACTCCTTCAGACCCCCATCCCGGCTGAGGTGATCTCTCCCTTGGAGAAGAAGAAGCGTATGGCTCAGGCTAGCCTCACCATCCCTGCCTCTGGCTCCGTGGAAGACGGTACCGAACTGGAGAGACCCTCCGTTATCCACATATCCCTCTCAACCCAGTCTCCCGCCAACCCTTCCTCCACACGCGCCCGACACTCCTCCGAAGGCTCGCCCCTTCCCGTCTCCTCTCCGTCTGACTCCTTGTCCCGAAGCCCGTCTCCTTACTCGGTCTCATCCGAGGACTGTATAGCCGTGACGACCCAAAAGTCTCCCGTCAAAGAGACCGGAAGTAAAACGCCTTCTCGTTTGCCAACTCTTCCCACATCCAAGCCTAGTAGCGCCGGAGTTTGCAAGCCTCTCGGTTGTTACCCCAACGCCAACAGCAAAGAACTTGCCAACTATCACCACTACCATTACCGGGAATACCTGCAAGCTGGCCAAACCCATCCCGATAAAACTCAACGGAGTCTTTTATGGACCTCGGATGGCAAATCCGCCACCAGACTCGCGTCCCACAGGCTTCCCTCGCCCGTCTACACCAACGCCTGTTGGGTTCCTCGTGCCTCAAGCTTCTCGAAAGTCTTACCACGTGATCCCTGTAGGCTAACACCCAGTTTTAAGCCACACATGTCCTATCACCAGCACCTCCTAAAGAGGCCTACCTCCGATGAAGCCTATTTGAAGAAGATCCCAGTGTCCTCTCAGCTTCGCATGACGACGGACAGAAAAGAGAAAGGAAAGACTATGTTGCCGAAGCCTCTTCCTAGTACCCAGCAGTACTTCTTCCACCCCCATGCCGGTTTAACAATGCCCTACATGCCAACCTCAGAGAGGTCCCGGGGAGACTTATCCGAACAGTTGAAGGCTCTTCAACCTGTACTTCTCCCAACACATCTAACAATACCTAACGCTCAGACCCACTCTATGCATTGTCCACCAGTGGGATCCCCCTTTCTTGGCTCTTATGAGGCATCCTTGCCTTCCTATCCTTACCCGTTTCCAATCTGGCATTCACCGGCTGGGTACAACATGACAGGCCTGCAGCCGTACTGAGCTGTTCTGAAACTTCTGGTCAAGACTTCTGTTGTCAACATGAAATCAAAACTGAACCTAGGACATATTTTAGCCATCAAGTCTTAAAATGTGATAACATGCTCATAGAGTCCCCCTGTGGTGAAAAGCAAGTTTTTATGTCAGTGTGGTGTTTTTAATATGCTTTAAGTATTTCCTCCTTAAAACTGCAGTGAACCAAAGACAAAGTTTTGAAATCAAACGACCTTGTAACCAATCAGATCAACGTGTGATCGACAACCAGCGGATCTCTGAGCTGAGTGAGTGTGGAGGCGGGGCTCATTTGCATATTCATAGAACCGCATATACTAAATGAGGCAAGGGTGTCGAGTTACATTCTAAGGCATAATAATTATTTTAAAAGGGAAAAACGTTCAAATATGTCATTTTGGTGATCAAATATGCGTTTTAATGGATAAATGATTGACTACGGGGGACTTTAAATTAAACTAACGTGTGCTGGCTGTTTCATTTCCTGCACAAATGACTACAAACTCTGGAGTCCTTTTTCAAAATAGAGTTTCTGGATCATTTTACAAGAAGTAAAATGGGTTGTTAATTGTTTCATGTTGATTTTAAGACTAATGCCAACTGGAAGACTTGCATATGAGGTCCTGTAACTGGTAGAGCGTCACTTGCAGCGCCATATTCATGGAATTCGATTCCCAACAGCATACACACAATACTGGCAAAATGCCTCAGTGAATGCTTTGGATGACCAAATGCTGTGAAATGTAAATGTTACATAGTACACATGTTGACAAGTCTATGTAGCTATATCTGCTAAAGAGAATTGCTTTTTAGTTGAAGTGGAATAAGTGTACACAATATTTCAAGCCATTCATCTAACGAATCAAACTTACTTGTGTACGGTTCAGGGTCCTGAGTAAATTATCAATATTTTTATATTTTTATGAATCATTACCAAGGCCAGTCTGGCTCAAATTAGAATTTTCATATAAAGGGAAATCCTTCAAAATTGTATTTTTATGTTTTATCTTTATATTACAGTCTCAAGGTACTTGCCACATTGAAAAATGCACCGAAAATGTGAAAAATGTCTAATGTACAATTGTATACTGAATGTAAAAATATTTTTGTATAAAATAAATGTCAAGATCATGTCATGTGATTTCAATGAAAATATACTGGCAATGAGAAGACGCATTATAAATGCTGAAACACCACATTTATTTTAGATATATAAACACAGACAATTATTTTTAAGTACTTTAAAAATAGATGGAACGTAGTTTGAGTCCCACGCAGTAGGGAATGTAATTTCTTTGTCTAAACATTGAAAAGTAAAGACATCTGTAGACATTATCAACCTTGCAAAAATGTGCAAACTTGCGTTATAGTCGTCGTTTTTAAGCAACAGCTCATTCATGTAACAGAACAGGTAATGCATTGTATTTTTGAGGAAAGTTTGGAAGTATCAGAGCCACAGTGAACAATAGGGTAGGCAAACTTTCTCATAATACAATGAAACATACATTCCAGGTAGGAAAACAATGCAGACTTGTACATTTCAGATTTGCACAAAGACAGTTTCTTGAAGTTAAATGTTAAGCAACCACAGAAAAAGAACTAGGTCCCTATAAAAAGTGCAATTCTATTCTTGGAGATTGTGCGCAAGTCACACATCTATAGTGTTTGAGTCAGTATGGGAGTGTTCAGTGCATGTTTTAGTGGGGTAACTCGTGTGGAACGAGTTTGTAGTGAGCGCCACAGGATGGGCAGCGCTGGGCTTCACCCTCATGCAACCAAAACCAAACCACTGCAGTGTTGTCTTCTTCACCTTCAAATACAAAAGGAAGAAATAAATAAATCAGATAGGCGCATTTAGGCTTGTCCGAAGATCATCATGATGGCTCGTGCTAATAATATACATAATTGACAACAGCTTTACACTTCCCATCCACCTATTTTTTTAATGCACATTTTGGGATATTGCATTTTGTAAAAAAAAAAAAAAAGAAAACACAAGATGCACATAAAAAAATGCATTAAAAAAGCTCCAGAAGCATTGCAGCATGTTTCAATACTCATTAATGTGAGATAAGGATGAACTTGTCTAGAAAAATGTCTAAACAGAAATCAGTATTTTAATTTCACTTACAAACACAGCCAACAATCCTCTTGTTGGTTATGGAGGGGACGATATGAGGGTCTTGTTTGGAGCCTGCGTACTCCTTCGGTTTTAAGATGTTATATGGATCCTGGAGGAGAAAAGCAGCATTGGTTCTCCTGAACTCATATTACAGCTCTCTTTATTTTACCGCTAAACACAAGATACTTGCCAATCCTTCCTTGGAAGCTTTCAACACGATCTTCTCCAGACCGGTGGCCTGCTCATCATCTGTGGGAATGCCTGAACAACACAAAATCACATTCTATTAATATTACAGAGTTATTACTGCCCCTCATAAAGACATTTATATTTCTGCTAGTACTATAGTCTTTAAGTGACTGAAATGATTTTAGCCACATATAGACACACACATTTTAACTATTTAAGTCCACTTGAAAGAAATGATTTACAGGGACATAAATACTATAGATGTAGTCAAATACATACACTCAAACACACACACACACACACACACACACACACACACACACACACACACACACTTGCATCCCATGCTATTATTGTTATTATTCTACAAACTAGCCTGATCTATTTCCTGCAAGGGCGACTAAGACTAAATAGGATGACAGCGATTAACAGGATTAGACATCAGTAGGAATTCACTGACAACTCTGTAATGAGGAAATAACGATGAAGTCGTTGCGAGAATTTGATAACAAAAATATTTTGTAAAGAAGATGAATGTTTATTTGAAGCGATGGGACAGTGACGCACTACAAGTAACTCAAAAAGGCCGATTTACTGTCGATCTAAGCTCTATCCAGTTCCAACACACACACACACAAAACAAAACCATTGATGGACCAGTACCTCCAGATGCCAGTTTCCTTATGGCAGCTTGAACTGGGACAGGCCGACGGCTGTAAACAACAGCACGGGTCGCTGATCTCAAAAGGAGTTTGGCCGCCATTCTTTCTCACAGACACACTGCGCATGCGTCGCAGCTTATACTCGCTTTGTGCACCAATTGAAACACTGCGCATGCGTCACAGCTTTAACAATTTAAAGCTAAAAACTTCTATTAGATATCCCGCTACTGACAGTTTTTTCAAGTTTCTAAAAGTGTATTTTTATTTTTACTATTGAGAATTGCATTAGACCCATTAACAGCTAAATTTGCTCGATTACACTGACTTAATAATACATTTAATAATTAAACGTACAGTATGTACATTAATGCACAATAGACCATTAGTTTGTTAAAAAAAAAAAACGTTTTAGGCTAGATAAAAAAAAATGTCATAAAAAAACTAACACTTAACATACACTTTAAAGTTATTAGTAAAAAAAAGTCCACTTTCCCCATTTTTTTCATACTTAATAAAATTTTCATTATTTTTAACTATGTGATGTGATTATCTAAATGCAGTTAAAGTTGTACCCAGGTGCAATCAAAGCGCAATACTAACGTTTACATATGCGGTTGCTTTATCACAGTTTTCACAATAGAGTTCAGTCAAAGACTGATCCTAGATCAGATACTACAGTTTTATTGTGCTGTGTTGACATGATCACAGTACGCTTCTGAAAAGTGCTTTTATCTAGAGAAGCTGATGAGATCAGGAAATTCTTATGTAAAGCCTGACATTCCTAGTGTTTGCATTGTATTAGTTGAGAATATTTATGACGTTGTTTGTGTCTTTAGCAGCAACAGCTGTCTAGTACACACGGCATTCATAGATATACATAATAAAGCCTTTTATTATGTATATGCTGCGCGCTCACTGACTGAAACACTGCGCATGCGCCACAGCCGCTGCGCGTCTACGCAAATAAAAGCGCAATGCTGACATCTAGCGCTCGGGACGACAAGCGTTCTGGAAAAAAGACAGGAAAAAATATTTTATTTTGATCTGAAAAGCTCGAAATTGGTTAATTCAGAAAAACAACATATTAAAAATATATATTTGTATTATTATTTATGAAACAACAATAGGCTAAGTAACCGACAAAAATCACTCAAAACTGACTGAAAGTTACAGTCACCATATAAAACATATAAAATGTAAAAAAATACACATACATATAGGAATCTGATTCACAATCATCTTATATACACACACAATTATGCGCAGTGACCTTAAATAAAGTGTCCACATTACAGATTGTTGAATATGACTGATGCAAGATTTCCTAATAAAATAGGCTACCAGTAATATAGCAGCATGTGGCACTGGAGAAAAATATCAGGATATGAACATCACTGTCACAAAGAAATGGAAAACAGTCTCTTATAATAGTAGCCTAGTAATGCACCTTGTCAGATTTCACAAAATATGAATTTTCACAATCTCTTCGATTAAGAACTGTAATTATTTTATTGTTAACTATAAAACATATAAACTATAGAGCTAGAAAGAAAAAGAACATTTGACACAAAACGACAGGCACGTGAGCTTTATTTTTGGGGCGCAATGCGCAGACCTGCGCCACTTCAACCAGCTTGAGGACGCGGTGACATCATCGCTGCGTCATTTTGTTGTTTTTTGGCGCGAAATTCCCTATGAGAAGTTTCCGCAATGATCGCGCATGAGGATGTAAACAGCTGAAAGTTTGGGATTTCATTTCGCTGTTTTTCGCACTGAAGTTTGATTTTCCGGAACGCTGATTCTCTGACGACAGACCTAAACGTGCTCTGGCCGAAACTCCTGCACTTTACATTGAGTGTTGTTGGATTGTTACAGTGTTACAGTTACAATGTCAGACGCCAGTGATCTCAGTGGAGGAGAGGAGAGCCAGGAGGACGTGTTGACCCCAGCAGAGCTCATCGCCAAACTGGAGGAGGTCAGACAGCTCGCACAATAACACACACACACACCATGAAATGTGTTTTCATGCATGCTCACACTGCAAAACAGTGATGTTCTTACTCTGTATTTTTGTCTTGTTGTAGTACTAACATTCTTAAATCAAGATACATTAACTTCAGAAGCAGAACGAGTCAGAACAGAACAAAAAGTATTGTATACCACTGAAAAATGCATGCTTAAAAAAGTAAACTAGTCAAAAAGTTTCGTTTTCCTTATTTTTCTAAACCCACTTATAGATTTTTTTAATTTTTAAAGGTGCATTAAGCGATTTCTGAGAAACTGAGAAACAAACACGCCCCTACCGAAAAGGATCACACCCCTTTTTGATCTTGATAGCCTCGCCCCTAAATTCACTAACGTGCTATGCAGAACAGGCACCTCCACCTCAATTGTGGACACGCCCCTTCATGCTGATTGGCTGCATATTTTGGTGCTCGGTCTGATCGATTTTCAACAGAAATCGCACCTTTAAGCATAAGTAAATGTGTCTTGATTTAAGAATGTCTAGCTGTTGATATAAGTTTGTAATAAAATAATAAAAATATAATGATATATAGATATGTAGTGTAAAATAATAATAAAAGCACATTAAACACATTTATGAAATGACACAAAAGGAAATTAGTTGGGCTATTTAGTGACCAAAAATTTTATCAGGTGCATCCTGGGATTATTTTGAACAATTGGAGGAAAAACCTGTAGAATGAAATTCTTATGTTGACACATATTTGTGCACATATATTTTTTTTTTTGTCTACACAAAACTTATTTTAATCATTTAGGAATTAACACCAGAATTTTTTTGGAAAACATGGATTAATTTCGGCGCGCTTAAATTTCGATAAAAATGTATTGTTTAAGTGTATAGAAACATATTGTTTAAAGAGTGCTGCACATTATGGGAATAAACCATTTTAAAAATTAATGAATATGAGATGCAGGCCGTTTTAATGTATTCTTGAGTATTTTTCTGGATAAACTAACTATTTTTTTAATTTTATTTTTAAATGGAGATCCATGTTCTGAATAGCCATGTTATACTAGAGGTTCTGGCAAAATTTGAATAGCTGCAGTCTATTTTAAAAAAAAAATTACTTATTTACAATTAATTATTTAAAAAAATGGATTGAATGAATGATTCAATGACTCAATCATAAAGACTGCTCTTATTTTTATTACTGGATGAATCATTGAATCTCTTGAATAAATGATTTGATGACAAATACATTTTTAAGAGTCACATATCGCCATCTACTGGTGTAATAATGTAATCAATACAATTTTAATTTGAACCGACGTTACTTTCTATCGCTTGCACGTTACTATAGCTTCCGTAGACATCAGTGTTTATATCTGAAGTGTAAGCTATCATCCCAGTTCTTCTCTGATAATATGAATATTTGTAACAGAAATAATGATACTGTGTGGATAAAAAGGCTTTTTGTGAAGTTATTTCATACAGCGCTGCTTAAGAATGTACACACCTCTTGCAGAATCTGTGAAAATGTGAGTATTTTAAACTAAATTAGAGGCATCATATAAAATGCATGTTATATTTTTATTTAGTACTTTCCTGAATAAGATATTTTACATAAAATATTTTCATATAGTTCGAAAGAAAAAAAATGCTGAATTTATAGAACTAACTATTAAAAAAGAAAAGAAAAAATGAAACCACTATTAAAAAAGGTTCACACATTCACTGATGAAAACACATTGTTTAAATGTCTTTAATAATATTTTTTTCATTTAGTAATGCCCTTCGGAAGTAACAGTAGATACATGTTTCCCGGAGGACAAATTAAGTACAATTTACCCTGACCTTCAAATTCAAAAGTTTTCAACCCGAATTGTTTAGGAATGAGATCCCGTAGGTGTTTGCATCGAGATCGCAGTCTTTTACCGATTAATCGTGCAGCTCTATGAGACGTGTGCATTCTGGAATAGGGTTTTCTAATGTGTGTCGATCGTTCTCCTGTGTTTCAGGCTTGGCTTAATGAGAAGTTTTCTCCAGAACTGTTGGAAAACAAGTCCGAGTTGGTGGAGTGTGTGATGGAGCAGCTCACACACATGGTAATTCATCCGTGTTCAGTGTTTAGTGAAACATTCTGATATATTTAGGTAGTTGACAAATAACATTTGTATACAAAATAACTTTTTTTTTCTTTTTTAACATTAAGCTTTTAGATTAAAGGGGAAGGAAAATGTGTGCTGGTAACCAACCATTTTCAAAAAATGTACTTACTTCTTAGCTTTTAGTAACTTCACTTAAAAATATTTTCCACTTGAATTAAAAAACATGAGTACATAACACAGTTGTGTAATAGCAATTATTTAATAGAATTTTAAAGGTGCAGTAAGCGATTTCTGAACAGCGCTGTTGAAAGTGGATCTGACCGAGCAGCAAAACAGACTTGTAGCCAATCAGCTGTAGGGGGAGTGTTTACTCATGATGGGGGAGGAGAGTGAGCCAATCAGCTGCAGGGGGCGTGTTCAATCATGATGGGGGAGGAGAGAAAGCAATCAGCAGTAGGGGGCGTGTTCACTCATGATGGGAGAGGAGAGAGCCAATCAGCTGCAGGGGGCGTGTTCACTCATGATGGGGGAAGAGAGAGAGCCAATCAGCAGCAGGGGGCGTGTTCACCAATGATGGGGGAGGAGAAAGAGTGTGTGCAAGAGGGAGATTTGAAGAAAGACTAAAAAGAGAGATGGCTGAGACAGAAACAAGTAGTAGAGTAAAAAAAAAAAGTAGAGTAAATTAATTAAAAGATTTATTTTTAGTGTTTTTAATTTTAATTGTACAATTTGTACTAATGATCAGGCAAGAGCTTTAGGACTCGCGTTAATATTAGAAAGCTTTCCAGTGCTGCAGAGACTGAAGCTCTTGCATTGTGTGTTTGTGCATTTTGAGTTGATTTCACATGTGAACAGTGCTTCTCAGAAATCACCTACTGAACCTTTAAAATAGTTTTAGATGAAGTATAGCATGAAATGTAGCCTTTATACTTGTGTATGCAGGAGGAAAACCTCCAGAGGGTGAGGAAAGGTGATGTGAAAGCCAGTGTCCATCGCATGGAGATCGATCGCATCCGCTTCGTTCTGAGCAGCTTTCTGCGCTCAAGGCTCCAGAAGGTATCCTGTTACTTCAGAGTCAGCCGTTTATCTGTTGCATTTATTCTAAATGACTTATTATAAACGTATTATACATACATCTCAGGAGTAACCTCTCGCTCAAGCATACAGTAGTGATAGTTAAAGAGCTGAAGGGTTTGAGCCCAGAACCTTTCAGTTACCAGCCCAGAAGCAAACACTTTAGATAGAAACAGACGGTGCATTCGTATCACTGTGAATGAGATGCGCAAAGTGGTGAAATAAGCCCCGCCTTCTAAGTTAAAGGTGCTGTATGCGATTTTTAGCGGCCTCTAGTGGTGATGTTTTAGAATGCAACACGAGCGCTCGTGTGCGTGCTAGATCTCAAGAGCGAGCAGTCACTACCGGCCACACGGAGACTTTCAACGCAACGGGGAAATAATCACACAACATGCTGGAAACTCATGTAAACTCCCACTGCAGGTACAATAATAGCTTACTTTTATCAGCTTGACGTTGAACTAATGCTCTGTGCTCGTACCATGATCATAATGTTACAATAAACTGCATTTAGCCGACATGTGATGATATATGAAGAGTTCAGATGCAAAAGCCTCTAAGTGCCATTTGAAATTTTCTTCTAAAATTATCATTTTTATCAAGCTTGTATATTTAAGTTCAGTGATTTCACTTAAATGGCAATGAACATTACCTATTAATTGTCATTTAAGTGAAATTACTGAACTTAAATATACAAGCTTGATAAAAATGGTCATTTTAGAAGAAAATTTCAAATGGCATTTAGAGGATTTTGCATCTGAACTCTTCATATATAGCATAAGCCATTTCACTGACTATTCGTGTATCTTTCACAATCAGCAATGTCAACACAGGTGAATGTATAATATGATAACGAAAACGGCTAGTGAACTAAACTGAACAGTTTCAGTGTATCAGTAAGATCGTAGGAAGTAACATTACTGTACTGAACGTGTCTGTGTATTATAAACAATATGATAGATGAGTGATGTTAGTCAGGGGATCTAGTAAATAAAATAAGTTGCATCCTAAAGCACCGACTTTTTGTTCTCCTGGAGCATTCTTTTGTATTCATGTCATGTTTCATGTAGTTTACCTTGCTGTTTCACTTGAGTTTACTATGTTGATCCGCGTTTTCATCCGGAGTCGATCAGATTCACGTTTTGCCTGACGAGCTTCAGCAGATAAAACTTTTTTGTTTTTATATTTATGTGGAGTTTGTGTTGGAGTCTGTGTTGGACGTTTTGGGGGGTTATCAGACTCCATGTCATCAGCTGAAGTGCCATTGGTCGCATGGTTGATTGTATAGAGACTGGATAGAGAGGCTCGGGAGCACGCATGCACGTCACATCTGAGGGGTGTCGTCCATCTTTTTTACAGTCTATGCTTTTACATAAGTTTCAGTAAATCGAGGAAAAGGAGCCTTCGTCAGATTTGGAAGTCACTCAAAAGGCTGTTTCGTGGTTGTTGCTTTAGTCAACTTTAGTGAGGCGCGGTGCTTTATGGGATGAGTAGTTTCTTTGCTTGGAAATGAAAATACGCACACAGGCTTCTTGTACCTTTGACTTTTTTTGGATTTTCTCTTCGTTTTTTTCACTTGAAATGATATGTTGTGTGCTTATGAGTTCAGCCGTAGCTGGTTATCCCCAGAAATGCTCTAAAACTCTTTAGATGCGGATTTTACAAAATGTCAATGGGAGAAATGAATGGGAAATTTACTTCCGGCACCAGCGCTCTCTCGGGCTGTGAGCGGGACTGTGATCCTCTATAGTGAAACTCTCATCTAAAATTTTGATCCACTCATCCAAAGTTTCCCAAAACCCGTGAGATTCCACACAATGCAGTATGGATTGTTTTTATGACTGGATTCTGCATTTCCGTACTTGTATATACATATGATTGTTGTCTCATCTGCAGATAGAGAAGTTTTTCCCTCATGTATTGGAGAAAGAAAAGTCGCGTGCGGATGGAGATCCTTCGTTTCTCTCTCCTGAAGAGTTTGCCTTTGCGAAAGAGTGAGTGAGCTCTGAATCCTTTCTATCTGGTTTAGCACTAACAGATGCTGTCCATGGAGTTTAACTGGTCTTGAAGAATATAATGTTGTGTGTGATTTTCGCCACTGTGTTTGTCCTATAATTCCCAGAACGCCTGTGTTGTTTGTATAGGTATCTGGCCAACACCGAGGTTTATCTCCAAGCCGTGGCTCTGAAACACATGCCTCCAAACCTGCAGAGCATTGACATGCTGAAGGCCGGTGAGAAACTGCTCGTTGCTTTCAATGCTGTACACCTGGCCACTTAATAAGCTTTATGGCCATATTTTTTTTTTAAACACTGGTGGGGAAAGAGTTAATGTTTTAAAGCAACACTAAGTAAGGTTTTTTCCCTTAAAATAATGTTTCCAAAATGGTTTCAGCTGTTCATCAAGTTGTAACGGGGTGAAAGGCACTTCTGGATCCTGTATCTGCTATCACCACTAGAGCCAGGCCGATATTATCGGACGATATTAGGCATTTTCCAAACTATCGGTATCGGCAGTTATAATGGCTGATAAAAGAATATTTTAAAAACAAAACAAAAAAACGGAGGAAACACGCTTGAACCATGAGTGTTGGAGTTGTATAGTTTCATGTATAGTAATCATGAGTGTTGGAGTTGTATAGTTTCATGTATAGTAATCATGAGTGTTGGAGTTGTATAGTTTGTCCACCAGAGGGCACTCTACACCGTCCCTGTTGGCAACACTCGTTGAGTTGGTCACGAGACATACATTGCTTGAATAACAATTAAAAGAACATCCCCATCAGTTCTCTTAACTCAAAAAAAATTTGTGACCATCATGTCCAGTTTTGTTGCTGTTAAATAAGCCGAGAGTGAAGCGGAATTAGCTAGTAATAGTTACGTTATGTTGTTACAGTGTAGTCCTTTTAACTTTAGACGAGGTGACTGAAGAATTTCTTTAATAGCGCGTGACAGTTACGGCAATGTTATTCTGAAAAAATAATTTTTTTTTAAAATTATCGGCCGACATATCGTAATATCGGATTTTAAAACCAATAAATATTTGTATCGGTATCAGACTTCAAAATCCTTTATCGGTCGGGCTCTAATAACCACGCTATGTAAGCTGAGTCGCGTTTCTGTAGTTCTAATGAGACACAATGAGAGAACTACAAATTTGACTTGCTTTACGTCAAGCGTTACAATAGTCATTATTTAGTTTTTCTTCGTTTCTGATGTTGCAATACATCATACTTTCATGAAATCATGCAACTTACTCTACCTCGTCTGTGGACATCGTTCATTCCAAAGCCGGCGCCGGATAAACAACGAGCGCGCGTGTGACAGTAGGATGCGCTAGGCTAAATTATTTACAACAGCGTTAATGGACAATTCCACTTCCAACCTGTAGGGCGACCGCAGAGGAAAAGTAACATGGTGTTGCTTTAAAATGTAAATTTAATACTGCATTTTTCAGTTATTGAGTTTTACTAGCCAGAAAATACTGGACTAGTAATCATTAAAAATCATTTTAAAATAATTAAAAATCAAGTAATCATTAAAAAATAAAATAATAAGTAATCATTTTAAATAATTTTAAAATAATTTCACTTGATTTTATAATTGCAATTCATTTGGGGTAATTTATTTGAATTATGTTTTACTGTGAAAAATCAGGTTTCCTCGGCCAAAGTCAGTTGTATAAATGTTACAACTAGATGATGATGATGATGATGATCTAAATTGAGTAAATTTAACAGGCCAGAGTATGTTGAAGGTGTGCACATATTTATGCAGTTAACTTAAAAAAAAAAAAAATCCTGATGTGCATGGTGTGTAAACAACAATGATCCGCAAAGCATATGCAATACTGTTCAGAAGTTTAGGGTCAATAAGATTTTTTTTAAAGTAATTAATACTTATCTTCAGCAAGGACAAATCTACGGAGGCGTATTGCATTCACTTGAAGAAAAAAAATCTACTCTGTTTTTCTGAATTAACGAGTTAATTTTTCATGAGAAAAAAAATTTTGCTCCGTTTTTCTGAATTAATGAGTTAATTGTTCATGAGAAAAAAAAATTTGCTCTGTTTTTCTGAATTAACGAGTTAGTTTTTCATGAGAAAAAAAAATTTTGCTCTGTTTTTCTGAATTAATGAGTTAATTTTTCATGAGAAAAAATTTTTTTGCTCTGTTTTTCTGAATTAACGAGTTAATTTTTCATGAGAAAAAAAATTTTGCTCTGTTTTTCTGAATTAATGAGTTAATTTTTAATGGAATTTTTTTTTTTTTTGCTCTGTTTTTCTGAATTAATGAGTTAATTCAGAAAAACAGCAAAAATAAATTTTCTCATGAAAAATTAACTCGTTAATTCAGAAAAACAGAGTAGATTTTTTTTCTTCAAGTGAATGCAATACGCCTCCGTACAAATCAGTGTGAATGTGCTTACTTTTAAGTTGTTACCAAAAAATGCTGAGATTTCTATTCATCAAATTACAAATTATGAAGCAGCTCAACTGTTTTCAACATAGATAATAATCAGGAATATTTCTTGAGCAGCAAATCAGCAAATATGGGATTTTTAAATTAAATTAGTGTTTCTACTGTATTTTTGATCAAATAAACGCAGCCTTGGTGAGCAGAAAAGACAACATTTTGAATCTCCACTGTTGGATTGGTTATAGTGGAAGCTGTATTGGAGTAATTGCAGATGTTTGTCAGTGGCAGTGATTGATTCATTGGTGTTTGTGTGTGAAGTTCCTGAGCCGTGTCTCGACTCGTTCGTGTTCCTGAGAGTGAAAGAGAGGCAGGAGAATATCCTGGTGGAGCCGGAGACGGATGAGCAGAGGTATTAACCACAGCATTTACATTCTGCATGGTACACACTCTTCTAGTCCAAAAAAGACAACACAATTGAAGAGTTCAGATGCAAAATCCTCTAAATGCCATTTGAAATTTTCTTCTTTAATGATGATTTTTATCAAACTTGTACATTTAAGTTCAGTAATTTCACTTAAATAACAATTAATAGGTAATTATCATTGCCATTTAAGTGAAATCACTGAACTTAAATATACAAGTTTGATAAAAATCATCATTAAAGAAGAAAATTTCAAATGGCACTTAGAGGCTTTTGCATCTGAACTCTTCATTTATGCTTTTAAGATACTTCATTTTGGCCAAATGTAAAAGCAGCCTCAGTCTTTCATAAGGATCAGTGAATAAGCATTGAAGATGACTATTATGCTTTTTTTGGTAACACTTTACAATAAGGTTCATTTATAAAAACATTAGTTGATGTATTAACTAACATGAACTAACCATGAGCAATACATTTGTTACTGTTTTTGTTCAACTTTGTTACCGTTAGTTAATACAAATCCAGCTGTTCATTGTTTGTTCATGTTGGTTCACAGTGCATTAACTAATGTTAACAAGATTTTAATAAAGTATTAGTGTTGAAATTAACATTAACAAATGCTGTAGAAGTATTGTTCATTCTTAGTTAATGTTACTTAATGCAGTTAACTAATGAACCTTATTGTAAAGTGTTACCCTTTTTTCCATGTTCATCTTTCTTTGCTGTTTGAGAATGAAAAAGCTCTGCGACGTTCCAGTTCTTCTCTATATGAGTGTCAGTGTTTCTGAACTGAAACGCCTCCATTGTAGTCTTGAGTTTCTTCCGGGAACAAACACGTCACCACAGTATATTGCTCATTATAATAATTAATACGCAGAATTAAGGGACGGGGCCTGGTTGAGTTAGTTAGTAGTGTGTTAAACTGGTGGTTATGGGAAGGAGCGGGACAATTCCAAAAAAACACACTCGAAGCGCTCAACCAATCCAACGCATTCTCATCCTTTAACGTCATGTAGAACGCTATATGACAAAATGGCGCTATACTACGCACATGGCACCCGTTATCGTTAAGTTTTGGTGTGGGGTAGGGTGTGTGTGTCATTCACGCTAAAGGATTTATAACGTCTTGGGTTCGCGTGTTATATTAACGATAAAGGGTGCCATGTGCATAGTATAGCGCCGTTTTGTCATATAGCGTTCTATATGACGTTAAAGGATGAGAACAGGCTGACCAATCACAACTCACTGCTTGTTGACCAATCAGGGCACAGTGTGCTTTTCAGAAGGAGGGGCTTCATAGAGACAGGAAGTAAACGGAGCGTTACTGACAGACTGGGAAGAGAGGAGCCGCAACAATGGTGGAAAATAATGGGTTTTAAAAATTCAAGGATGAAAACCTGTTCTAGTAGAGCCCAAAAACAATTCAAGACTTTTAGTAGAGAGGTTAAGCGACTTTATGGCCATAGAAATAAATTTATCCTAAGACACAAGTGAGATCACATTTTGTTTTTTAAAATGGCCACCAATCATACTTGAGAGGCCCATATCTTTGCTTCTGTTATAGCTATAATGACATATTTGGTATCAACGTGTGCATTTTTGTGGTCAAGGAGTCCAATAAAGTAGGTTCCAAGACTAGAAAACAATAATGTTGTCCTTACCATGACAATTGGAGGTGAAGTATGCAATTTTTTATCAAAAAAAGCATGCCAAACACACAGTCCATTCACAACTTAAAGGGATAGTTCACTTTGAAATTAATTTTTGATATGTTTTGGCTCACCTCAAGGACATCCAAGATGTAGGTGTCTTTGTTTTCACAGTAGTTTCAATTTTGATATTTTTAGGTCAAACCGTTTGACTCTATCAGTCATATAATAGAGGTCTATGGTCACCACCTCAAAGAGCATGCACAGAGAAGTCCAAATTAAACATGATTTAATGACTCATAAATGTAAGTACACATTGATGGCCTAAGACACGAAACGAGCGGTTTGTGTGAGAAAACGAACAGTATTTATATTTGTAAAAGGGCAGAAAAGGTCCTCTGCAACAATGCAAGTTATTTATATTTGTTGGAAGGTTACAGATCGAACCTCTTTAAACTTAAATTAAATACTTGTTCTGTATTTATGCAAGTCTTGACATGATTTTGGTGTATTTTGTGTGGTTGCTACCCGTGGTCTTGCCAAATGAGTCCATGAGGTTTCATTTCCGTTTGCAAAAAGGGTGTTACCCAAATATCATTGCTAACAGGCAGAATTATTTTCGACATAAATCATTACTATTGGTCACCCTTTACCTCTGTCTGTGGGTTTTGCAAATATTTAACCAAATAAAACATTAAAAAGAGCTTCTGACTAAACCTTGTATCTCCATTGGCTCCTCAAACTGTCAGTCAAACCTCATAACTCCGCCCACCTCTATCTGAATGATATTAAGCTGCACACATTTTAAAGTTGAATAAAGAACTGTTTGTTTAAAGAAGTACATCGTTTTCTCTACTCAAGACACATGAGTGTCACAAGGCTGAAATTTGATGTATTTAAGTCTTAGTATAAGCTGTGAATCGATAACAAATCTTAAATAGCATGTGTGAAGCACTTCATCCTTTATAACTTGAGTTTTTGGCCATGTGACAGTGCTCGCATAGCTACAGTAAACTTCAACCAACTATAAAGTTGATGATCACACTTTTCCTTTTTGGACATAAATACTATTGGACATTTCAAGGTTTTTGTCTGACAGCAACGATATTTCAAAGGTAAAATTTTAGGGATCCATCCATTAAAAAACCCATATTGATTGACCATTAGTCTGATAATCCAATAATGTGGTTATAGCCTAGTTAAATTATGGTCACATTAGCTAAATTTAGATTTAGCTCAGACAGATATTCACACAGAAACCAGTTTTTTTAAAGCTTTTTCTTATCATTAAGTTCTGTGTTTGGTTTCGAGACAAAAGCTCTGATCCACAAACATTTTACCGTTGCACAAAATCCAGTCATTTTAATCGAAATTCATTCGCTTGAGAGCGAAAGTTTTCCCAATGCAGATTTTGCAACGGTAAAATGTTTTTGGATCAGAGCTTCTGTCTCATAACCAAACACAGAACTGAATGATTATGAATTATAAAATGGCTTTGAAATCCTTTTGGTTCATGATTTTCTTCTCAACATGACGTGTTCTCCTATAGGGGGCAGCATTTCTTTCGTTTTAATGAGCTGGTTGGGATCGTAAAGCAATATAAATATGAACTCATAACAGTATTTCTCTGCTATTGTCTCTTTCAGGGAGTACGTTGTGGACTTGGAAGAAGGTTCGCAGCACTTGATGCGTTACCGTATTATAGCGCCTCTAGTGGCCAGCGGTGCAGTGCAACTTATTTAAACCCGGAACAGAATGAAGATCATCGGTGAATGAATCCCGACTGTGAACATCCGTGTCCCAGCACCATGAAACTGGTGTAAAAGCAATATGGAGTAAACATTTTTCAATGTATTCTGACAGATGCATTTGTTCAGAACACAGTACTTTATATACTCTTGGCCAAAGACACTCTGAATGAACTTGGGTTATTGCAAACTATCTGCAATATTTCGTCACATATCGACAGCTCAGTTATTGCAGTCTGATTATAAACTAGTGAACCTGACGCTTTTGAAACGGAAACTGTGGTTTTCTCTGTAAATGGGAAGTTGATGGTTTGGATGTGATCATTTAAGTGGTCACTGGGGTTTTGCTGGCATGCTAGAATAAAGTTGTAGTATTTATATTTCTATATTGATCATGTTTTTGTGTGTTGTTTTAATACCGTGCCACCAGCTAGAGCAATGAGACTTATGACATACTGTATCTGTTAAAGTAAATAAGTTTGTAAACAATAATTATGGGATATTATGACGTCAGTTGCCAAAACTGAATTTTAAAACTGAATATTGTAATGTTTATTTCTCTTCCTCCATTTTAAATGCCTTCCTAACATGCAAGAACTTTAATAACAATTAAAAAATCATATTTAAAAAATAATCGTATTAACCCTATATAGCCTGCAAAATCATATTTAATACATGAATTCCCACATAAATTATCAACACGGTCAAAACTTTGCTGTAAAACCAGTCGCACATAATCTACAACATGCCTTCTGTCGGCTGATTGATAGTTTAGACTTTTTTTCTAGCAAGTAAACGGTATTTTAGTAATAATTTAAAAAATGTCCGCACCTTCAGGTCATATTTTCCTGTGAAATCTTTACTGATTATACTGACCTTTGCTAAGAAGAATAAAACGAAGCATTTAAATATAATCTCAATAAGACGCTATTGGGACATATGATGTACTGTAAAAAAAAATATTGTTGGTTTAACTTAAAAAAAAATAAGTAACCTGGTTGCCTTAAAATTTTAAGTTCATTGAACTGGAAAAAGTGAGTTAATACAATGAAGGAGAATGATTTAATCATCAGAAACTCAAAATTATTTGTTATCTTAACTAAATAAATTATTTAAGTTGATTTGACAAAAGAAAACATGTTGTGATTACTACACTGTAAAAAAATATTGTTGGTTTAACTTAAAAAAGTAAGTAACCTGGGTTGCCTTAAAATTTGAAGTTGATTGAACTGGAAAAAGTGAGTTAATACAATGAAGGAGATTAATTTAATCATCAGAAACTCAAAATAATAAGTTATCTCAACTAAATAAATTAGTATAAAGTTGATTTGACAAAAGAAAATATGTTGTGATAACAAATCTTGAAAATATTTTTTACAGTGTGACGACTGATTTATATGCATTTTACGTCAATAGTCTGTTATAAAGATCTCATTGATTTACATTACATTACATTCTTTTTGGCCATATAAACATCATATTTGAGCCCCTGAGAACATCAATATACTGTATCATAAGTTGAGTTCTGATGAAACCAGACATTGCAGTAAGTGATGCCCTGATCTCACCTTGTGAACCGACTCTGGCTGATAATTGCCTAATCTCCGCAATACACCAGTTGCTCCATATCCCGTCCGACTCTCTTTAACACGTCTCGCGTGATGTACGTGATCGTTCCTCCGTGTGTGTGAATTATTAACCTGTGATTATGTGTATAGTGGCTTCACATGTTGAAACCTGTATACAAGCCTGAGCCAGTATTCAAAATATGTTTATTGCTGTTCCAATATTATGAAATGTGTGATTCACTGAAGCCTTGTACACATATGAGAGTCTCATCTAGTGACATGATTCACATCATGGAAATGTGGCCAAGAAACAGTGTAACTGGTTTTTACTGGTATAGAGTAATTTAGTATGTAGGTATATCAGTATACTGTAGATATGCATAGTATATAGACAAATTCGAGTGACCAACTTTCACTGATCAACATTAAAAATGCCAACATGACATTATGACTTTTGTGTAAACACACACGCCACTTTCAAGTCAAGTGGTGTGTTATCTATACGCATTTTGAGCTATCCGCGTGTCTGTACACGCCGTTAAATGTCCGAGCGAAACGAAGCAAAATGTAGATCTACATCTGGGGGGCGATATTTTTTTTCCTAGGATGGTAGGGGAAGACTCATAAATGGTATTAACCCCAGTGACGGGGTAGGTCATATTTTTATTAGGGCTGTGCAAAAGTTAATTGCGATTAATCGCATCCAAAATAAAAGTCTGTGTTTACATAATATATTTGTGTGTGCTGTATATAATTATTTCTTATATATAAATACCTATCCATGCATGTATATATTTAAGAATTATTTGTGCTTAAATTCTGTATATATATAAAAATACATAATCTATATTATATAAATATAAATATTGTATATATGAATAACACATTTTCTTAAATATATACATGCATGTGTATGTATTTATATATACAAAATAATTATATACAGCACACACAAATATATTATGTAAACACAGACTTTTATTTTGGATGCGATTAATCGGAATTAATTTTTGCACAGCCCTAATTTTTATATATACAGTAATGTAATGTTAAGTCAACGGCGTTCATAAACACGCTGAAAATCGATTATGCGTGTTGATAGCACGCCAAAAATGGAAATATGAATTGGCGAGTCATCCATACCCCATTTCATGAGATCAGTCTGCTGAAGCTTGAGCCTGGTCAGTAGACCTTCTGAGAAAACCAGGTTGCTGCTGGAAGATGTGTTAGTAACACCAGCAGGGGACGCTCACCCTGTGGTCTGTGTGGGTCCTATAACGCCCCAGTATAGTGACCGTTTTTGTCTAAACAATGAAAGCCAATGGGGTCCAAAACAACACTGGACCTAATTGATTTGTACAGACAAAAACAAAAAAACACTGAAAACACAAAATTTCTTTTGTGTTCTGAAGAAGATATAAAGTCATATAGGTTTGGAAAGACTTTTCATTTTTCAATCACGTTAAAGGACATTTAATTAGAAATTGATGAGCATTGTTTCTTTTATCACTACTTTACCACACCCAGGGTTCACTGACGTCAATAAATTAACATTTTGGTAAAGTGGGGATTTTTTTTAGCATCTGCCACAGCTTCCGATTTCACACTGGCTTCCTTTAAGCGACAGGAACCCACACTGTCCATCATCAGTACTGGCATAAACCATAGAGAACTGTTCATCTGTTTCCACAAAACTAGGTCACAATACAGCTATTGGCTAATGCATTGTGCAAATATACTGGAATGAATAGTAAAGTCTAATGTTATGAGGCACAGGAAGTCCACACATCCACCAATTGTCAGGAAACAATTGTTAAGTTGCATGAAGTCATGAGGCAACCTCGGGCATTTAAAAACATTGCTTCAGATATGAAAAGATATTCCCAACCAGAGGGTACAGTACATGGAAAGATTAGGATTTTGCCTATCAAACTAAATAAAATGAGATTCTGTGGCTCAGTTTGAGAGGAAGTCTGTTTCAGTTCAAAAGTGACTGTTATGATAGTGTTGCTGATGCTAAATGTTATCCAGTATGAGTTCATATGATCACATTTCCGGTTCGGTGTTGATGAAGGGCTTCTTGATTCTCACTGATGGTTTTGAGATGAAACGGGTTTGGAAACACTGATCTTGGGTGATCCGCTTGAAGTCGTTTCAAAGATCTGCACAGCAGTGTGTTTCTGCGGATTCGAGAGATGTCATCATTATGAATTTTCATCCTAAAAAAACAAGTCAGACATTTCACATTCAGAGTCGTATCTCATTTTCACACTTTTGAGGTTTTCCCCAAAAAATACTTCCAAGTTTAATAATGTCAATGTGATTTTACACAGCAACATGGCTTTTATGACTTTTTAATTAATTCAGCGATGTTAGACTAGCAAGCTAGTTTTGAAAGCATAAGATACCACCCTCCCTTCAAAACCACGCCTCCTTTAAAGCACATGAACCAGGACAGCAGAGTCTGCAAAGCATTACGAGAGACGGCGTTAAACTACCTCATGTCTCAAAGCACATCACTAAGCGGGTCAGGACTAAATGTTTTTTTTTTTTTTTTGGTCCATACCAAACGAACCACGCAAACCAAACAGAGCAATCACACTAGAGTTCGTTTTAATCTGCTAAGTGTGAAAACACCCTTAAAACACTCTTCACACACTGTGTAGGAATTTGCTATAGGCTGGAAATTCTCATTGATTTTAAAGTTAATCAAGCATATATGGGTGTTTTCAATCCTTTACACTGCCTATTACTATCAAATTTGTCAGAGGCGAACAGTCAGTGACTCAGTTTGGCGTTTCTGTGTTTGAGGCATTGATTGGCAAAGGCTCAAACCACAGTGATTCCTGTATACGTGCGGAACGACAGGTCTGATATGCTGATGGTGATTCTCTCTTATTGCTCTGCCTCTCTTTATAAAGAAGCTCAAGCATGAAGAATGAAAGAGGTTAAACATCACGCTCGCTGGTTTGCTTTATGCCTAAATGGCCCCGAGGAGTTTCCACGCTTGTCCTCATTGTCCAAAGGCATTATTATGTTAATTTCACTCTTACATTAATAGCATTGAATAGATATATCATAACTGTCTTTCCAGATTTGTTGGAAGCATTGAGAATGGCACAACTGGCACTCATTATGTCAAGTAAATGAGCCGTGCATGCATATTAATACATTTCATACGCACGAAGCCCTTTTTAAAAAATAAATGAATAACTATAGTTATATAGTAATCCATCCACTTTCTTGAAATGGTATGTTCTACATTGCTTTGGTCCTGCTTATTTGTACTATTTTATTGTATACAACAAATATTTTGGGATATTGCATGTAGTGTATTGTAGATATAATGTGTGATTTTCCTTATACAGTGCTTTTTAATATAAATATTTTTTCATATATTCAGGTCTCTGATACTTGTCAAGTCTGGCCAAGGATTTATTCTCCTGTACTCTTTAGCCCACAGATCAGGTCATAAATAGCTGGTTAAGTCCAGTCCTGTGTAAAGCTCATTGGCTTGTGTTTGGAGGAGGGTTCAAGCGTCTATAAAAGATGAAGTGACGTAACATTTCTCATAACTCTTCCTGAACCTCAACGGGGTAGCCAGAGACATCACAAACGTGTCCTTTATTACAAAAATAAAATAAATAAACAATACAAAAGATCATATTTTAAGGATTTCAGCGGATAATGCAATGATCAAAATAAAAGCACAGTAAGATTGTTTTTTTTTTTTTCACTTTGTTTTAAAAAGTTTGGTTTAAAATATGCATTGGAATATTATTCTTATAATATAACTTGTTTTTAAACCACTTGTATGTATGTTTTTACAGCATCGGCTCAGTTTAAGGTGTGTGGACACTGTGGGGGAAAGGAAATTGTGAAGGAGAATTTCACGATTATATGCTGAAGATGACTTGTGCAAAGTAAGTTTATTGTCTGAATAAGGCAAAAAAGTAATAACATTTGTCCCAAAAAATCATGTGAATTTCTGTGTTCAATATTTTTCTGGTAAATCTCAACTTCAAATTGAAATTACTGTTTGTGAGTGCAAAACAACTGATTTTTGAGATAAGAGATAAAATATGTTTAAGATTTTAGTTTTTTTATTTAATCCATTATTATAAATTGATATATTTGTAGCTAAATAACGGTCTCAGATAATGAACCATGTAAGGGAACAGGTTATGATCATGTTTTTGTTTTGTTTTTTCGAAAAATGTACATTTATTTACTTCATAAACTTAATTTGTCAACTCCGTTGCTATTTTAGTTATTTATTTGATCCGTCCAAAAACAGTGTAAAGTCTTTAATTATGTACAATTTGTGTTCGGTGGGAGCCAAGTGATAAAAATATATTTATACTCTGCATTTAGTTTTTCGCACTATTATATTAACAATTCAGTTCATATGTCCTTAATTCTCTTTTTAATATTAAGCATATATCATAGGTAAATAAGAAATAATATCAAGTAGTTTTTTTAACCCAATAAACTGAAAAAAGAATAAAATATTTCTTTCTATATTAACAGAAACCTTCATCTGACGGTGTTGACAAAGGTCTGACGGAGGTTACAACAGATTTAAGTATTTGCAAATGTTTTTTCAAACAACTGACTGACAAGATAACTAAATTAATTAATATTAAATTCAATTCAACGATCCTTCCAGTTAAAGTCCCCGTGAAATCAAAATTGAACCTATTTACTTTGTTAGCGCATATTACTAGTCTTGTGGTGAACAATTAATCCGTGCAAGTAAATATATATTAAAAAAATGTTTTACCTTAGTAATCTTTAATCAAAATCTGAAAAGTTACTTCCGGTCTGGAACAGTTTCTTTTTCTGATGACGTAGGTTTCACAGTTTGGGTGGGGAAACGCTTAACCACTCCCCTCAAACCGTTAGTTTGCTATGAGCGAGAGATGGAGAGGAGGAGCGCTAGAGTCAAACCCTGCCCTCTGTTCAATATTCCGTTTCACTTGGAAATACGTCACAGCACGGGAGAAAAATCGTTTGCAACTTCCGGTTCACGGGGACTTTAATGTACTTACAAACAGGTGTGAGTGAGTGAGAGTGTGTGTGTGTGTGCGCACACGAACAGTAGATGTAAAGACGTTATGTATACATGGCATGTAAATCAGGCCAAATATATACAGAATGTAAATAAAAACATGAATCAACCTTACAATAATTTCCTATATGCAAAAAAATCAGACAGACATAAAACCGACAGAGTTGACAAAACTGAATATTTCTCCATCTTGACCACATGTTGTACAGTGGAGTAGTTTTGTTTTTTCCTCAGTTGTAGCTTCCTTAATAAACACAACAAAAATGCCTAGATTCGACGATCACAGAGACGATCACACTGGGAACTCGGAGTTGACATGTTAAACCTGTGACCGCAGAGACTTGTTTAAAACACACTGCCCGGCCAAAAGAAAAGTCGCTGTTTGGATTTAAATATGCAAATGCTTTAGAGTCTGTAGCCAAGTTTCCATGACAACATGACATCATGACTTTTGCGTAAACATACACGCCACTTTCAAGTCAAGTGGCGTGTTATCTATACGCATTTTGTACGTACACGCCGTATGTACAATCTTTTTCCGAGTCAATTCGTTCGTTGAATGAACCAAACGACTCGGAAAAAGATTTGTTCATTTTGATGAACGAGTTTGAACAGGAGAATCACGAACGCGCATCACAGTACAGAGCAAGGCGAGCATTTGAGCTTATAAAACTTAAACTTTGTTATTTATTTGTTAAATGAGCGATCGTTTCGCTTGATAAGACCCTTATCAATTGCCTGGAATCGTTGCTATGATACAGAATATCCGCAGCACAGTTTATTTGTAACTGATTGTTTCCTACTAAAAATGTATTTTTCATCCATGTTGTTCGGTTGTGGCTCTGCTGGTTGATGTCGTTGTACAGAAAGAATGTTGTGACAGTTGGTCGGTGTGGTAATAGCCCCGCCCCTCCTCCACTAAGATTGGACGGCTGGGTAAAAAGTGACAGTGATGAGCGCTGCGTTTTACCCAAAGTTGAACATTCTTCAACTCTCAGCTGTCACAGTCTGCGTCTGCACCGTCCTGTCTTGTCATCAGCACTACACTTCCCAGGATCCTCTTGTCTCCACTCCTGAACTCACTCCCTCATCAGCCACCTGTTCCTCGTCTTGTTCATCAGTATCACCTGTCTTCACATCGTTATGTTTGATTCCTCCCTGTATTTAGTTCCCTCCGTTTCATTCAGTTATTGTCGGTCAATGTTTGATGTTAGCCTTTGTGGTGCCCGTATTCCTGTCTTCCAGCCTGTGTTTGTATATTAAAAGTAATCTTTACCGATATTCCGGACTCCTCGTCTTCTGCCTGAACCACACCCTGACAGATTGACCGACCCTAAGTATGAAGATCACTCTGGACCACCTAACTCCAATTAATCGCCTGATTCATTGTTTTCAAGATGGCGGCTCCATTGAGGAATATGTCGCCAGCTTCCTGGAGCTTTCCGTTGGGGTAAGCTGGACAGATGAAGTCCTGAAGACAGTTTTTTGGGGCGGTCTTGATGATCATCTGTATCAGCGAGCTCCAGCGGCGGCTGTTCCTGGATCGTTCTCCCAGTACCTGGACCATGTGCTGTGGTTGAGCGGCTCAGCCTTCACTGTTGGTGAGGCTGATGACATCGCCGCTCAACCACCATCTCCAGCCATGATCACCAGCCCCGCCGAGCCCCAGCTCTCCTCTTCGCTGGATCCGTCCAGCCCCGTCCAGCCAGCGCCAGAGACCGTCCAGCCAGCGCCAGAGACCGTCCAGCCAGCGCCAGAGACCGTCCAGCCTGCGCCAGAGACCGTCCAGCCAGTGCCAGAGACCGTCCAGCCTGCGCCAGAGACCGTCCAGCCAGTGCCAGAGACCGTCCAGCCTGCGCCAGAGACCGTCCAGCCAGTGCCAGAGACCGTCCAGCCAGTGCCAGAGACCGTCCAGCCAGTGCCAGAGACCGTCCAGCCAGTGCCAGAGACCGTCCAGCCTGCGCCAGAGACCGTCCAGCCTGCGCCAGAGACCGTCCAGCCAGCGCCAGAGACCGTCCAGCCTGCGCCAGAGACCGTCCAGCCAGTGCCAGAGACCGTCCAGCCAGCGCCAGAGACCGTCCAGCCTGCGCCAGAGACCGTCCAGCCTGCGCCAGAGACCGTCCAGCCTGCGCCAGAGACCGTCCAGCCTGCGCCAGAGACCGTCCAGCCTGCGCCAGAGACCGTCCAGCCTGCGCCAGAGACCGTCCAGCCAGCGCCAGAGACCGTCCAGCCTGCGCCAGAGACCGTCCAGCCAGTGCCAGAGACCGTCCAGCCAGTGCCAGAGACCGTCCAGCCAGTGCCAGAGACAGTCCAGCCAGCGCCAGAGACCGTCCAGCCAGCGCCAGAGACCGTCCAGCCTGCGCCAGAGACCGTCCAGCCAGTGCCAGAGACCGTCCAGCCAGTGCCAGAGACCGTCCAGCCAGTGCCAGAGACCGTCCAGCCAGTGCCAGAGACCGTCCAGCCTGCGCCAGAGACCGTCCAGCCAGTGCCAGAGACCGTCCAGCCAGTGCCAGAGACCGTCCAGCCAGCGCCAGAGACCGTCCAGCCTGCGCCAGAGACCGTCCAGCCAGTGCCAGAGACCGTCCAGCCAGTGCCAGAGACCGTCCAGCCTGCGCCAGAGACCGTCCAGCCAGTGCCAGAGACCGTCCAGCCTGCGCCAGAGACCGTCCAGCCTGCGCCAGAGACCGTCCAGCCTGCGCCAGAGACCGTCCAGCCAGCCCCAGAGACCGTCCAGCCAGTGCCAGAGACCGTCCAGCCTGCGCCAGAGACCGTCCAGCCAGCCCCAGAGACCGTCCAGCCAGTGCCAGAGACCGTCCAGCCTGCGCCAGAGACCAGGATCCCACCCAGCCTCCCTCTCCCGCCTCCTCCCATCAGTCATCCGTCAGCTCTTCCGTTTACCTGCTCCCCTGACCCTGCCTGGTCGCTGGATCCTCAGTTTTCGCCTCCCACCTCCTCCACCTGGACACTTCCTCGGCCCCTTGTCCCATCTGCTTCCCCGTGGCTCTTACCTCCCTCAGCTCCTCCATGGCCCCTCAGTCCACCAGCTCGGCCAGGCTCCCTCGACCCTCCGGATTCCCTTCGCTCCCTCGTCATCCTCCCTTCACCTTTGGACTTCCTTTCTATGGCTCCGCCCCGTCATGTCACCCCCCCGGTTCTGTCGGACTCCTCACTCCCTCCAGTCACCTGTCAGCCCTCACTCCCTCTGGCCTCACCGTGTCCCTCTGTGCCCCTGTCATCACTTCGGTCACCTGAGCCTACGGTGTCACCATGGTCCCTCGGTCCCTCTTCAGCACCCGACGTCGTCTGTCCCTCAGCTTCACCCTGGTCTCCGCTCCCATCTGCTCCGCCCCTGTCAGTCGGCCCCCTGGTGTCGTCAGCCCCATTTCCATCGGCTCCACCAGGGGTCCTCCCTCCATCTGGTCCGCCCTGGTCTCGCCCTCAGCCTGCTCCGCCCTGGTCTCGCCCTCAGCCTGCTCCGCCCTGGTCTCGCCCTCAGCCTGCTCCGCCTTGGTCTCGCCCTCAGCCTGCTCCGCCCTGGTCTCGCCCTCAGCCTGCTCCGCCCTGGTCTCGCCCTCAGCCTGCTCCGCCCTGGTCTCGCCCTCAGCCTGCTCCGCCCTGGCCACGCCCCGCTCAGCCCTCAGATCGTCCCCCCTCCTTCCTCTGTTCTGCGGCGTGAGGCCACGCCTTCCGGGAGGGGGGAGTTCTGTCACAGTCTGCGTCTGCACCGTCCTGTCTTGTCATCAGCACTACACTTCCCAGGATCCTCTTGTCTCCACTCCTGAACTCACTCCCTCATCAGCCACCTGTTCCTCGTCTTGTTCATCAGTATCACCTGTCTTCACATCGTTATGTTTGATTCCTCCCTGTATTTAGTTCCCTCCGTTTCATTTAGTTATTGTCGGTCAATGTTTGATGTTAGCCTTTGTGGTGCCCGTATTCCTGTCTTCCAGCCTGTGTTTGTATATTAAAAGTAATCTTTACCGATATTCCGGACTCCTCGTCCTCTGCCTGAACCACACCCTGACATCAGCGACCAGTAAAAAACGTATAATGGATCCATGCGTCAGATCTTAAAGTGACAGCAGCTTAATATTCTTACTAACATGTTGAGATAATATTAAAAAATATCTATAAGGCAGTTTTTCCCCATAGTTTCGAATGTCAAAATTGTGGCCAGTGAGTGGCTTGTAACTTTGGAAAGCATTCTAAAGTAAAGCGAATCCTGCAAATAATCATTGGTTACACTTTATTTTAAGGTGTCATTGTTACAGTCTAATTACATTATTTAGGTACTGAGTAATATTAAGCTATATGTACTTACTATAGGGTTAGGGTAGGATTAGGATTTGGTTGAGGGTTAGTTGCAGACTGATCTCATGAAGTAGCGTGTGTATGACACGCCAATTCGTATTTCCATTTTTGGCGTGCTATCAAGACGCATAATCGCTTTTCAGCGTGTTTATGAACGCCGTTGACTATTACTGTATATAAATATATGACTTACCTCAACCCCGTCCCTAAACCTAACCATCACTGGGGTTAATGGCATTTATGACTGTTCCCTTACCATCCTAGGAAAAAAAAAGATCGCTCCCCAGATGTAGATCTACATTTTGCTTCGTTTCGCGCCGACATTTGACGGCGTGTACAGACACGCGGAATCACTCGGACGTTAATGGCGTAGACATACACGCATACACACGGATACACGCAGATAGCTCAAAATGCGTAGAGATAACACGCCACTTGACTCGAAAGTGGCGTGTATGTTTACGCAAAAGTCATGATGTCATGTTGGTTAGTTGCATGTAATTATGCATAATTTACTGATACTATGGTAAGTACAGTACATGTAACAAGGAACCTGTCAAATAAAGTGTTACCTAATCATTTTATCTAGTGATGCACGATATATCGATATATATGTTAATTTTTAGTGTTATCGGCCTGATAAGAAAATTAGGCCGATATATTAAAGTTGATAATTAATGTATTATTTCCTTCAGCTGAGACACTTCAGATGCACTGTTCAACATGATGGTTTGGAATTGCTTGAAATATGATTGGAAAAAAATGAAAATACAGTTTAGTGCAGCACAAGTCCATGTAAACTATATGATGTGATTGGGATATGGATTTTAATGGTGAGACTTTTGTTTTTGTAATCAGACTCTCAAAAATGAAATAAAAATTTGGATTAAGATTTATCAGCCAATATATCGGTTATCGGCTTTTAAGTATAAAGAATTATCAGTTATCGGTATCGGCCAAAATGTTCATATCCCTAATTTTATCCCATTTTTTCCGTCTCCAGTGTGATTTCTCGGTTTGGCCCGCCTGTCTCCATGTGGTCTGTGGACGTGGGCTTCAGGTGCAGAGGCTCTCCGCACATCAATCATCTTCTCACGGGGTCGTCTCCCACACCCCTGCGACCCTGCATCTCCCATCCGCCAGTGTTTGAGTTCAAGAGCGGCCGCAGGGAGAAGCGCGTCGCGTTCGCGGACGCCAAAGGGCTCTCGCTCATCACAGTGCGCTTGTTCTCCGAGAAAGAGGACAAACCGAACCTGAAAACACCACGACTTAAGAAGTTGATTTGCTCGACAGAGTCAGCTAATAAGACTTTAGGGTTGAGAGTTGGGTTCGATCAGCCCTGCAGAGATTTCCAGGCGTTCAGAACGAGGCTTCAGGATCACATGGTGCTGTTGGAGAGCTGTGACGTCACCGAACGCTGCATTCTGGGAACCGTGCGCGTCAAGAACGTCTGCTTCGAGAAAGCCGTACACATCCGGATCACTTTCGATGCGTGGAGCAGTTACCGGGACGTCCCGTGTGCGTACCTGGATCAGAGTTACGGGGAACCTGGAACTGACGTGTTTGAGTTTAACATCAGCGTTCCTGAACGGATCGACCCGCGCGGACGCATCGAGTTCTGCGTGTCTTACTTACCGGCGGCGCTCGGTGTCACTGAATGGGACAATAACCATGGCAAAAACTATTGTATTCATGTGTGTGGCGCTGAATCTGCTGTCGTCTAATGACCGCTTCACTGTGTCTGCTGAAACTTTGCACATCTTTGTGTGCCATGATCACTGTTGCTCAGATTATTCATATTTTTTTTTAAATTTATGTTTGTGATATTTACTAGGCCTAATCTAACAGAGGTTTATAAATATCTTGCGGGAATGTTTGCATACTGGATAATGTATTTTATGATAAATGTTTAATTATATCAAATACATATTTTTTTTTTTAGATTAAGCACTAACATGTTTATAAAACCCTTTCGTATTGTAAATAACTTAGTTTTTAAAGTAAGTATTTTATTATATATATATATATATATATTAGAGAGTGTTTAATGATATTCACCTGGATTCCCTAGGGTCATCTTTTTTTGTTTTTATCCTTATTCTTGTTATATTTATCTCAGACAAGATTAATACAGTCAAGCACTTTTTCTATTTCTATACATAATCTATTTTTATGCTGTTGGGGTATCTAATTAAGTTACCTTTCTAGCTAAAACATAATTTAATGTAGGACACTGCCTGGTAGGCTATTCCTCAAGGAGGTGCAATCAAATCCCAGGATGTTTTTGACTTGGTCACTAAGTATAATCCATTTTAATCTATTAAATACCAGGATCGGTGCCTGACATTGACGTATAAGAGAACCCTTGATCATAAAAAGATGTTTAAGCATATTGTGAGATTGTTTTTGATCCCACACTGCCATGTTAAATGTCTTGCGTACAGAAATGATCCCCGCTGAGGTTGCGTTGTGATTGATTTCCTTCATGTGAGAGTTTTAAAGGTCCTGATAAATCCAACTCTTATCAGCAGACAGACAGAGAGATCCGTGTTTGTTCAGACAGATTATAAATGGCCTGTTCATAATCAGATTACATGCAGATGCTCTCAGTTAGAGGTTTTGGAATCCACATCATTAATTTGATGGCTCACATTTTGGAATATAAACTGACATTAATTGAATATATATAAAGCTTTAAATATATCATAAACAATTTCAGGCTGTTTTATATTTTTTTTTACTGCATTTGATATGCTTTAAAGGAGTAGTTCACTTTTAAAAAAAAAACATTTGCTGATAATTCACTCACCCCCATGTCATCCAAGATGTCCACGTCTTTCTTTCTTCAGTCGAAAAGAAATGAAGGTTTTTGATGAAAACATTCCAGGATTTTCTCCATATAATGGACTTCAAACGGTTCAAGGTCCAAATGACCGTTTCAGTGCAGCTTCAAACGACACCAGACGATGAATATAAGGGTCTTATCTGGTGAAACGATCGGCCATTAAAAAAATAAATACAAAAGTTTAAGTTTTATAAGCACAAATGCTCGCCTTGCTCTGTTCTGTGATGTGCGTTCGTGACTCTCCTGTTCGAACTCATTCATCAAAAGGAACGAATCTTTTTCCGAGTCATTTCGTTCGAACGTTCTTACGAAATGACTCGAAAAAAGATTTGTTCATTTTGATGAACGATGTTGTATTTATGTGAATAAGGACGCTACATATACATTGGGTTAAGATCAGTGTATTAATATATTGCAAAAATAACTCATATGCTCAGCACACAACTGCTGCTGACTTCCTGTTACAAGTTAACATACTCAAGTTTTCCACAAGGTGGAGCTGCTGCCTAGGCACTACAACAGGATACCTTGAGGCTGTAACAAACGAGTTTGAACAGGAGAGTCCAGCAAGTCGAGCATAAAACTTAAATTTTTGTATTAATTTTTTAAATGGCCGATGTTTTCGCTAGATAAGGCCCTTATTCATCGTCTGGTGTCGTTTAAAGCCCTTTGAAGCTGCACTGAAACTCTCATTTGGACCTTGAACCATTTGAGTCCCAGTAAAGTCCATGGAGAAATACTGGAATGTTTTCATCAAAAACCTTAATTTCTTTTCGACTGAAGAAAGAAAGAAAGACATTGACATCTTGGATGACATTGGGGTGAGTAAATTATCAGCAAAAATGTTTTTAAAAGTGAACTACTTTAATCAATTTATTGTACAGAGGTCGCGTCATTTTGACAGACAAGGTCATAAAAACCTGTCATTTTTATTTTCACATTTTAATGATAAGCCATTTAATAGGCTCTGTTTTTGTTCACGAAGTTACGGGACATTGGGTTATGCATTACTTTATTGATGAAGAGAAAGTTGAACAGAGACTGTGCATCACTTTTCATGTTTCATCATGAATGTTTGTTCAATAAATCGCAATATGTCTATTTTATCACAAAATTCTAGCAATATCGTTTTTGGCGCTTTTTGGTGTGACGCCTTGAGCAGCGCACCCTTTAAGTTACAGAACGAAATAAACATGAATGAACATCAAAGAAATATGTTGTAATATACAGTCCAACTAATCCTAAATCCATATCATGTCTCTCATGTAATCGCATCAGTGTGGACAGAAAGACGTCAATAAAAGTTAACAGTGACCATCGTTGACCATGAACGTGATTATCTTCAAGAGCAAGAGCACGGGCATTCGCCACCAAGTGGACAGAGGTGAGACTTACAGTTAAAAAAAAGTTACAAGTTAAAATCACTGCAAAAGAAATTCCGTCAGTAAATTATATTAAAAAAGTAATTAATTAAAAAATATGTATTATTTCCATAATAGATGGGAAAATTTCTGTTAACGCGACCTCTGTACCACATTTTAATAAGCCCTTTCCAATATTTAATGTACAATGACTACTGTCCTTGTTGAGAGCTGAACTGAAATACATTCATTCTCACACAGACAGAAAAGCTGCAAAAATAACATGCAGAAAGTCTCAAGTGTTTTATTTCTTTTGTTAAAGCATTCTGTACAATTAATTCAACATTTATATATATTTAAACATACACAAAGACTCATGAGATTCAAATTGATTACAGGATTAGACTCCGAAACCTCAAATAACTTAATATAAAAATAAAGAAAATCACACATCTTACATAATTCATTAAATATTATTTACACATCATGATTAGTAGGCTATTAAAGGGTTATTTCACCCAAGAATTGACTCTCCCTCAAGCCATCCTAGCCGTATATGACTTTCTTCTTTCAGCCAAACACCATCAGAGTCATATTAATATCCTGGCTCTTCCCAGCTTTATAATGGGACTGTATGGTGCCCACAGATTTTGAAGCCCAAAAAAAGCACATCCATCCATCATAACAATAATCCATACGGCTCCACGGATTTAATAAAGGCTTTCTGAAGCGAAGCCATGCGTGTTTGTAAGAAAAATATCCATATTTGTAACTTTATAAACTATAATCACTGGCTTCAGGTAACGGCAGTACGTAGATCTGGCCAGAGAGTGACCTCTCACCTGACGCTTGGCCTTTAGTAACCCCCTTGAGTCGTAAGGATTACTTTTATGATGGATGGATGCACTTTTCACTTGGATGTACCATTCACTCCCATTATATTACATTATTCACAACTATAATAAAGCTGGGAAGAGCCAGGGTATTAATATAACTCTTATTGTGTTTGTCTGAAAGAGGAAAGTCATATACACCTACTGTAGGATGGCTTGAGGGAGAGTAAATCATGGGATAATTTTCATTTTTCGGGTGAACTATCCCTTTAAAGAAGTGGATTTATAGCTGAGACTGACTCATACAAGTTATCATATGGCTTCCGCTGACTTTCAATAAAAGACATGATGATGAGTAAAAGATGAAACATTTTTAGGTGAACTGTCCCTTTAAGCTCTGAATCGTTGACTCACAGGCCACAAGGGTTTGTTTCATAAGTGGCGAGTCATTCAGTTCTCATTTTTTATTTTTTCCTCTTTTTGTGAAAACCCTTGGCATGTCCTGAAAACAAATCCCTCGGTGTGAATGTTTGTTCAGCTTCTGGTGATATCATCCATTTCCAAATCACAGCAAGTGATGGTCCATTTTTCCCGGTTGCACTTTAAATGACAGCATGCATTCACACACTGTAAAAAAAAGTGTTATCTTTTGTCAAATCCATTTAGATAATGAATGTGGTTCAGATTATTTTGAGTTTCTATTGATCTGCATGAACTAAAATTTTTAATTTCAATGAACTCAACATTTGAAGGCAACCAGGTAACTTACTTTTTTAAGTTAAACCATCAATATTTGCAACATCAGCGTCCCACGCTGATGTTGCACACCTTACAGCTCGGGTCTTTTTTGGCGTTGGCGGTGGAGAGGCTCATGAGTTGCGGACGGCCACTGATCTGAGCCAAGATCCCGTTCTCCAGAAGCAAAGGCTCTGTGAACAGCACCTCCAGAATCACATCGCTGGCGTGACTGAACGCGGGAACGTCTCCGGCCGCGTACGTCAGGAAGGGATTGGCTGTAAGGTCCATTCGTGGAAGCCGGGTCTTGCAGAAGTCGTCCCCCTCCGATCCAGCAGGGGCCAGCACCAGCACCACATAGTGATACGCTGTGTACATGCAGTAGAAGTCCGCGAAGTAGAGGTTTGTGCTCGGGTTGAGGAGGCGTTCGGCAGAGATCTGGAAGCGCAGAGGCCCGTACGGGGAGTCTTTCGGAGGGAGGCCGGTGTCGAACTCGGTGTTGCAGCTGAGGAAGACGCCGCGTAGCTTTCCGTTGATCGGCGAGCCGTGACTTCCACTGTTGTCTTTGAAAGATGGGAGCATTGCTCCTCCACACTCTGATCTATGGAGAGAATCATAAATGTCAAAACTCAAACCTGCATGAAAAGTTGTGAACAATTTATCCGTGCATATTAGCAGTGTAACTAGGGCTGCACGATTATGACAAAAATCACAATTGTCGATTATTCCTTTGAAATTGCGATTATTTATTAGGGCTGGGTATTGACACAAATTTCACAATTCGATTCGATTTCGATTCACAAGCTTGCAATTTGATTTCGATTTCGATTCACTATTGATTATTTTGGATATCAGTTACAATAAATGTCAAATTTTCTCAAGAAAATTGAATCTCTTAACTAACGCTGTAAACTAGTTGTAGCCTATAGGCTTCATTAGCCTAATATGAAGGTAATAATGAACTGTTTTGTAGCTATACAAACACTTAAATTACACTTTTATTTATTTTTATTATAAGAAGATTATATGAAATAAACATTAAATGGTGGCTGTCATAAAAACTTCCTAGATTTATTCAAATATTATTCAACTTTTATCTCTTTCCCCAGCGTTTTTTTTTTTTTTTTTTAAAGTTGCCAGCCAGCGCCAGAATTTATTATCACAAAAAACTATGGTCCTCAGAGTATTTTTTTTGTTTGTATGAATATATAAACATGCAATATGTTAAAAGAAAGAACAGACCCTCAGCTTTTAAACAAAACAAACAAACCTTTTGAACAAAAAGCTGAGAAAATAACATTTTTGTCAAAGACTCAAATAACGAAAATCAAAAATCAATGCAGTCTAAAGGCCATCCGAAATTTTCGTGTGCGTTTTTTCGTATTCGTGATTCGTTGGTTTTGAATTGTCAAAACACCATTCAAACATCATTCCAACTGCTTGCTACGGATGCGAAAAACGCAGAAAATCAAACCCGATTCGATTTTTTTTATGACGGACAAAAGTTTCGGAGGCAGTGTGCATTGATATAACGTGAGGTCGTATTTATTTTTTAACATGCGAAAATTTATGACGCGAAATTCGGACTCAAGCCGCCTTTCCACTGCACATGACATTTGCATACGATTGTAGCATTTCGCCCCCTAGTGTCAGTCGCACAGAACTTTGAAATTGGTCGTGAAGCAACCGCTCGGATATTCAAAATGAATGATTTAAATGAATGTAATGCATGCGTTAATATATCTACACAAAACAAATCACCCTCAATACATCGCAAGTAAAAACATAGAAGATTTTATAGAGCTAATAAATAAAAATATTGACTTAATAGTTATAAAATATTTTTTCTGCCATAGTTAATAATAACCGACATTTTACAGAAAGAGCGTTTACAGAAAAACATTAAAGAGTTAAAATATTGGTAATTCTAGGCTAGCCTCGCGCTCATAGTTTTGATCAGAAGAATACATCACATCCGGTTAGCCGGTCGCATACGGTCGCCGCAGAAGTTCAGATATTTCAACGGATCCGAAGCTCAAATCGGATCCGAATTTTCTGCATACACATATGATCGGAACTCCCCGCAGCTCCCGTACGACTCTCCATTGGAAATGAATGACTTCCGGTCCGACGGCTGTCGTTTGTCGTGTGCAGTGGAAAGGCGGCTGAGAGCTGTAAAGGAAAGATGTATGTAGAGAGCAGTGTAGATGACACTAACCTCACGTACTGGAAGTATTCAGGACTCTGATTGCGGTAAAACACGGAGAACCTGAGCGGCCGCCCGGCAGCGGCCTGAGCTTTATCTAACAGCTGCTGGAGATGATCCATGGCATAATCTGCACAAAACAACACATTGACAACCATGATTTATGAGCATAACATAAGTGCTGTGTCTGTCTGCTGCCGAATGTGCTTTCTGTGCCTATAGAGCCTCCGCTTCCGGCTCATGGGACCTTATTTCGGAAAAAATATGTCAATGGCGAGAGACAACTTATCTTTTTATTCCGTCTGAACTGTGCCCTCAATTACACATATGATGTTTGTCAATTTAAAAGATGATTCTGTAAGTCAAAAACGTCGCAGTTTGTCATACAACAGAAGAGTAACATTTAGTTTTATGTGAAAATCGCTCTATGAACTACATCTCCCGGGAAGAGAAACAACGAGTGAGATCCGCTGCTCGTGTGTGTGCAGTCTGGTACAAAACGCTCAGGTATGACGGCGTAACGTTACGATTATAACGTAAGACTGTAGAAACAATGACAGACATTAGCCTTAGTAAAGTTAGCTTCATTCATTGAGAGAAAATGTGCACCTTTGGGGTTTGTAGTCTTTGTAATTACGTATTTTCACAGTCTTATACCTCAACGGTTTTACATCAAACTGCGACTTTCTTTACTTTAAAATGTATCTTTTAAATTGACAAACATCATATGTGTAATTCAGGGCACAATTCAAACGAGATCAAAATATTTGTTGTCTCTCGCCATCGCCATTGACTACCATACAATATTTTTCCGAAATAAGGTCCCATGGTGGTCGACCGGAAGGACTTAGGCTCTCTATAGAGAGTATGTGTGTGATGTCACCGCCAGCCGGAGTGACTGCGGTACACACACTGAGTGGCAAAAAGATATTCAAGTGTGAAACACACAAAACATCTACAACGGGAAAGAGCTTTGAGATTTACTGATATAAATAGATTTGACAAGAAATCTGAGGTGTATTTTTACAGACTGCCGAAAGCTAGCAAATGGTCGCTGCGATTAGAAACTGGATTTGCAGTTATAATTTTGTCTCAATATGCTGAATGTGGGGTAATATCATACCCTATATAGCCTATTGTATTGACAACTAATCAATATTTAATCTAATAAATAAAAATATTTACCATCATATATTCTGCATAATTGGATGTTTTTTTTTTAAAAACACAGGCCAAAAAGTTTTAGTGCTGGACGATATAATGATATATATAACATTGATGTCAGTGATCACCCGGATTTAGACCTATGTCGTATTTATATAAAGCTTTCTTGGCCAAATTTGCTTTATGTATTTCCCCGATGTTGAATTCAGGCACATATAAATGTCAGGAAACACGATTCCTGCTGCATGTCAATATCTGTGGATCACTGGATCTTTGGTTAGTTGTAAGGAACATTATATCGAGACCAAGCTTTAGTTTAAACTCATATCGTTTGTTTTACTTGTGTTTTTAAATCCAGTCACTCAGCAGCTCTTCTGTCACTCAGTCCGGCTGAGGGATGTGATCCTGCGGGAAAGTGACCTCAATGCATACCCTCTATAACAATTGTTTCTAAACAGGTTTTCCAAGCCTCCAGCTGTTTGCCATTGGCTGGACAAACTTAGCCCCTCCTCCAAACTTAGGCTATTGGTTGAGCCTGTTGCTGTGCTGCTCAAACAAACAGAAGCTTCTCACTGCATTGCAAATGGGCGGAGCTTAAGTGTAGCACCTCCTCGCTGGAGCTCCAGAGGTCGTCATTTGACTGCAGTGAGTACCTCTTGTAACAAACAGACAAATGATTTGAAAGCACCACAGAGTCACAGTGGTTACTCGTTTTAAGACACTGAGAACATCACACACATTTAAAGGTGCTGACTGTAAGACTGACAGCTAGTGGTTGAAATAGGAACTGCAGTCTAAAATCAAAATATCAGAGACGGTTGTTTTCCCGCTCCCTCCTCCTCAGACTCGACGCTCAGACGGGTTGCCAGTTTGAGGACACACAACAGGAGTGAGCGCAACTGACAACGAAAGCCGAGGAGACTTACACACTAAGTTAATGAGTTGATTTATCCACGTTTTAATTTGCTCTTGTTCATAGAGATTTTTAGATGGATATCGAGGCTTTTTAGTTTGTGTGGAATCTGCAATCTCTGACCCAGTTTGTTTGCTCGTTTCCATGGCTGCGATACGCTGTGTTTCCCGCCAACTGGCATCCCGGGTGTCAAAATACTATTGGCTGAACTGGCAGTGGGCGGAGTCACACAGACCAAAACAAAAACCGACTGACAAAACGGAACGTGTAAAATAATAAGTAAAATAACTGGCTGTAGAAGTGGTTTTCAGAGAAACGGGTATGTGAACTTGTTTTCTATATATCTGCAAACATATTATGTTATTTGTATGCTTTGGTAGAGTAAAAAAGCTGCATTACAGCACCTTTAAACATCTGTTAGCCCATCTCTGCATACCCCCGGTGCAGAACTCCACCACTTGGCTCCACTCAGACACTTGATAGTCTCCGTCAGGCTGTCTGATGGCGGTCTGCACTGCCACACAATACTCCGTCCGAGGGCTCAGGAACCAGTGGCCTCTCACAGACATCGGCAAAGGTCCTGCTTTAGCCACTAGCTTGGTGGGAACATCCTGAAAAGACAAACGCCAGAGGGCGCCGTTAGCCTACTACTTTAAAATGGGTTTTTAACAGTCAACTGTTTTTGTTTATTCAATCCCTAATTCACCATGAAATCAAAATTGACAATTATTGTGTTTTTTTAAATGTATTTTTAAAGTAATAATTAAATGTGCAGTCCGTAGTTTGTCCTCTTTGTCGCCATCTCTGTTAGAAATCTGCAATTGCAGTTATTCACAGAATTATCAACTTTACGTGGGTTGTGCTTCAGCACGGCACAGCGTGGATGAATGAATGTTTTGAGGAGAGTGTGCGGCTATCAATTACAGATATACCAGATTCAGCAAAATATTTCTCATAGAAATTACTAGTAAATTTCACAAATAATTACAAAGAAATGGTAAGTAACAAAAAATTGAACATGAAATATAGTAGAAAGACTGAAATAGTATTTTCTTGTAAAAACTCCAATAGTCTTTGTTTTACATGTCATTATTTAGTATAGCACAGAATTCCTGTAACATTATGGCATTATATAAACATGTAGACTGCATACATAATTATTTTTGCAACTATCCAAATGCATTTTTCCAATTCCAAACCATATTAATTTTAATAATTACTAATTTTAATAATTAAAGTAATTATTACTTTAATAATTACTAATTATATATTTTTTTTTATAAATGTTTCAGCTTCAGATTATGATTCCATCCAGCCAGAGAAGGTCAAACATGTTAGATATTAAAAAACAAATTTATTTCACTATTGTCATTGGTCTCATAGCAACAAGGTGCATGTTTTTGTGCGAGTTTGTTGTGTTCGGAATGATTTTTTTTTTTAAATCTGCTCAGTCAGCTGGGCTAAAAAAGCGTTTTGAGAAAAAAAGGAGCAGAACACCTTGTCAAGAATGAATTGTGAAGAAAACCTTAATCCTCCTGAGTCAGCAGAACAGTAACATTCACAGAGACTCTGCTGAGACTGAAACACGACTCTCACTACATAAGAAACACAAGCTGCTGAAACATCAATTTTAGACCAGAAATACTTCAAGAAATATTTCAGAAGTATTTCTGAAATAAAAATACACACCTGTGCCATTTTTTTTGCCGTTAGCTTTAACACAGGCAAAGTGATCAAAAAAAAAAAAAAAAAAAAATTAAAAGGACAAAAATGTCCATAAGGATGCACAAGGGTTAACTAGTTACAAGTATAATGTGTGTCTAAAACAGCCGTTTAAAAATTGTTTTGTTCATTGAAATAAAATGTCACTATTAATATTAGAAACTATAAATTGAAGTACTAAAATGACTAAAACTGAAATGAAAATAAATGAAAGCTAAATATATTTAACTTATTCAAATTTAACTCAATTTAAATAATGAGACATTACATCATCAATTCTTCTTTCAAGACCGATCAGGATTGTTTTCGCGTACAGTCATGTGGAAAAAGACAGGACACCCCATGAAAAACATTTGTCTTTTTCAACAAATGGACATTGGTTCTTCATTTTAACAATATTGAAAGATGGAGCATGAAGGTAATAAAAATAATAATTCTAAAAATTAATAAAACTGAAGAAATGTCATGTGACATTTGAAAAAATTCTTTGTAAAATGTCATTAATAGAAATTAAATATTTGGTGAGGAAAGAGATAGGACTAGTCCGCATTTATTTACAACTTAAAATGCATAAAATTAGAATCAGGTGCGCCACATCATGTGCAAAAGATTAAAACATTGTTAGAGGATTGAGGAGGAGCCTGTCTTATTTACACCTCAGACATTTAGCTTGGTTTGCTCTTGATTGTGAGTGAAATCCCCATGGTGAGATCCAAAAAGCTCTCTGAGGCCTTCAGAAAGAGGGATGTATGATGCATATGAGTCTGGGAAGGGATTTAAAAAAATCTCCAAAATATTCGAGATCAGCCATTCCACCGTTTATGAGTTAACATTACATTAAACTGTCATGTGGTTGGTTTTGAGTGACATTGGCTGTCATGAGGGCATTATACTGTAAATGTGTCGTATTTTCTTGACCTCAACTAGTGGTATTGAATTTGTCATTAAAATGTTATAATAGCCATATGACTCCTAACTTTTTCCTCAGTAATTATTTTTGTTAAATAAATTATGTCATGGTTAAAAATGCATTGTTTTTGGTTCAATTGCATCCCATTTATCTATAGATATTGTTTGAAAGATTGTTCTTATATTAGCCCATATTTATTATGGGGAAATCATATTTCCAAAATTTTTCATGGGGTTTCCTATCACATCCACAACAGTGTTCTTTCATAAAATACATGCAGTTTTGTTTCTTAACAGCTATAGAGGAAGAAAAGTTACATAATGCACCTTTAAATCACAAAAACGAATAAAAATGGCAAAAATGTAAAAAAAAAATACTATAGCATATAATACTAAATTAACAGGCTAGCTGGATGTTTTTAAGTTAAAAATACACTGAAAATAAATGAAAAAGTAATTTTTGGGAAGAAGTCAGCATCATTCAAAGAGACTGAGATGGCTGAGCGGAATTGAAAAGAAGTAGCCTATCTTTACAGGCCAAAGTATTATTATTTGTATATAATTTAAGAGTCAATTGTTGATTATTTTGAAGTTTGTGATTCCCTTATAACATTTTATCTGTTTACCGATAAAATTAATCATGGGAAACACTAATTGTCTAATAATTATGCACGCAGTCTAAGCAGGGAAACATTAATACGATTTATGAGAAGATAACATCTGCAAACGAAACATATCCAGTGTTTTCTGACGACTCTTGTCTGTCAAAGGTGAAAGACGTTTTCAAACTTCACTGAAGTGTAACGTCTCTCATATAAGAGCTCTATCACAAATAATTACTCTTGTTGTGGAGGCTCGAGTTTTTGACAAGCAGAACCAATTATGAAATGCTCAGAGGGGCAATAACCATAGCAACCCCTTATGAAAGGCCTTTCCTTTTGCTCGCACATGGAATATTAGAGCCCTGGCGAAATCAGATGTAATTTCAGCAGCAGTTTATTTTTGGTGACCATCGAGTGCAAAAGATATAGTAGCAATACTCCTACATTATAGCTTCATTTTCTCAGCAAGAATTTGAAACAAAATGAAATTAAACACTTACAAGTAAAGTAATCAGATTACTTTTTTGAGTAACTAGTAAATAAATGTATTACTTTTACTCTTTCCCCGCCAGCATTTTTTTTACTGTTAAAGTCTCCTTCAGTGAGCCTGGGTTGTCCCAAGGTTTTTTTTTTTCTTCATTGGGTCACCTGATGGAGTTTTAGGACACCATTGGGTCTCCTGATGAAGTTTTAGGACACCATTGGGTCTCCTGATGAAGTTTTAGGACACCATTGGGTCTCCTGATGGAGTTTTAGGACACCATTGGGTCTCCTGATGGAGTTGTAGGACACCATTGGGTCTCCTGATGGAGTTGTAGGACACCATTGGGTCTCCTGATGGAGTTGTAGGACACCATTGGGTCTCCTGATGGAGTTTTAGGACACCATTGGGTCTCCTGATGGAGTTGTAGGACACCATTGGGTCTCCTGATGAAGTTTTAGAACACCATTGGGTCTCCTGATGGAGTTTTAGGACACCATTGGGTCTCCTGATGGAGTTGTAGGACACCATTGGGTCTCCTGATGGAGTTTTAGGATACCATTGGGTCTCCTGATGGAGTTTTAGGACACCATTGGGTCTCCTGATGAAGTTTTAGAATACCATTGGGTCTCCTGATGGAGTTTTAGGACACCATTGGGTCTCCTGATGGAGTTGTAGGACACCATTGGGTCTCCTGATGAAGTTTTAGAATACCATTGGGTCTCCTGATGGAGTTTTAGGACACCATTGGGTCTCCTGATGGAGTTGTAGGACACCATTGGGTCTCCTGATGGAGTTTTAGGATACCATTGGGTCACCTGATGGAGTTTTAGGACACCATTGGGTCTCCTGATGGAGTTTTAGGACACCATTGGGTCTCCTGATGAAGTTTTAGGACACCATTGGGTCTCCTGATGGAGTTTTAGGACACCATTGGGTCTCCTGATGGAGTTGTAGGACACCATTGGGTCTCCTGATGGAGTTGTAGGACACCATTGGGTCTCCTGATGGAGTTTTAGAACACCATTGGGTCTCCTGATGGAGTTTTAGGACACCATTGGGTCTCCTGATGGAGTTGTAGGACACCATTGGGTCTCCTGATGGAGTTTTAGGATACCATTGGGTCTCCTGATGGAGTTTTAGGACACCATTGGGTCTCCTGATGGAGTTGTAGGACACCATTGGGTCTCCTGATGAAGTTTTAGAATACCATTGGGTCTCCTGATGGAGTTTTAGGACACCATTGGGTCTCCTGATGGAGTTGTAGGACACCATTGGGTCTCCTGATGAAGTTTTAGAATACCATTGGGTCTCCTGATGGAGTTTTAGGACACCATTGGGTCTCCTGATGGAGTTGTAGGACACCATTGGGTCTCCTGATGGAGTTTTAGGATACCATTGGGTCTCCTGATGGAGTTTTAGGACACCATTGGGTCTCCTGATGGAGTTGTAGGACACCATTGGGTCACCTGATGAAGTTTTAGGACACCATTGGGTCACCTGATGAAGTTTTAGGACACCATTGGGTCTCCTGATGGAGTTTTAGAACACCATTGGGTCTCCTGATGAAGTTTTAGGACACCATTGGGTCACCTGATGAAGTTTTAGGACACCATTGGGTCTCCTGATGAAGTTTTAGGACACCATTGGGTCTCCTGATGAAGTTCTAGGACACCATTGGGTCTCCTGATGAAGTTTTAGGACACCATTGGGTCTCCAGATGGAGTTTTAGGACACCATTGGGTCTCCTGATGAAGTTTTAGGACACCATTGGGTCTCCTGATGGAGTTTTAGGACACCATTGGGTCTCCTGATGGAGTTTTAGGACACCATTGGGTCTCCAGATGAAGTTTTAGGACACCATTGGGTCTCCTGATGGAGTTTTAGGACACCATTGGGTCTCCTGATGGAGTTTTAGGACACCATTGGGTCTCCTGGTGGAGTTTTAGGACACCATTGGGTCTCCTGATGAAGTTTTAGGACACCATTGGGTCTCCTGATGAAGTTTTAGAACACCATTGGGTCTCCTGATGGAGTTGTAGGACACCATTGGGTCTCCTGATGAAGTTTTAGGACACCATTGGGTCTCCTGATGGAGTTTTAGGACACCATTGGGTCTCCTGGTGGAGTTTTAGGACACCATTGGGTCTCCTGATGAAGTTTTAGGACACCATTGGGTCTCCTGATGAAGTTTTAGAACACCATTGGGTCTCCTGATGGAGTTGTAGGACACCATTGGGTCTCCTGATGGAGTTTTAGGACACCATTGGGTCTCCTGATGAAGTTTTAGGACACCATTGGGTCTCCTGATGGAGTTTTAGGACACCATTGGGTCTCCTGATGGAGTTGTAGGACACCATTGGGTCTCCTGATGGAGTTGTAGGACACCATTGGGTCTCCTGATGGAGTTGTAGGACACCATTGGGTCTCCTGATGGAGTTTTAGGACACCATTGGGTCTCCTGATGGAGTTGTAGGACACCATTGGGTCTCCTGATGAAGTTTTAGAACACCATTGGGTCTCCTGATGGAGTTTTAGGACACCATTGGGTCTCCTGATGGAGTTGTAGGACACCATTGGGTCTCCTGATGGAGTTTTAGGATACCATTGGGTCTCCTGATGGAGTTTTAGGACACCATTGGGTCTCCTGATGAAGTTTTAGAATACCATTGGGTCTCCTGATGGAGTTTTAGGACACCATTGGGTCTCCTGATGGAGTTGTAGGACACCATTGGGTCTCCTGATGAAGTTTTAGAATACCATTGGGTCTCCTGATGGAGTTTTAGGACACCATTGGGTCTCCTGATGGAGTTGTAGGACACCATTGGGTCTCCTGATGGAGTTTTAGGATACCATTGGGTCACCTGATGGAGTTTTAGGACACCATTGGGTCTCCTGATGGAGTTTTAGGACACCATTGGGTCTCCTGATGAAGTTTTAGGACACCATTGGGTCTCCTGATGGAGTTTTAGGACACCATTGGGTCTCCTGATGGAGTTGTAGGACACCATTGGGTCTCCTGATGGAGTTGTAGGACACCATTGGGTCTCCTGATGGAGTTTTAGAACACCATTGGGTCTCCTGATGGAGTTTTAGGACACCATTGGGTCTCCTGATGGAGTTGTAGGACACCATTGGGTCTCCTGATGGAGTTTTAGGATACCATTGGGTCTCCTGATGGAGTTTTAGGACACCATTGGGTCTCCTGATGGAGTTGTAGGACACCATTGGGTCTCCTGATGAAGTTTTAGAATACCATTGGGTCTCCTGATGGAGTTTTAGGACACCATTGGGTCTCCTGATGGAGTTGTAGGACACCATTGGGTCTCCTGATGAAGTTTTAGAATACCATTGGGTCTCCTGATGGAGTTTTAGGACACCATTGGGTCTCCTGATGGAGTTGTAGGACACCATTGGGTCTCCTGATGGAGTTTTAGGATACCATTGGGTCTCCTGATGGAGTTTTAGGACACCATTGGGTCTCCTGATGGAGTTGTAGGACACCATTGGGTCACCTGATGAAGTTTTAGGACACCATTGGGTCACCTGATGAAGTTTTAGGACACCATTGGGTCTCATGATGGAGTTTTAGAACACCATTGGGTCTCCTGATGAAGTTTTAGGACACCATTGGGTCACCTGATGAAGTTTTAGGACACCATTGGGTCTCCTGATGAAGTTTTAGGACACCATTGGGTCTCCTGATGAAGTTCTAGGACACCATTGGGTCTCCTGATGAAGTTTTAGGACACCATTGGGTCTCCAGATGGAGTTTTAGGACACCATTGGGTCTCCTGATGAAGTTTTAGGACACCATTGGGTCTCCTGATGGAGTTTTAGGACACCATTGGGTCTCCTGATGGAGTTTTAGGACACCATTGGGTCTCCAGATGAAGTTTTAGGACACCATTGGGTCTCCTGATGGAGTTTTAGGACACCATTGGGTCTCCTGATGGAGTTTTAGGACACCATTGGGTCTCCTGGTGGAGTTTTAGGACACCATTGGGTCTCCTGATGAAGTTTTAGGACACCATTGGGTCTCCTGATGAAGTTTTAGAACACCATTGGGTCTCCTGATGGAGTTGTAGGACACCATTGGGTCTCCTGATGAAGTTTTAGGACACCATTGGGTCTCCTGATGGAGTTTTAGGACACCATTGGGTCTCCTGGTGGAGTTTTAGGACACCATTGGGTCTCCTGATGAAGTTTTAGGACACCATTGGGTCTCCTGATGAAGTTTTAGAACACCATTGGGTCTCCTGATGGAGTTGTAGGACACCATTGGGTCTCCTGATGGAGTTTTAGGACACCATTGGGTCTCCTGATGAAGTTTTAGGACACCATTGGGTCTCCTGATGGAGTTGTAGGACACCATTGGGTCTCCTGATGGAGTTTTAGGACACCATTGGGTCTCCTGATGAAGTTTTAGGACACCATTGGGTCTCCTGATGGAGTTTTAGGACACCATTGGGTCACCTGGTGGAGTTTTAGGACACCATTGGGTCTCCTGATGAAGTTTTAGGACTCCATTGGGTCTCCTGATGAAGTTTTAGGACACCATTGGGTCATCTGATGGAGTTTTAGGACACCATTGGGTCACCTGGTGGAGTTTTAGGACACCATTGGGTCTCCTGATGAAGTTTTAGGACTCCATTGGGTCTCCTGATGAAGTTTTAGGACTCCATTGGGTCTCCTGATGAAGTTTTAGGACACCATTGGGTCTCTTGATGGAGTTTTAAAACAATTTGTTAATGTTTTAAAGGGCCGGTTGGCCTGGTATTGGGGAACACAATTACTTTAGAGTACAAAAGGTGTTTCTTTAGAACGCTGTAGCAGATTTTTATATGCAAGTGTATTTTAAAAAAAATATAAATAAATAAATACACACCAATAATATGATTTCCCAAAAAGAACTTTTTTTTTTGCAAAGCAATATCCTAATTGTATGTTTTTTACTGTTGTTGTTGTAAAGGGTTGGCCTGCGATTGGGGAACTCAGGTGTTTATCGGCGAGGAAACATGTCCCGGTGAGTCATTATCCGCTCACAGCAGTCTCTGGTCAGGTCTCTCGTTCTCCAGTAACCCCTGAAGGGCCTGTCAGATGTGCTCATTACCAACACACCTTCAGCCACCCTCCTTCACACACCATCTGCCTCTCCAGTGCTTGCTTTCTATATTTGTCCTTAATTTAACCGTATTCAGGCAGAAAGCACTTCAAAATAAACAAGGAAATTCAAGATATTTTATTATGTTTTTGCTTAGTTTGAGTTAACCTATGTTTTTATCTATTTTTATTTTTATTTTATCCTGTTAAGGGTTATGAACATGCTAAATTATTGTAGAATGTGCATATGAAATTAGGTTTGCTGGTCAATCTGACCTGGATATTTCATGGTTTATAGCAGCTGCACAGACCTGAAATTAAATCTTTTTTGATGTAGGCTATTTTAGTCAGTTTCTCAACTACCCTCTGGCGGTATTCACAGCTACATTTTTGCATTTGAGAGACTGTTTTATCATGGCATTCATTTTAAATAGTTCATCATGCATGCTATTGTTCACACTGTTTCTGTTTTGTACTGTATATCATACTTATATTTTATTGAATATATGTTTAAGCTGCTAAAAGAACCACTTCGCGTCACCTCATCATCATCTTCATCAAAACTGTTTATAATAGGCCTTTTAAATGGGATTTAATAACAGCTTGCTCCAGCGTAAACCCTCTTTTGACGTTAAATACCCACTGTCAGGATTTACTAAAGATAAATTAGAGCTGAAAAAAGAAAAAACAGGGTTATTTTTGATCTTATTACATATGCATTGTAAGAGTGTCTCCTTTATGGGACTAAATAAGCCTATTAAATGAATCACGCATGAAGGTTTGCACTTGTCAGCTTAACTGGTGTTTGCTCCAATATTATAAAAAAAAAAAAAGCATAAATCCAATTAGAGTCATTTTGCCCCCCTTCAAAAAATAAGGCTACCTAGAATGTGAACCTAATACAAGGGTTAATTAAATATTCTGGGTTCCATTGCTCAGTAAATATCTAAGCCTAATTAAAAATAGTTTATTAAAAGTAATAGTTTCAATGTAGTCTGAGTGTTTTTCATATGAAAGTCGAGAGAGACCAATGTTGTGAATCACAAGCCCTTTATTGTGTCCTTTGTTCTGAAGGGATTGATCTTGTGACAGTTCGTAATAAGATGACCAATTCCTCCGGCCTCGGTTGTGTGACAGTAAATAAGAGCTGTGAGGAAAACGCTGAGATTTAAACAGCAGAATAAGAGAATAATACTGACTCTGTGCTTGAAGCGGTTGGGCTCGCTGCCTTCCTTACGGCTCAGGTCGATGAAGTAATGCGTCAGTCGTGACGTGTCCTCGGCGGCCGTTTCCCAGGTGATCCGGAACGAGTCACAGCTCACCTCGGTGATCTCAATATTATGGGGTGTGGAGAGGAGATCCGCCTCAGCCATCACCTGCGGGAAAACAACACGACAAACTGTCGAACGGGGAACAATATAGTAAAAACTTAGCAAAAAACAATCTACTGACATCAGAGGAAATTTATACTTTATACTTCAGGATTTAGCATAAGCTTTGTATTAGTAGGAAACCTGTAGTATTTTCGAACTACCGTGCTTTCCCTCCTCATATCCCCCTGAGACGAGAGATTTATGTATTTTTTGTCTGGAAAAAATCCTCCAGAGGTCCAGAGGCTAAAGACTACAGTCAGTAGTCGGGTCTGTCCCGCATGTCCTCAACCCGCCCATAGAGGGCGATCTCACTCACAGAATGAACACATAGTGTCGGCCATCTTTTTTGGAAGCTAAGCTAGCAGGCTGGAGAAAGCTGAGTAGTCGGGGATACCGTTCTCCCGCGGCCCTCACTCGTCCCGCTCGCCACAGTAAACATGATGAATGATGTTGAACTATATAACATTGATTCGTTTTATGTACATTTGTGAAGATCTCGGCATCTCGAAAGATGTTGATCTTTGTTTTAGTTCTCCTTTTGTCTTAAAGTCTGTTTGACATGGTCCATAATGTTTGAACAAAACAACAAAAGCGTGAGAGTTCTGCTAAACATAACCCAGTTGTCCACGTCTGTCGCCATGGTCACTATGTCAGTATGAGCGGAAACTGATATGCAACGCTTTTCGCTTGCATTAGTCATCACTAACGCTTTTACTAACGCTTTTGCCAATCCGTAGACATCCAACACACGTGGAACCCTTTAGCTAGGGCTGTCGCGGTAACCGCAATATTGTAGTACCGCGCTTCTGACAAGTCAACCGCAGAGGATTGCACGTAACCGCAGCAACCGCGATATTCACGTTTTTTTTTTTTTTATAAGGCTATACCCTTCTTGTTTTTAACTTAATGCATGTGTATTGAATGTTATACAAGTTCATAATGATAACGAGATTGTTTATCATGGTGATGTGTAGCCTACAGGCTTCACACAGACAGTGAATGAGAGAGATCGGCAGAGCGCGTGCAATTACCTGCGTCTGTCTTTGAAGTCGTGAAAAGCTTGTCGTGTCAAAGGGAAGCGAAATAATTGTCGCATCATCATTTTAACGTTCTCTTCATGGGTATTTTCCCATAAATGCGCGTCAGCAGCAGCGCTGGTCAGCATCCCACAGCACAAGGACGCCGCAGGCAAATAAAATCAGTGAGTCACGCATTGAATCAATGGGTCTCTAATAAGTGAAGCATCAGCTTCAGCGTTGCCCATGTGACGCATTGCTGCTCAGCTGAGCCTTGAAAAGTTGAACCTCAAAGTTAAAAATAATTAACATCTTGTTTCTTTACATTTCTTTTAATGAATCAGCTTTTTTAAACATGTTCGTTGAATGAACGGTTCAATGACTCGCTCAAAGTCCGTTGTCATAACAATATGCGCGCTGAGTGAAAGTCTTTCAATGCGCACATACTGTGTAGTAGACGCTGTTTAGTTTCGGTTACAATGGTTACTGAAAATGTCCTCGTTTTTGTCCACATCGTAAACTTTATTTATATAGCAACAAATACATATAAATTAAATAAGTAAATAAATGGCGGTAATACCGCATATCGCGCTATTGAGCCACTCAACATTACCGCAAGGGAAATTCCATAACCGCGACAGCCCTACCTTTAGCGTCAATATAACACGGTTCGGTTATGGGTAGGTTTTCCGACGCGTACATTATACGTCTCATCCTGACGTCTTCCCAGGATTTTCACAGGTTGTGTGTGAACGCACTCACAGATCCCGGCAAATCACTGGCAGTGTGAATGAACCGAAATCAAACAATCCCGAGACAAATGCCGGGTCACATTATCCGTGTATTTTGTGTGAAAGGGGCTTTTAAGTATTAGTTTGTAGTAATTAATTAATTCATTAATTAAATCATTTTGTTTAAAAAAAAACTACTATAGGGAATTCGAAAGCCTCTCGGGTATCTAGTGGTAGCACCATTAAATTACATGTTTTTTTATGTCTTTTCTCTCACCAGATGGCGCTAATCTGCCTTCAAAAAATGGATTTCAAAGACCTAATCCCTATCTTAATCTAAAATACTGCATTAAATGAATAAGTATCTTACAATTCTATTAAAATTTAAAAAAATAGTACTACTGAACAAAAATAAATTACATTGATTTTACTGGAGAAAAAAAACGTCACTTTACATTGCAATCTCCAATTAAACTCAACTCTGTTGCCATCCACCCTGTTACTTTTTCTGAAGACATAATTATATACCTAAATTACATAGTATTTTAATTTAGCCTGAGATGGCACGATGCAGTCTATTAACACAAACACATTATAGCGGAAAACACTCGTTTCACAAAATGACCCAGCAGCTCCAGCGTCTCAGAGGACGGATGATAAACAAACTCTGTGAGTGATGCTCTCTGCCTCCAGTGTGTGTGTGTGTGTGTGTGTGTGTGTGTGAATGAGGCTGGGTGTTTGATTAGCTGTCATTTCCTGTTCCTGCGACCAGTGACCCTTGATTAATGCGAGTCACAGAATCTATTATCTGCCCTTGTGCTCTGAGAAAGAGCCCATAACTCTGAGAGAGAGAGAGAGAGCAGTGATTAACATGCACCTCTCTCTCTCTCTCTCTCTCGTTGTCCTTTCACTGCCCTCATATTTTCCCCATATCAATTGTCCTTTGATTTTGCTCTTTCACATTTCAGTTTTAAGACTTATCAAGTGTCCAAATGAGTCATGTAAAATGTTTAAATGTCACAGATTTGTCCTGTTTTGTAATAAATCTTCCATATGGACAGTATGCTGAAACAGCAATGCCAAGAGCGGACCGGCGTGGAAATGTTGGACGGCACAAATGTGTGTATATGCCAGAAAATGAGAATATGTTTAACAGCAAGTATTCACACATGATTGCTTTGGCACACAAACATATGGCATCCCTTGTGGTAAAGAAGTACACTATCAAAGATTAATAAAAAATAATATACTTTAGAAGAGTATACTTAAGTGTGTGTGAACTGAATGCAATGTTTTTGGCACTTATGTGCATGTTTTTTTTTTTTTTTTTTTGCAATTGTTTGAAAATGTATTATAGTTTAAATTTATATTAAATGCAAATAGTTCAACTTAAAAGTGCTTTTTTGACCCACTTAAGTATGTATTTTATAATTATTTCTATGGTCTTTGAAATATGTGCTGCCGAATATACTGACACACATTAGTGGGAAACTAAAATATACATTAATGTGATTTCTGTTTATGTTATTTTTGTAATTACACATTTATAATTGTAATTTAGTACATTTAAAATGTACTTTAAATGTAATATTGAATAATACACTACAGTTACAATTACTTTGTAAGTATTAGGCTCACTTTAATGTGTTCAGAAACATAGTCGTGAAAGTGTACTAAAAATATATGATTTGAAGTACACTACAAGTGCATATCCAATACAATTAAGTGCACTTCTTTTTCAGTAGGGATACGTGTGTGTGTGTCTGTGTGTGTGTGTGGCCTGAAGTAATCATCTGCTTTGCCTCATGATGGAACGCAATCTAAAACATTAATTTAAGATGAACAAATTGAGTTCACTCACACACACACACACACACACACACACACACACACACACACACACACACACACACACACACACACACACACACACAGCAGTCAGGCTTCTCTCTTCTTGCTGCACATGCAGATTCACACACTGTCATGTCATGGAAACACATCAACTCTCCAGAGTCAGCCTTTTATTCAGAGGGAATTTAGGACATAATACATATCCTCACAGGACCTGCATCAAAGCTGCAAAACACACACACACACACACACACACACACACAGCACTGCTGCTCGCTTTCTATTTTAGAAGCGTTTGAACATTTTTAACTGACTTTTGCTCTAGTTCTCAACAGAAAATCAAGATGCCACACACACACACACACACATTCTCTGTGATCAAAACAAGCCTCAGGAAAGCAGGTGAATCTTATGAAAACATGTGCAAGTCTCATTTTACCCCATAATACAAAAGAAAAAAATTAAACAAAAGATATATTGCATAAAGAAAATAAAGCTTTGTAGATTTTCTTAGTAGATTCTTGTTTAGATTTTTAGTGTACTCAATATATATATATATATATATATATATATATATTGAGTACACTAAAAATCTAAACAAGAATCTACTAAGAAAATCTACAGTATATATATATATTGTATATATATACAGTGTATATATATATATATATATATATATATATACACTCTAAAAAATGCTAAGTTGTTTCAACCCAATTTTGGGTAAAATATGGACATACCCAGCCATTGGGTTAATTTTTTTAATTACATTTTTAACCCAACGTTTGGGTTTGTCCATATTTTACCCAAAATTGGGTTGAAACAACCCAGCATTTTTTAGAGTGTATATATATATATATATATATATATAACTATAATGTAATAATAAGGTAAATTACAGTAAAATATATAATAAATACGGTATAGGCCTCTGTTCTAATCTGATCTTCTTATCTGGTCTGGATGGAAGTGTTTATACAGTATATAGTAGTAAACAACAACATGCTTTACTATCGTCAAGTTGGAGACTGAAACAATTGAGCTGACTCTCTTTCTCTCCACTTTGATAAAGTCTCATCTCAGTGATCAGTTCAACAAGCATCCAGTAGGATTTTTATTTTTATTTATTTATTTTAGCATCCAGTAGGATCGAGTATTAATGACTCTGTCCGTCACGGTTCAGGTTTCCCATGATGCCTCTGCAATGCAGCTCTACTGTGGTGAGAGTGAAACTAATATAAGCAACAAAGCAGGATTCTACACTCTCAAAAATGCTGGGTTGTTTAACCCAATTTTGGGGAAATTATGGACAAACCCAGCCATTGGGTTACATTTTTAAATGACATTTTTAACCCAATGGCTGGGTTTGTCCATGTTTTACCCAAAATTGGTTTAAAACAACCCAGCATTTTTTAGAGTCTATTCTATTCTATTCTATTCTATTCTATTTAGTTCTATTCTATTCTGTTCTATATACGTATGTAATGAAGTGTTGTTGTACTGAATAAGAGAGCCGTACCTCTGTGTTGAGCGGGCGCTGTGATGATGGAGGGAAGCGTTGGCGAACAGAGGATGAGTGAATAAACGTGTCTTTGATTCCTCGTCTTCTCCTCTCCTCTCTTTCGCTGCTGCCAGATCCTTAAACGAGGATGAAAACCGAGTGCGAGGGGATTCTCATTTGCCCCCACTTGCTCACTTTCATTTATCGTCTCTCTCTCTCTCTCTCTCTCTGTGTGTGTGTGTGTGTGTGTCTTCTACAGCTGTATGCCAAAGGAATACAGCCATGAGAAAGTGCAGCATCACTGAACCATAAAAGTGATATAATATAACAAGCTACTCAATCTTGCCTGATTTAACTCTCTCTCTCTCTCTCTCTCTCTCTCTCTCTCTCTCTCTCTCTCTCTCTCTCTCTCCCTCTCTCCCTTTCCATAGACATAATGGTTTTTAAACTGTACAAACTATATATTATCTATCTTTACACTAAACTTACCCATCACACAAAACCTTCTGCATTTTACAAAAAAAAAAAAAAAAAAAAAAAAACATCTCTAAGCTGTTTACCTCATGGGGACCAAAAATCTCCCCAGAAAGATCTAGGATATTGACATCTTTGTGGGGACATTTTGTCACCACCAGGACACACACACACACACACACACAGAACATGGCACAATCGCTCCACTTTCACAGTGACTGAGCAATAGCAAATTTAATTTAACATCACACTGAACTAGAAATGAAGAGATTTCCTCTATCTCTAATAAAAGAGAGAGAGGTGAGGACGCTGCATCTTCAGCAGACTCTGAGGAAACTCAAATGTATCTGATTGCAGTCTCAAAACTTCATGATTTATTTTTTTTTTAGCAAAAACTGATTCAGAAGTCCTGAGTTTTAGGATTTCACGTCTTCTGCTGACTGAAGTTTTGTTACCTGTGATTTTTTTGTTTTTACATCTCTAAAGGATACTAAAAATTTGGCAGATGCTAAACCCAGCTGTCAGATGTTTTCGCGCCACTCCCGGTTGCTGAGCAACATACGCGCGTCAGTTTGACAGCTGCCACTCAGTCGTTTTTTAGGCAGTCCCTCCAGGATTTCACGATTTTTTTGTGTGATTTTTGCGATCAAAATGACTGATTTTGTGGTGGTAATTTTTTCCAAAAATTTGTGAAAAAATTTGTTTTCTCCGTGAGTCTGTCTGGCGTCGCGTAATTGCGTCACTTCATAACGTTCCCATGGAAACAGGGGGAAATGGCTGCTCTTATGTGAAGCAAACTCAACATTTTTCAACTTTCTGCTAAGATACATGTGACTTTTTTTTGCAACGAAAATGCGAGGATTATGAAATTATGCAAACCCCGCATATTTTGCACGGAAATCGGCAATTTATGCGGCGAAAGTTCGACGTATTTGGAAAAATGCGGCCCCCGCATAAATATGCAGACTTTGGCTGATTTTGCATTGAATTCAGCGATAGCATAATCGCGTTTTTCTGGAGGGACTGTTTAGGATTGTATAATCTTGTTAAAGAAATGGACAAATACAAGCAGTGTGTGAACAATGCACAGTAGTGTACAGCGTGTGCGCAGCTTTCATAATACGATACATACGTTTAATTAACTTTTAATTAACTTTTTTTTTTTCAATTCTGCAATTTGCACCCCGTCCAGCAGATGGCGCCCCAAGCGGCCGACTGTGTCGCCTGTCGGCAAAGCCGGCCCTGAATGCAACAAACTGTTTATCTCTGCAATTTGTAAAAAAATAAATAAAATACTTTTAATATACAGTACAGGCCTATTATTCTAATGAAGACATTTGAACATGTTAAAAAAAATTATAATTCCGGTCTTTCTCACACTTTTGCTTCAAACACATATTTTTCCTTGCAGCTGATAATAATAGGCCTACCATATCAAAAAAGTATTAATATGTGTTTTAGTATAAAATAGAGTGGTTGTTATCTTAATTGGTCATTAAATGTGAAAACTTTCTGGATTTTTTCTTTAAAAGAGATAATTTAGTATGTTTATCATGTCTTGATTTTGGTTTTGTCTCATGTTCTTGCTCATGTGATCGCCTGTTCTAGTCATGTGATCTGGTCTGAGATTGGTTCACTGTTTGTAAGTCCATATTCTTGTTTTGAGTTTCATGCCATGCCTTTGTTTTATGATTGATCTTGTTTAGGAATATATAAAACGGCACTTGAGTTCTGCACACTTGCGTCCAGTGGACTAAATGTTATCAATCCATTTCCCTTGAAGAGATTCACTGCTGGCTGGGCCCCAATGTAACACTCCCTCACACACACAAACACAGAAATGAAGCTGACTTTAATAAAACCATTGGCGTATATAAGCATGTTAACTGGATGTGGCCACTGCACTAAGAGCCAGAGTCTCCATAACTCACTGCTTCCCTGATCTATCAGTGTCCACTCGTGCGCGAGTAACTCGAGGACGGGACGCTCCGATGCTCAACCTACAGAGGAACCGACCAAATGCTGCACCATATGCTCATAAGCAGAGCATCCCTACAACGGCAACACACAACACACCAAACACAACACACGACAATCACCACACACACCAATCACAACGACTTCTGACCGCCAGAACACAACTATCAACACACACACACACCAAACACAACACACGAAAATCACCACACACCTCACTGGGTGTGATGCGATTTGTGGGACTCGACAATCACTTGTGTTGAAGATGACTTTAACACATCTTCTCTCCGGATGATGGAGAAAAATTAAAGAACAGTGGATAATGAAAACACAACAGACCCTGACAGTCGTGCAACGACAAAACCCCTTATAGATGTACAGATTTGTTAACGCATGGAATTTTTTTTTTTTTTTTCCAAAACTAAATGAACATGGATTGAATAGTCAGGTTTTCAAACAAAACACAGACAGATCAAAACATTTATCAGTTCTCATATTCATAATGTGTAAATCTTTAAGCCACAACAAACCAAAACTGCGTTTGTTTTCTAAACATTGCAACTTTTCTTTAATATTCCATAATTATAAAAATTTGATACAAAAACAAATAAATATGTATTTGTGGTGGCAGATTGGGAGGTTTCATTTGCTGAAAGCACAATTATCCTCAATATGATTTTTATATAGGCCTAATAAAATTGTTGTAATATACTAGGTTATATATTTTGCTTTAAAAATCAGCCCAATAGATATATTATATATGTGATTATTAACAAATTTCTATCAAGAGAAAGACGAGGTTGCTACTGAGGTACAACTACTTTGGGAGTCGTGTTACCCCTTTAACTGAACTCTCGCTAGTAGCGTGACGCTTGGCTTATTTAACTTTTTTGAATTGCCTTTTTTTCTCCCTGTCACATATTTTAGTAATCATCAGAAATTAGATATCCTAAAGCCAAAAAACTCTAATTCATCCCTTGAAAACCATTTTGAAATTGGACATTGCGTTATCATGGAAATTAGCGGGCTCCTCCCCCTAGTGGTGTCATAGGCCTACTTCATTATTGCAAAATTTATTTTAACTACTTTATTTAAAAAAAATTCTAATCTTGACAAAACACATATCGTTGGAAAGGTCTGGGCCTCAAGGTTTCCTATTCGGACGGTTTTGTAATTGAAGTGATATTGTGACAGCAATGTGAAAAAAAGACGAAAAATAAAATGATTTTGTGTGTGTGTGTGTGTGTGATTGAACTTCAAATTTGGGAAGACAACTTGTTTAGACATATGATTTTAATTTTATAACAATATTAGAGTAACAATACAGATGTTTAGCTACAGTAGCCTACATTTGCTTTACAGTAAACTTAAACTTCATTTTTTTGAAGTGCTTTACTTTAGCAATAATCTGATTGTCTTCTTTATAAAGAGCCAACCTAAGGTCTGGATTCCAGCATTTATGAATGACAGCCGAACCATTTAAGTGTGGATAGTGCATTTTCATGTCTATGCAGTTCTGCGCGAAGGTTTGCAGAGTTGACGTCCACCAATCACATCACTACGTCACACGGGTCAAAGTGTCATTGCACGTGAAACTCCGCCTTAAACAAACTTGCTCTATATTTCATCATCGATTTACTAAAATCTCGATTTTGCGCTATATTTGTGATATTTTTGGAGTGCGGCCGTGTTTGAAGAGTGCCTGCATCAGTGTGAGCGCACTGGTAAGTGTAGCGTTGCTGTCATGGGTCTGACTGTGTGTGTGTGTGTCACCATGTGTTTGGAAGCGTGGAAGTAACGTTACCGGTTTGCTGTAAATGTATATTTCAGATCTATAACGTTAAATATATCTGCGACTGAATGTTTGAGTATCGTGGCGTGACAGCATTGTAATGATTTAGTCCTAAATCCTTAACAACAGTTCTGCACAATTTGTACAGATTTGCTGTGAGAGTCTGGGATCAATCCTAAAATATTCATAATGGGAATTGTTGCACAATAACACCAACACTAGAACGTTTAAAACACGTAGTTCTCATTGAGAAGCATGTAATGAGACTTAATGAAATTTAATTTAATTATTTAGAAATTGTATTATATATATATATATATATATATATTAAAAACACGTATGTGTGTGTGTGTGTGTGTGTGGGCTGCGTCCAAAATAGCTTACTCTCTTGAGTAGGTACTTATTTTGAATGTAAAAACATGTTAGATTCGCCACGTTGTCATTATCACGTGACCTGCCAATTCTTAAATTCCATTTTCTTCATTTCATCTATATTATTGTTCCTTTCTTTTTCATATTTGATACATTCAAGAATCGCAATGAGATTGTTCACATAACTCATTTGGATGCTTCCAAATAGGTCAAAAAGGTTATTATGAGTACTGTGAATTCAGACACTTCTTTTGTCACATACTGTATTATATAGTATGAAGTGTGTGATTTTGGATGCAGCTTGTAGATATTATAAAACTCTTTTATATATGCTTAGTTAGGTATAACGATATATCGCAGTACAAAAACATATTATAGTTACAATATTGTGTATAGTTAACCCAAAATAAAATTACTGTGTGAGGGAAAAATTATAATTTTCAGAGTTATAGTGTCAGTACTGCATTAAATATTTGTGTGTCCTGATAATGGCAAATGTCTGATGTTACCAGTAAAAAGTTTTATTTTTGACATATCTAGTCAGTGACAGAGCGCAAGCATATTCATCGTGTTTTTTCAGCTTCAGAATCATGAATATGTTAATTTTGCTGTACCAAATCCAAGACTATTAATTTACACACACAATGTAAAACCAAATTTAGCATTTTAATCAACAATAAATGTTTTTGCTTGTTTTGGATTATTCCAATATGGTATTGTGATATGTATCGAATCGTGACATGAGGGTATCGTGTAAAATCATATGGAATTTAATTGACATTGAAGTTAGCAGCCTGATTGGTAACTTCTGTTGTCTTGTGTCAGTGAAATGGAGGGCTCTGGTGACCCCGGCGGGCCCCCGAGGACCCCTCAGGTGGGTGGAGCCAGAGGGTTGCCGATGGGCCGCCGGCTCCCCGCCTCCATCACTCCGGGACGCCTTCCCACAATGCGCTCCAGAGACCTCACGTTAGGAGGCGTCAAAAAGGTTAGCATTCACAGCTGAACATGCTAGTCACCAGGGTTTGAAATTAACACCCGCCGACTGCGGGTAACAATCAACTGTGGCGGGTAACGCTGTCAAATCACGAAGCGTGTTACTTATTATGTTTACTGACTTTGCTGGGGAAGTTTGTGTAAGCCAAATCTGCGCAGATTTAGCAAATACTCAACTCGTGAGTTGTCATGTTTTAAAGCAACACCATGTAACTTTTCCTCTGTGGTCGCCCTACAGGTTGGAAGTGGAATTGTCCATTACCACTGTTTTAAATAATTTAGCCTAGCGCATCCTACTGTCGCACGCACGCTCATCGTTTATCCGGCGCCGGCTTTGGAATGAACGATGTCCACAGACGAGGTAGAGTAAGTTGCATGATTTCATGAAAGTATGATGTATTTGCGACATCAGAAACGAAGAAAAACTAAATAATGACTATTGTAAAGCAAGTCAATATTTGTAGTTTTCTCATTGTGTCTCATTAGAACTACAGAAACGCGACTCAGTCTGGCAATCTTACATAGCGTGGTTATTAGAGCCCGACCGATAAAGGATTTTGAAGGCCGATACCGATACAAATATTTGTTGGTTTTAAAATCCGATATTCCGATATATCGCCCGATATTTTTTTCCCGAAACGCGCAACAAAAATAAATAGATTTCCCTAACATTAGTTATTTGTAATTATTTATGAGTTTTAACTAAAATAATATGATAATGCATTTTATAAAGAAACTTGTTTCTTTTATTGTCACAACAGAACAGACTGATGACTGAGTGCCCTCTGGTGGACAAACTATACATCTCCAACACTCATGACATGGTTCAAGCGTGTTTCGTCCGTTTTTATTTTATTTTTTAAATATTAATTTATCGGCCATTATAACTGCTGATACCGATAGTTTGGAAAATGCCTAATATCGGCCTGCCGATATATCGGTCTGACTCTAGTGCTTATAGCAGATACAGGATCCAGAAGTGCCTTTCACCTTGTTTCGACTTGATGAACCACTGAAACCATTTTGGAAACATTATTTTAAGGTAAAAAAAATCTTACTTAGTGTTGCTTTAAATACATTGTATTGCACAGAATCTGCACATTTCTGGCTTACTTGAACACACACGTCACTACGCAACAAATAACGGCGCACTTCTTCATTTGCGTTGAAGCAATAGCGAAGATTCAAAAGCATTTAGCTGACAGAAAATATGTTATTTTCCAACATCTTTATATTTTTTGATGTTCTTTGTAACATATTGATCTGTCCACCTAAAACACATTTTTGGTGAAAATGATGAGGATAAAGGAGGAAGGGAGGATATGCTAGATGAAATATATGTATGAGATAAGAAATTAATGCATAAAATCCAACTATATATACATAAAAGCTGCGACATAATTAATCTGGTTAATTTCTTTTTTGGCTAATAGAAGTTTGTAGTTTAATTTTAAATTTTAAATTTAGTAGCCAAATGGGCTGGTAAGTGAAAAAGTTAATTTCAAACCCTGCTAGTCACTCACTACTGAACATTTCAGATTCAATCTCAAGTGTGTTGTCATTTGTCCCGCAGAAAACCTTCACCCCCAATATTATCGGTCGAAAATCAAAAGAGGAGTAAGTGTTCACCTCTTTTATACGCAGTGTTCACCAGTTCACCATACTGTTACTTACAACTGATGCTGTGCCACAGATTAAAAGCTGATGAAGGAAAGAGACGGGATAAGAAGGATGTGGATCGAGGCCGGCAGCGGGACGGGCGAGGGAGGGGACGGGGTCGTCCTGAGGTCATACAGTCCCACTCCATCTTTGAGCAGGGTCCTGCTGAGATGATGGCCAAGAGGAAAGGTAAAGCAGGTCTTCGGGAGATTTGGTTCGATATCAGCGTGGCGTTTTTGAGATGCCGAGAGCTAGCATCCGTGGCTAACTTTAACTCGACAGAGCTTCACGAGTCACAACTTAGCTTTATTAGACAGGTGAGCTGTACATATAACGTTAGCTCAACATGATGAAATGTTAGAATATGATGTTTTTCTAATGTTGATCTAGCTCACTGCTAGTTTCGTATAGCAAACGAACTAACACGTAGGATAATATTTATAACCATCAACACATTTAAATGCCGTTTAGTGTGATAGTGTAACGTTAGACCAAGTGAAGCAGCGCTGCGTTACCTCAAGTTTAATTCGTCTATTAAACTGACACGTGTGAGTAATCCAGCACTTGCGGGTAGTTTGGGAGAATTAAATGTTCTTATTCCTTTATATCCGTGGGACTCGCGTGTGATATCTGTCCTTATTAGCAATCGCGACCTGCTTCATACCACTGTAATGTTAAAAAGACATGAATGTTTGCACTCATCCATCAGCAAGTCCCATCATTCAGCTCATCACTGCGTCATCAACCCACGCCTGTGTTATTGTTGGAAACTGCGCCCTCTTGTGGCGGAAAAACCTACATATTGTGCCTTTAAAATGCTTATGAGCAGTAATTGATTCATAAATGTATGTACACCTGTTCTACCGTTCAAAAGTTTGAGGTGGGTAAGATTTTTAATTTTTTAAAGGAGATTTATTTGGTCACACTGAATGTCATTAAAGCAGTAAAATTACTGTGACACAGTGATTGTTGATAATAAATAATTATGATTACTACAACGACTAAATAATTAGTGCTGGGCAACGATTTAATCGCATCCAAAATACAGTATAAAGTTTGTGTTTACATAATATTTGTGTGTAATGTGTATAATTATTTCTTATTTATAAATTATTTCTTTATAAATACACACACATCCATGTATATATTTAAGAAAAATTTGTTATTTATATATATAATTTTTATCACGTATATTTAAGAAATATTTGCATGTATATATTTAGACATAATTTATATTATACATACATATACTTTTTAAATATAAATAACAAATTTTTTCTGAAATGTATACATGCACATGTGTGTATTTATATGTACAAAATAAATTATACACGGTACACACACATATATTATGTAAAGAAACTTTTATTTTGGATGCGATTAATTGTTGCCCGACACTAATAATAATAATCACAATCAACAAACTGTATTCTCTTTACAGTTGCAAAGCAGCAAAACATTCAGATATGCTCAAATATCTGTGCTACTTGGGAATTATAAAACTTATGAGCAGTAATTTATTCATAAATTTGTGTTCACCTGCTTTACTGTTCAAAAGTTTGAGTTTGGTAAGATTTTTAATGTTTTTGAAAGTCTTTTCTGTTCACCTTGATCAAAAATACAGTAAAAACAGTATTATTGGGAAATATCATTGTTACAATTCAAAATAATGTGACTATATAACAGCATTTATTTAAAAAAATGTATATTTTGTAACATTTTTAAATGTCTTTACTGTCATTTTGAAACCAAGATTTAATCCTTGCTGAATATAAATATTAATTTCCTAAAAGAAAATCGTACTGACCGCAAGCTTTTGAACGGTATTGCATAAACGTAGTTTTAATGTAATTAGGGAATTTTATAATGCTTTCCAGGCTTGAAGGTTATGAAAGTTAATACAAACTTAAAGAAAAAAAGAAAAATTCATAATCAAATATTTAATTGCTCTTTGAGAGTGAAATCTCTAAAATAATGTTAAATGCTAATGCGACTATTTAATAATGTGTAATGTGTAATATTTAAGAATGTGAGGAAGAAATAGTGAATTTATGAATTGAAACGGCCATATTGATCAGCCAGTTAATATCTAGGGAGTTTACCATTGATTTAGTTTAATGTTAAATATAATTTGTGTTTTCTTGTCTTTTTGTCTCGGCACCGTCTTTTTCTTCTTCTATATTTGTTTAGGTTTATACGATGACACCAGAGAAAGCGCAAACACTGGTCCTTCACCCATCATCAACATCAAGAAGGAGAAGGAGACCGAAGAGGAGACCAAAGAAATCCTGCGCAAACTGGAGAAGGACAATGTATGTTTTCTGCTTATTAACTAGCAATTAACTAATCAAACCTGTGCAGACTCCTATTACAGCCCAAAACCAAATTCTGTTTTACATTAAAGAAAATAGAGCTTATTGTAGTCTATTGAGACATTAATTTTATGATAATTAATCATATTTTTCATCTAAAGTCTGAAATCACAGACTGTCTGGGAAGGTCCTACATTTTGAATTTGAGTTTGCTTTGTGAACGTTAAAAATGGTGTTTTATAAAGTGAGATTATGAGTTCCCAAATTATACTTTTTTTTTTTTTAGTTTTAATGGTTTTGGATTCCGTTTTTATTTTTTGGACTCCATTTTAATGGTACAATTCAATTTTAGTAATCAAAAAGCATGTATAATTATTTGAAATCATATAGTTTAACAACAATTTAAAAAAATTTCCCCTCAAATTATGTTTTTTTTTTTTGGCCTACCAACTTCTGGATTGCATTTTTAATTGTTTATTTAAATTATAATAATCGAAAAACATGTATAATTAATTGAATTCAAAAAAATATTTATTCATTTTTTCCAGAAATTCTGTGCTTTTCATGTCAATCAAATGAAGGCATAAAACATTAATTTAATTTATCTTTTAATCGTATGAATTTAAAAAAAATTTAGTCAAAAAATGTGTTGCACAACAGAGCTTTACTTTTATTACTTCAATACAATAAATATACTGTTATATCGTAAAATATTATGCATAATTATAATATTACTTGTCTTGTACTTCTTTTATAGAAGATTAAAATAAAATAAAAACTAAATTAATGAGAATCACCTCTGAAAATGGGACCAAAATCAAATGTAAAATAACCTGATGCATTACAATTATGGCGAATTTTCATAATGCAAAATCTGTGTCAACACATGTATTTATTTAATGCACCTTGTTTGTAATTTGATTTTGAAGTGAAATATGACATAGTTTATGTGATTCTCTCAAATGAAAATATTGCCAATTTCACAGCTGAGAACATTATGCAACGTCTTGTGTGTGTGCTGCAGTTTGTGGACGACCCTCACCTGCGAGGGCAACGAGAGAGCTGTCCCGTTCAGCTCCCGCTGGCCGTGTCCGGATGGGTCTTCAAGCAGGAGTTCAGCGAGAAGAGCTCGTCCGACCCGGAGCCGATCAGCACCGGAGCGGAAGTCAAGGGTAGGAGCGACGACACGCCATGCTGTTATCTGTGTGTGCGCATGTGAAGTCAGTCAGGCATCCGCGTGAGTTTCACATCAGGGTGAAACAGATACACAGATTTGGTCACGCATGTTTGTGGCGTTCACCAACAGAAAGTTGGAGCGATTTATGAAACTTGTGAAATTTCCCCACAAATTCACTACAAGTAAAATGTACCGATTGATGAATGTTTATTTATTTTTCAATTTTATATACTCCAACATATTGCTCAAAGGACATGGAGGATATAATGTACTAGACACACAGATAGAGCTTAAAGGGATAGTTCACTTTGAAATTAATTTTTGATATGTTTTATCTTACCTCAAGGGGATCCAAGATGTTTTCAATTTTGACATTTTTAGGTCAAACCGTTGTTGTCTGTCAGTCATATAATGGAGGTCTATGGTCACCACCTCAAAAAGCATGCACAGAGAAGTCCAAATTAACCATGATTTAATGACTTGTACATGTAAGTACACACTGATGGCCTAAGACACGAAACGAGCGGTTTGAGTGAGAAAACGAACAGTATTTATATCGTTTTTACCTCTTGTAATCATACGGGCGCGGGCACGGGCGCTTCGGTCTGCGCATGTGCTGGAAGTGATCGCTTGCGTGCCGACGTCACTCTTTTGTTTATACAGAGATTTCGGAAGTTTTACCTTTCACTAAACATATTTAGATATACGGGAAACCGCAATGGAAGACGATTTCGGTATATCTAAATATGTTTAGTAAAAGGTGAAACTTCCGAAATCTCCGTGTAAATATTGAGTGACGTCACATGCAAGCGATCACTTCCGGCGTAACATTAAACTGATTCAGTTCGGTTCAGTTGGACATTGAACAACTGATTCAGATCACTTGGATTACACGAGGTAAAAACGATATAAATACTGTTCGTTTTCTCACACAAACCGCTCGTTTCGTGTCTTAGGCCATCAATGTGTACTTACATTTACAAGTCATTAAATCATGTTTAATTTGGACTTCTCTGTGCATGCTCTTTGAGGTGGTGACCATAGACCTCCATTATATGACTGACAGACAACAACGGTTTGACTGAAAAATATCAAAATTGAAACTACTGCGGAAACAAAGACATCTACATCTTGGATGCCCTTGAGGTGAGATAAAACATATCAAAAATTAATTTCAAAGTGAACTGTCCCTTTAAATAGTCTTTGCGAATGATGTTCCGCTTCTGACCTGAAGATGGCACCGCAGCTCAATCATCCCATCTATTCATTTTCCAAACCGCTAATATCATACAAGTGTAAATTAAGGCTGTCAAACAATTAATCGCGATTAATCGCATCCAAAATCAAAGTTTGTGTTTACATAATATATGTGGGTGCACTGTGTATAATTATTTTATATATATATATAAATACACACACATGCTTGTATATATTTAAGAAATATTTTCATGTATATAGATTTATATATAATTTATATTATGTGTAAATATAAATATTTTATATATAAATAATATTTTTTTTCTTAAATATACATACATGTGTATATATATATATATATACAAAATAATTATACACAGTGCACCCACATATATTATGTAAACACAAACTTTTATTTTGGATGCGATTAATCGTTTGACAGCCCTAGTGTCAATTCCAATCTATTCATCACTACTGGAGCTGCCAGTTCGCGAAGTTTCAATTGATTGTTAAACAGCACAAACTATAGACAAAGCCCTTCCAGTGCACTCAGTGTCCGAATTCACTCACTCGTTTTCATTCGCTCCTTCAAGTGGAAAATACTTGCTCAAATACTTGAAAAATTTACTTAAGTACAGTATGTTTTACTGAGCATTCATTACACAGAATTGAAGTGAGAACTCTTTCTGTATCATCCATCCCACCTCGTCTTCCTTCAGTCAAGCAGGAGCCGCTGGATATTCCTGAGGCAAAGGCGGAGCCAATGTTCAGACTGCCACCCTTGCCCGAACCTGATTTGCTGCCTGATTTACTGGAGGTGTGGAATCACTGCAAAGAGGAGGAGCTTCTCTTCATGCAGCTCCCTGATTCGCTGCCAGGCCAGCCGCCCACCACCGATGTCCGGCCCACTAAAACAGAGGTTCAGTCCAGTGATGGACAGACCATGATGCAGAAGACCGAGACACAGGTTGCCACTCGCTAGGTTTAGGTCACATGGCCATGTCAGTTTATGCATATGCTGATGTGTTTTTGTTCTCCTGTGTGTTTGTGTGTCAGGAGTCTCCTCAGGAAGAGAACAGCTGTTGTCTGAAGGATCTACAGGAGGGTTTGGTGGGAAAGATGCTCGTGAGGAAGTCGGGGAAAGTGCAGCTTATTCTGGGTAACGTGACCCTGGATGTGGCCTTGGGAACCCCATGCGCCTTCCTGCAGGTCAGTCACACTCACAACAATGGCAATAGTTTTCATCTAAGGTGTGAATTTTTTAACTTAACAAAATTGGATTATCGCATAAAATATTTGTGGATGAATCAGCGTTTCCATCCCATGTGTTTAAAGGAGTAGTTCACTTTTAAAAAAACTTTTGCTGATAATTTACTCTCCCCCATGTCATCCAAGATGTCCACGTCTTTCTTTCTTCAGTCGAAAAGAAATTAAGGTTTTAGATGGAAACATTCCAGGATTTTCTCCATATAATGGACTTCAATGGGAACCAAACGGTTCAAGGTCCGAATGAGAGTTTCAGTGCAGCTTTAAAGGGCTTTAAACGATTCCAGACGATGAATAAGCGAAACAATCACTCATTTAATAAATAAATAACACAATTTAAGTTTTATAAGCTCAAACGCTCGCCTTGCTCTCTTCTGTGATGCGCGTTTGTGACTCTCCTGTTCGAACTCATTCTTTAAAATGAACAAATCTTTTCCAGAGTCAATCCTTCGTTTCGTTCGTTGAATGAACAAAATGACTCGGAAAAAGATTTGTTCACGAGTTCAAACAGGAGAGTCACGAACGCGCATCACAGAACAGAGCAAATAAAACTTAAAACATTTGAGCTTATAAAACTTAAACTTTTTATTTATTTATTAAATGAGCGCTCGTTTCGCTAAATAAGACCCTTATTCATCGTCTGGAATCGTTTAAAGCCCTTTGAACAGTTTGCAGTTTGCACTGAAACTGTCATTTGGACCTTGATCCGTTTGGTTCCCATTGAAGTCCATTATATGGAGAAAAATCCTGGAAAAGTTTTTTTTTAAAAGTGAACTACTAATGGACTTCAATGGGGTCCAAACGGTTCAAGGTCCAAATGAGAGTTTCAGTGCAGCTTTAAAGGGCTTTAAACGATTCCAGACGATGAATAAGCGAAACGATCACTCATTTAATAAATAAATAACACAATTTAAGTTTTATAAGCTCAAACGCTCGCCTTGCTCTCTTCTGTGATGCGCGTTTGTGACTCTCCTGTTCGAACTCATTCTTTAAAATGAACAAATCTTTTCCAGAGTCAATCCTTCGTTTCGTTCGTTGAATGAACAAAATGACTCGGAAAAAGATTTGTTCACGAGTTCAAACAGGAGAGTCACGAACGCGCATCACAGAACAGAGCAAATAAAACTTAAAACATTTGAGCTTATAAAACTTAAACTTTTTATTTATTTATTAAATGAGCGCTCGTTTCGCTAAATAAGACCCTTATTCATCGTCTGGAATCGTTTAAAGCCCTTTGAACAGTTTGCAGTTTGCACTGAAACTGTCATTTGGACCTTGATCCGTTTGGTTCCCATTGAAGTCCATTATATGGAGAAAAATCCTGGAAAAGTTTTTTTTTAAAAGTGAACTACTAATGGACTTCAATGGGGTCCAAACGGTTCAAGGTCCAAATGAGAGTTTCAGTGCAGCTTTAAAGGGCTTTAAACGATTCCAGACGATGAATAAGCGAAACGATCACTCATTTAATAAATAAATAACACAATTTAAGTTTTATAAGCTCAAACCCTCACCTTGCTCTTTTCTGTGATGTGCGTTTGTGACTCTCCTGTTCGAACTCGTTCTTTAAAATGAACAAATCTTTTCCAGAGTCAATCCTTCGTTTCGTTCGTTGAATGAACCAAATGACTCGGAAAAAGATTTGTTCACGAGTTCAAACAGGAGAGTCACGAACGCGCATCACAGAACAGAGCAAATAAAACTTAAAACATTTGAGCTTATAAAACTTAAACTTTTTATTTATTTATTAAATGAGCGCTCGTTTCGCTAAATAAGACCCTTATTCATCGTCTGGAATCGTTTAAAGCCCTTTGAACAGTTTGCAGTTTGCACTGAAACTGTCATTTGGACCTTGATCCGTTTGGTTCCCATTGAAGTCCATTATATGGAGAAAAATCCTGGAAAAGTTTTTTTTTAAAAGTGAACTACTAATGGACTTCAATGGGGTCCAAACGGTTCAAGGTCCAAATGAGAGTTTCAGTGCAGCTTCAAAGGGCTTTAAACGACACCAGACGATGAATAAGGGTCTTATCAAGCGAAACGATCGCTCATTTTAAAAATGGCTGAATGGATTTGAAAAAGGTGAAACTCAACTGTTTAACTCTGGGGAAGTTGTAAAATGAGGCTATTTCCAAAAAAAGTGAAGTATCCCTTTAACAAAAATGTGAAAGTAAGCAGCACACACTGGTATAAACATGGATATCTATGGGTACAATACGCATTATTGTTTTCAAATATTACAAATGTTTTCAGTCCAAACTACGTTGCAAAAGCACAATGAGGACAAAAAAATGTGTTTTCAAATGTGTCAGGAAGGATTAGCGTCTGTTCGCTGCTGATCTGCTGGTTTGGTCGGGGATTTACTGCCGACTGCTGGGGTGAAGATGTTACGACAGCATGTAGACCAAGTTTAAATGCCAAACAATGTGATAAAATTAGTGACACAGACACTATATAAGCACATGGCCAATATAGCTTTGGGTCTGAATCTGTACACACTATCTAGCTTCTTAATCTGATTATTGTCTTTCTGGTTTTTATTATAATGTCTCTGTGTTCTTGTAGGAACTGGTCTCAGTAAATACCGAGGGCCGAAGGGGAGACATGTCTGTGCTGGGACACGTTAAACACAAGTTGGTTTGTTCTCCGGACTTCCAGGCTCTTCTGGAGAACCGAGCTTGAGGAACGGCGGCTGGGAATCGAATGCTGTATATCCCTTTGTGTGGAAATATTCACTGATGGAGAACTCGGAGTGAATGAACGAAAGTTATTTATGTGTGCAAGGAAATGTATTTAGAAGAATATATTAATTGTCATTCAGGAGTGAGACACTATTACACATGTAAATATTGTGGGTTAGAATAAATAATACATTTATAAAAATCTGGGTTTGAGTTTGAAACTTTAAGTTAATAAAAAAAAGTGTCATAAATACCTCTTTTCTTTTTTCTTTTGTTAAATTTATTGAATAATAGGCACCTTTCAAATATGTTAAACTCTGACTACATGTAGTAGATATATATTGTTTTGTTAGGAAGAGGATGTTATTTTGATGTTATTAAGTCATCATCATTTTTATACATTTTACAACACAATTCCTCTAAAGTAATATTCGCAGTCAGGGCCTAAAACTCATTTATAGCCCCTGACAATGCCTGTAGAAAATTTACTGGTCATAAATATTTTTTATGAAACTGTTGTGACATCAAAACTGTAGATACCGGTTAATGTACAGTAATTGAATAAAGTAGGCTAATCAAATGTACAATAACTATAGTCACTGTCAGTCAAGAGCAACATTACAAATGCGGATAGCAACAGGTTTATTAGGCTGCTGTCACTTTAAGACCGAACGCATAGATCCAATATACTTAAACACGTGTGTTCATTTTCTTGCTCAACCATTCACATTCATTTAAGATGTAACTGACTGTTTTCTAGGATACACGCCGAGAGGATTTTTTTTGACAATTTTGTGTGATTTTGTCCGTTCAAGCACAAGAAGACTCACGTGAGAGCTCAATTTAGTATCCGTGCACTGTCAGAGACTGAGCTTTCATTCTGGGTAAATTAATGAATCCGCGAGTAATGAATTGAGTTTCATTTGGCATCTTTTCATGCTTTAATATTTCAACCTTTGAGGTCTTCGGAGCACAAAGTGCTGTTTGTTGCGATTTGGCATACTATGGTAAAATCTAGTGTTTGCATAAAATACACTACAATTAGACTGATATTAAAGTCCCCATGTGGTGAAAATCCAGCTTTTAATGTTGTCTATGTGTCTAAATGGTGTTTTTAAAGTGCTTTACGCCTACTTGAACACTTGGGCCAAATAGAGGAAATACATCATGCGAGTGGTCAGTGCAAAAACCACAAGTGTGGGTATTTGGACAAGGCAAATCTCTGTGAGATTGAGCGGGTGGAGGCGGGGATAATTTGCATATGAGCCAAGGGTGTACCGTAGTTACATTCAAGGCAGTAAGGATTTTTTTATTTTAAGGCAGTAAGGATTTTTTTTTTCTAGGAACAAACGTTTAACTATGTAATTTTTGTGATAAATATGAGTCTTAAGGTATAAATGATTGACTAGTGCAGGGGGGGGCTTTGACACATGTCAAATGTACCAAATGCATCTAGAATTCTTGTTTGGCTGACGTTATTCAAGGCAGACGACACCCTTTTTTTAGAATAACATGGATAAATGGTTTAAAATAAATCAAAAAGGGTCCATTTTGGTTTCATGTTGACTTTAAATATGCATTGTAGGTAAAGAAGTTTTGTAAAAGTTGGTACCAGTCCGGTACATTCTTCACAATGGCAAAGTTGGTTTGCGTAAAGTTCATGCTGCATTTTTTGTTCTAAAAATATTATGACAATTTAAAATAACACTTCTATTTTAATAATTTTAAATTCCAGTCTGTTCACTCTCGAAGTCCACAGAATAAAGCTCAAAACTGCTGATGTCACAGCTCGTGATAAACATTTGTTGTGAGAAACGTTTAGGAAAATACAAGTTCCTAAAACTTTCAGGAACTTCTGGTCTGGTGTGTGGAGTCTAGGCTATTTCTCGAAGTGTTAACTGGTGTGTTAGCGGTATTTACTGGTGTAGGTGTAAACCTTTATTTGTTTTCCTTCCTCTTAAAAGTACAAACCCCGCCCATCTCATGACTTCCCTTCAGTTCGCACACTATATGAAACCGATTATGTGACCGAACGAGCACATCTGGCTCCAGGTCCGAGTGAGTGAGAATGGGCTTCAGCGCGCTCCCGTGCGTGTGCGTTCTCGCGCTGTGCGCCGCGTCTCCGGTAAAACACCCGCAGAGAAACGAGCCTGAGAACAACACACCGATCATCGGTAAAACTCCTGTATTCATAGTACTATATGTCAACATATGATTCAATAGCATCCCCTTAATTTCTTGTTTTGCTAACAATCTAAATGTGTTCTTAACGTCTTCAAACTTCGTCTGTAGGGATTCTGACGCAAGAGGTTGACAGAGAGGCTATGAAAATATTTGGAAAGACCTACATCCCTTCATCATATGTGAAGTACATCGAATCTGGAGGAGCCAGAGTTGTGCCAGTTAGGTAAATCTTGTTCTGTTCGGTTCTTCTTGTTAGCATTGATTCGATTCATTTCAGGAACCGATTCATTGATTCGAATTCCGTTGTGAAAAAGAAGTACACTTTGCATACTTTAAAATGAGTTTTTAGCGAAATAATAAAAGGAAAGCCTATACTTATACGAGCTGAAGGTAATGTTTCTGAGCACTTAATTGCATTTTACTCGTTTTATAGTTTAAATTTTAAATGCAACCTAGTAGCCTACGTCTTAATATGTAATTTCATAAATCTGTTGATTTTGAAATATGGTGAAAGTTTACTGCTGAATATTGCTATACATTTTATATTGAATAACACTGTTGTTTTTAATCAATAATCAAGTAGGCCTACTTTAGTATGTTAGTCAACACAAAATACGTTTACTTTTTTGAAGTGTGACAAAAGATTATTAAACATAATGATATAAAATAGGTACAACTTTTTTTAAAGTTGAAATTGGGATTTTATTTAAGTAATATTACATTATGTGCGATTACAGTTTTTTTTAAAAATATAAATATACTTTTAAGATTTGAATTAGAGTACAAGTGTACATTCAATACAATTAAGCACATTTCTCTTTCACAAGTACGTGTTCCCATGCCATTTATGTTCATTATTTAGTCAGGAAATAATACATCAAATATGAATACACAAAACTTGGTGACTAAGTTATTAACCATTTCAGCCATAAATAAATAACAAAAACTGTACATTAAAAGAGAATCCCGCATTATCGAATATGAAATGAAATAATGATTAGCTGATTTAATAATTAATTTAAATCAGCTAATCGGTGTCCACAATGCATTATTTAAGCAATCATACAAACTTACATTTTATGTTACAGGCTAAACCAGAGTTTTGCAGAACATGAAAAAATCTTCAAGTCAATAAATGGGTATGTTCTCCAACAGTATTCTCACACTAAACTCAAAATAATGAGTTCCTTATTGTTATGATGGCGTTTCCTGAATTATTCATACATGATCGTTACATTCTCCAGATTTAGGCCATTAGATACATATAGAAAATGCTGTATTACAGCACAGAATACATAATTGAAGTAACCTAGATTTCATCAATTCTACCAGTTCATAATTAATTCTTAATATTTATCTGCGCAGACCTACATTTATGCCCTAAATACTGTATTAACACCTCGTGTCATGTCTGAACGAAGCAAAATACAAAAGCATAACTTTCATAAGATATCTGTCTGCCAATCAGTCTTCTTCTCATCGGAGGCTCTGTGAGCCTGGAGACGTCTGAGTTTGCTCACACTGCTGGGATTTACTTCACACTGGCCCTTAAGGTCAGTGAATTACAGTAAAAGTCATGTTTGTACTGTAAGTGATGATCAATGTGCTCCTCGTGTCTCCTGAACTATTAGTTAAATGCCACTGTCTTTATTTCAGTAGTTTTCCTGATTCTTTAGCATCATATTGAGCTAAAATGAATGAATCAACAGGTTTCCACTGATAGTTTTAAAAAAAAAGTCTGTTCTGTACTCAGGCACACGAGGAGGGCGAGTACTTTCCCATCTGGGGAACATGCCTGGGGTTTCAGCTGCTCACTGTGCTGGTGTCCGGACAGAACCTGTTGAGCAAGACGACAGCCGAGAATGTCACTTATCCGCTCAACTTCAGCTCAGGTACTCATACATACTGTACTGTAGTCTATGTAAACACGTAAGGGTTAATGCCCGACGAGGTGTCCATTGTCAGGTTTTAATGGACGACGGTGAGGCGTAAACCGGCCGACGCGCAGCGGAGGACGGTTGCCTCCGCCGAAGTCCATTAAAACCTGACAATGGACACCTCGGAGGGCATTAACCCGCTTATACCATGGTCACTTGCCAAATAAAACATTTTTAAACATTAGTTTATATTTTAATTAGGCTAAATCTAGTTTTTACAAATAATAACTTGCCTTGCCTACTGTTTATTTAGCAACCGGAGTCGGAGATATTTAGCCTATAGTCCGCTTAGCTCCCTTCAGGTTCACAAATGCATTTTTTTTTTTCATGAAACACAAAGGTAGGAATAGTTTTTTTTTTATTACACATAAAACAATTAATCAAACAACAATAAAAAAAAAACAATTAGCTCTGAGCTCCAGCGATTTGCGCTTAACGTTATAGAGGGCAATAAATTAATCAGATCAGAGAGAGGGTCATTTGCCTCAGACTCCTTAGGCTTGAAACGCTGTAACGTTCAGCCTTCTCCTGCCTTGGTTGTCTGGACAGCTGCGTAAAACTCCCGCAGGGTCTCATTCAGGGGTGCGTTTCCCGAAAGCATCGTTATCCAACTATGGTCGCAAGTTACGTCGTTACCAATAGAGTTCAATGGAGCAGAGCAGCAGCGGTGTAATTTTCTCCATTTTATTTACATTTTTTCTTTCTTCAGCAGCATACCAGTCGTCAAAGTTGCCATATTCTCCATAAATGTTAAAAGAAATAGCACGAAGTCGCTCATTGTTGTATTAGGCTATAATATCTAACGTTAGATGATAGATCATGTGACTGCCTGTTGCTATGGTTACTCACAGCCGTTGTAGGCAGCGCATTTATTTATTAATTTCGAATGGTAAACAGGCAGTTTCACCAGAACTACTTTACTAGGTGTCCTCTATCACTTTTTAACGGACACCCTGCAGCCAATCAGAATCGAGTATTCACCCAGACCATGGTATAAGTAAGGGTTAATGCCCGACGAGGTGTCCATTGTCAGGTTTTAATGGACGACGGCGAGGCGTAAACCGGCCGACGCGCAGCGGAGGACGGTTGCCTCCGCCGAAGTCCATTAAAACCTGACAATGGACACCTCGGAGGGCATTAACCCGCTTATACCATGGTCACTTGCCAAATAAAACATTAGTTTATATTTTAATTAGGCTAAATCTAGTTTTTACAAATAATAACTTGACTGACTGTTTATCTAGCAACCGGAGATATTTATAGTCCGCTTAGCTCGTATCCCTTCAGGTTCACAAATACATTTTTTTTTTCATGAAACACAAAGGTAGGCATAGTTTTTTTTTATTACACATAAAACAATTAATCAAACAACAATAAAAAAACAATTAGCTCTGAGCTCCAGCGATTTGCGCTTAACGTTATAGAGGGCAATAAATTAATCAGATCAAAGAGAGGGTCATTTGCCTCTGGCTCCTTAGGCTTGAAACGCTGTAACGTTCAGCCTTCTCCTGCCTTGGTTGTCTGGACAGCTGCGTAAAACTCCCGCAGGGTCTCATTCAGGGGTGCGTTTCCCGAAAGCATCGTTATCCAACTATGGTCGCAAGTTACGTCGTTACCAATAGAGTTCAATGGAGCAGAGCAGCAGCGGTGTAATTTTCTCCGTTTTATTTACATTTTTTCTTTCTTCAGCAGCATACCAGTCGTCAAAGTTGCCATATTCTCCATAAATGTTAAAAGCACGAAGTCGCTCATTGTTGTATTAGGCTATAATATCTAACGTTAGATGATAGAGCATGTGACTGCCTGTTGCTATGGTTACTCACAGCCGTTGTAGGCAGCGCATTTATTTATTAATTTCGAATGGTAAACAGGCAGTTTCACCAGAACTACTTTACTAGGTGTCCTCTATCACTTTTTAACGGACACCCTGCAGCCAATCAGAATCGAGTATTCACCCAGACCATGGTATAAGTAAGGGTTAATGCCCGACGAGGTGTCCATTGTCAGGTTTTAATGGACGACGGCGAGGCGTAAACCGGCCGACGCGCAGCGGAGGACGGTTGCCTCCGCCGAAGTCCATTAAAACCTGACAATGGACACCTCGGAGGGCATTAACCCGCTTATACCATGGTCACTTGCCAAATAAAACATTTTTAAACATTAGTTTATATTTTAATTAGGCTAAATCTAGTTTTTACAAATAATAACTTGCCTTGCCTACTGTTTATTTAGCAACCGGAGATATTTAGCCTATAGTCCGCTTAGCTCCCTTCAGGTTCACAAATGCATTTTTTTTTCATGAAACACAAAGGTAGGAATAGTTTTTTTTTTTGTATTACACATAAAACAATTAATCAAACAACAATAAAAAAAACAATTAGCTCTGAGCTCCAGCGATTTGCGCTTAACGTTATAGAGGGCAATAAATTAATCAGATCAAAGAGAGAGGGTCATTTGCCTCAGGCTCCTTAGGCTTGAAACGCTGTAACGTTCAGCCTTCTCCTGCCTTGGTTGTCTGGACAGCTGCGTAAAACTCCCACAGGGTCTCATTCAGGGGTGCGTTTCCCGAAAGCATCGTCGTTATCCAACTATGGTCGCAAGTTACGTCGTTACCAATAGAGTTCAATGGAGCAGCGCAGCAGCGGTGTAATTTTCTCCGTTTTATTTACATTTTTTCTTTCTTCAGCAGCATACCAGTCGTCAAAGTTGCCATATTCTCCATAAATGTTAAAAGAAATAGCACGAAGTCGCTCATTGTTGTATTAGGCTATAATATCTAACGTTAGATGATAGAGCATGTGACTGCCTGTTGCTATGGTTACTCACAGCCGTTGTAGGCAGCGCATTTATTTATTAATTTCGAATGGTAAACAGGCAGTTTCACCAGAACTACTTTACTAGGTGTCCTCTATCACTTTTTAACGGACACCCTGCAGCCAATCAGAATCGAGTATTCACCCAGACCATGGTATAAGTAAGGGTTAATGCCCGACGAGGTGTCCATTGTCAGGTTTTAATGGACGACGGCGAGGCGTAAACCGGCCGACGCGCAGCGGAGGACGGTTGCCTCCGCCGAAGTCCATTAAAACCTGACAATGGACACCTCGGAGGGCATTAACCCGCTTATACCATGGTCACTTGCCAAATAAAACATTAGTTTATATTTTAATTAGGCTAAATCTAGTTTTTACAAATAATAACTTGCCTTGCCTGCCTGACTGTTTATTTAGCAACCGGATATATAGTCCGCTTAGCTCGTATCCCTTCAGTTTCACAAATGCATTTTTTTTTTTCATGAAACACAAAGGTAGGCATAGTTTTTTTTTTATTACACATAAAACAATTAATCAAACAACAATAAAAAAACAATTAGCTCTGATCTCCAGCGATTTGCGCTTAACGTTATAGAGGGCAATAAATTAATCAGATCAAAGAGAGGATTTGCCTCAGGCTCCTTAGGCTTGAAACGCTGTAACGTTCAGCCTTCTCCTGCCTTGGTTGTCTGGATAGCTGCGTAAAACTCCCGCAGGGTCTCATTCAGGGGTGCGTTTCCCGAAAGCATCGTTATCCAACTAGCTATGGTCGCAAGTTAGCTAAGTTACGTCGTTACCAATAGAGTTCAATGGAGCAGAGCAGCAGCGGTGTAATTTTCTCCGTTTTATTTACATTTTTTCTTTCTTCAGCAGCATACCAGTCGTCAAAGTTGCCATAGTCTCCATAAATGTTAAAAGAAATAGCACGAAGTCGCGCATTGTTGTATTAGGCTATAATATCTAACGTTAGATGATAGAGCATGTGACTGCCTGTTGCTATGGTTACTCACAGCCGTTGTAGGCAGCGCATTTATTTATTCATTTCGAATGGTAAACAGGCAGTTTCACCAGAACTACTTTACTAGGTGTCCTCTATCACTTTTTAACGGACACCCTGCAGCCAATCAGAATCGAGTATTCACCCAGACCATGGTATAATAACATTTATTTCTCGATGCGATTAATCACGATTAATCGTTGCCCAGCACTACTTTAGAAAGATAAGATTGGGCCTTACAGGGGTGGTTCAGGATTTTCGACATTGGACTAGGGCTGTGAAACGATTAATCGCGATTAATCGCATCCAAAATAAAAGTTTGTGTTTACATAATATATGTGTGTGTGGTGTGTATAATTATTTTGTATATATAAATACACACACATGCATGTATATATTTAAGAAAAATGTGTTATTAATATATCAAATATTTATATTTATGTATAATAGTGGGTAGAACTGTTTTTAATGGCAGGCTAGCAGTTATCGTTGACTGGATGAATTTTTTTGAAAACAGTCTCCACTGATAAATAACCCCCAGGCTAACTTGGAAATGAGGCCCGATGTCTTAAATCCTGAACCACCCCTTTAAGGCCCATTCTTACCGAGGACAATAGCAATAACTATAGACTGCTGGGCAATGATTAATCGTGATTAATCGCATCCAAAATAAAAGTTTTTGTTTACATAATATGTGTGTACTGTTTATAATTATTTTGTATGTATAAATACACCCATACCGTATACATTTAAGCAAAAAATGTTATTTATAATTAAAATATGTATATATATTGTGTAAAAAATTATAAATTCCAATTTACATTTATACATTTAAGCTTACAGCTATATATTAAATCGATGAATTGCTTCCAACATAAAAGTTTGTTAATATATATGTCCACACACACACATGCACAGTATATATATATATATATATATCTACATACAGTACACTGTAAAAAAATATTGATGGTTTAACTTAAAAAAGTAAGTAACCTGGTTGCCTTAAAATTTTAAGTTCATTGAACTGGAAAATGTGAGTTAAAACAATGAAGGAGATTCATTTAACCATCTGAACTAAATAAATTATTTAGGTTGATTTGACAAAAGAAAAAATGTTGTGATTACTACACTGTAAAAAAATATTGTTGGTTTAACTTAAAAAAGTAAGTAACCTGGGTTGTCTTAAAATTTTAAGTTGATTGAAGTGAGTTGATGCAATGAAGTAGATTTTTTTAACGTTATCTCGTAACGTTATCTCGTATTAACGTTTTAAAGTTATCTCAACTAAATAAATTATTATAAAGTTGATTTGACAAAAGAAAATATGTTGTGATAACATATCTAGAAAATATTTTTTACAGTGTATACTATATATGTATATCCCAGGGAGCAACACAATGTCGGCCCAGATCCGGCCCACATTTGGTATGTGTGGATTCCATTGTGTACCAGATGTGGGCCGGATCTGGGCATATATATATATATATATATATATATATATATATATATATATAACCAGTATATCATTTAAATGTAATAGTTGCTGTGGTTGAGATCATCAGCTGTGCTTGTATATCCTCCACTAACAGAGGCTCCATCCAGTCGTATGTTTGCTAGCGTTCCTCCTGACCTCCGTAAAGCGTTGTCTCAGGAACCACTCACTGCAAACTTCCACCACTACGGAGTGACTAAAGAGGTACATGCTTTATAAACACACCATATATGTTCATTTAAATCATTCTAATCTAAATAACAAAAACAGCGAGCAATGAGTTCCTATTCCTCTTTCTCAGGCATTTATGGGTAACGAGAAACTGAAAGGCTTCTTCTCAGTGCTGTCCACAAACATAGCAGAAAACGGCCTTGAGTTTGTTTCCACAATGGAAGGTAAAAAAACAACATATTTTTTACATTACAAACAAGCAACCATACACCGTGTAAATGATGAGTGATGTGTGTGTGCAGGCAGGAATCACCCTTTCTATGGGGTTCAGTGGCACCCAGAGGTGAACCGCTTTCAGTGGGACCCGCGCTACAACTTTCCTCATTCCAGCAATGCTGTGCGCATCTCATCCTTACTGGCTGAATTCTTTGTTAATGAGGGTAATTACAGTCTCTCACTTGTTTACTTGTTTGTTTGTGATGTTCCTTGTTTGTATACGTTTGGATGATAAATGCAGTGCTAAATGAACACATGCATCTGTGTGTTTTCAGCAAGGAGAAGCACACACCACTTCAGAGACGCGGCGGAAGAGAGCAGCGCGCTCATATACAACTACAACCCTGTTTATGTGGCAAACATCTCTGCATATGAACAGACTTATTTCTTCTGATGATACTGGACGGTGCTGAGAAATAAAACCCTTTTCTAGACACACAAATTACTGTAATAATCACAGACCTCGTATTTAAAGATATACTGTTTTTAATAGAGAGACAAATTAAATGAAATATTTTCTTGGATTATTTTGTGATTTATGCTTACATATTTAATACATTTGATTAAATATGCTGGTTTTTAAATGAAATATATATATATATATATATATATATATATATTGTAGCACTTTATGTACATACTATGTACTTGCAAAACTCTGTAATAACAAGGTACTAACCCTGAGCCTAACCTTAAAGGGATAGTTCACTTTGAAATAAATTGTTGATATGTTTTATCTTACCTCAAGGGCATCCAAGATGTAGGTGTCTTTGTTTCCGCAGTATTTTCAATTTTTACATTTTTAGGTCAAACCGTTCTTGTCAGTCAGTCATATAATGGAGGTCTATGGTCACCACCTCAAAGAGCATGCACAGAGAACTCCAAATTAAACATGATTTAATGACTCATAAATGTAAGTACACATTGATGGCCTAAAACACTAAATGAGCGGTTTGTGTGAGAAAACGAACAGTATTTATATCGTTTTTACCTCGTGTAATCACAGCCACGTCCAAGTGATCTGTGGGCGCGGGCTCTTCAGTCTGCACCGGAAGCGATCTGAGGGCGCAAGAGGTAAGAACTATATGAAAACTGTTCGTTTTCTCACACAAACCGCTCGTTTCGTGTCTTAGGCCATCAATGTGTACTTACATTTACGAGTCATTAAATCATGTTTAATTTAGACTTCTCTGTGCATGCTCTTTGAGGTGGTGACCATAGACCTCCATTATATGACTGACTGACAAGAACGGTTTGACCTAAAAATATCAAAATTGAAACTACTGTGGAAATATCTTGGATGCCCTTGAGGTAAGCTAAAACCAAAAATTAATTTCAAAGTGAACTATCACTTTAACCAATGTAATTCCCTTATATTGCCCAGTACTTTCTTAGATATTTACACTGTAAGAACACGTACTGTAAAATGAAGTGCAACCAAAATTACACATGACAAAACATCAACGAGGGCAGCTTTGAGGTCTCCGGTTCGAGTTTGCATCTTCTACCTAAACATGCAGTATCTGGGAATTGGAGACGCTAAATTGTCCGTAAGTGTGAATGCGTGTGTGTGTGTGTGTGTGAGTCCCACGCCATGAACAGGGAAGGGTTGGGAAAAGATCTGGTGACCAACCCCATTTCTTCCGAATGGCAAGTGATAGACATAGAAACACCAGTCGCATTACACTGAGAAGGTTACTGAAAGGCACTTCATGCTTTGTGCCAGAAGAGGGCAGTATGCTCTCACATATCCCAGGATAGCACACGTACGTCTGCAAGATGTCTGTTAAAGATCACTTCATCTGTAAAGCATCTGCTGTTTACTAACATCTGAGTTTAACATACATTCTAAATCATTACATCTTAAAGACATCTTCTAAACGTCTATTTGACATCTGACTGGAAACGTCCTATAGGCGTCAAGTATTGCAGATGAGCAAACACTCTAAAAAATACGCCTTCCAGATGTGAACACGCACATCAAATAGACGTCTCTGTGATGTACGTGTGCTATCAGGTAGTGTCGGTACCTGATCTGGGCCGACACTATGCGGCTGTCTGGGATGGCATGTTTATAACTATATGGTCTATACTCAATTTGATTATTATTATTTTTCTTGTGTTGTTTTACAAAAATAATCTATAGAATTTGTTTTACAATAATAATAAATATACTGTAGTACATTATAAGTGGATTATATATTTATTATTGTCTGTGTATGTCTATATTTACAAATACATAGGATATAAACAAACTTTTATGTTAGATGGGATTAATCGTGATTATTAAATAGGCTATGTTATTCCTGAAATTGACTTTGTTTACTGTTATAAATAAACCCCAGCAGCCACAACATCATAAAGAAATGGGAAGGATATTGAAGCCCTTGGGGGGCCCTAAATAAATAAGTAAATAAACTTTATTTACTTGGGGCAGTTTAGGGACCTCTCCTATATCTCAGGACCACCGCCATGAGGCTGGGCTCTTTTGAGAGTCCTGGGGCCCTTTGACGGCCCCTGCCATATCACAGAACCAGGCTTGAAGCTGGGTACTTTTAACTCAAGCCATAATCAAACTCAAAAACCCAACATAATCCCAGCGAACAGGGAACGTTTTTAGAACTGTAGCGAACCTTCTGGACAACGAAGAATCTTTCTTCCGGTTAATAAAAAGTTAAAAACATAGGCCTAAATTGCTCACAGAGCGTCGTGAACGTCCAAAGAACGTTTTCATCTCTTCATTGGAACGTTAGCAAAACGTTCTTACATTTTTTTGCTAGCTGGGATGGTAACAAATCTTGCTCAGGCAAACACCACTCGCTTTCCTGAGGAAAATCTAGTGTAGGCTAATTATTTCGGAGGCGTTATTTTGAATGACGTTGCTATTGTAGGCTATTTCTATTCAAACGAATTTAATTTAAACTAATACATAACATTTAACGTACTTGTTTGTGTTCATAAGTGAGTCAGTGATGACAGTGAGGTTGTGCTGGAGAAGATTGGCTCTGCTCGGTGCTCATCACTCGGGCTGGGAGGGTCTAAACTCGCTCTTGTTTAGTTCTCATTCTCAATGGATGCCAACATCAGCCACGACGCGCGAGCACATGAAAAACCACGCGCATCGCACTTAATATGACCCGAATGTCGTGAATGTGACTGCATTTACTGACTCGCATCGTGTGAGGAGGACTGTGCGTAGTCAGATGAATCCAGATGTGCTGAATGGCCTGACAGAGCGACACACAGACAGAGGGCATCATCTCTCTGTTTATAAACACACATCTGCTCATAGGAAGAATCACACGGGTGGATTGATGCACCCTTTCCAGTGGTGCAACGGTAAGATCACCTTTATCCTTCACGGAATAGTGTGATTTTATACAATATTAAAACACAATAATGGGAAAAGGTTGAGGATTTACAAACACTGGGTTCTGCTAAATGGGTCAATGACAAATAAAGATGTCTGAGATGATTATGAAAAGGAGAAATCTAGTTTGAAACGCACGTGCCAGGTCTCAGAAATGTAATATTTCTATCCATATTGGTTTCATACATTTTGAAAAACGTTCTAAAAAGTTGGATTCAATCGCTACAAATGTCAAGTGGTGTAACCATTCTAAAATGATTTCTTTATACATTGAATACTGAATACACATTTTTTTCAAAGTGATAGTTTTCAAATCACATATCTTAGAGCCATGGATATAGATGTATTTTACAAAAGATAAATTTATACATATTTATAACTTTATAAACTAATCCTGGTCGCATGCTTCACCTAGGCTATCACTGACAGATCTTATCTATATATCTATATGGCCATTGTTTTGTCTCAAGATGCACGACAGTCATGTTTTTTTCTAAGGCCCGTTTATAAAAGATAATTGAACTAAGGCCTAATCCTGGCTTAATTTTAGATCTGGCCATAGTTTTCTTGTCACATTACAAAAAATGGCTTCCCGATTGCTAGTTGCACCACACCAGACAAAATTCATATGAATAAATTGTGATTTTAGGCTATATTATTTTTAATAAATGAGCTAAATCAAATATACATATATCTATATGAAGAGTTCAGATGCAAAAGCCTCTAAATGCCATTTGAAATTTTCTTCTTTAATGATGATTTTTATCAAACTTGTATATTTAAGTTCAGTAATTTCACTTAAATAACAATTAATAGGTAATTATCATTGCCATTTAAGTGAAATCACTTAACTTAAATATACAAGCTTGATAAAAATGATCATTCTAGAAGAAAATTTCAAATGGCTCTTAAAGGCTTTTGCATCTGAACTCTTCATATACTGTACATACATATATAAATAATGCTATTTTTTAAATAATAGCATTAATCATTGTACAGGTATTATATTTTAATGCAGTGCCATGAAGATTTTGACGCTTAAACGGACAATCAGCCTGATGGAATAGATATTTGAATAGATTATTGACATTATAATTTTGTGGTCATTATTTAGATCTGATCTACTTCTCATTCTGTCTCGGTTCTTGAGATTCATTAAGGGCTGCTGAAAATATTTCGATTTCACCATTGTTTCATATTTATAGGTCATTCCATATTTGTCTTGAAAGCGCTTCATAGACGAGAGCCCCATAATCTCTTGGGTTTGTTAATATTTCATGCACATTTTCGGTCTGCTTTTTTGTTAAAGCCGCATGTGGTGAAAAATGTTGTTTAGGTGTCTGTGATGGACAAACCATGTGCAAATTTCACAGTCCATTATTTTCTCCTTAAACCAGCAGCAGTGTATGAAAGATCTCCGCTGGCAAATGGTGTGTTATCTGGTTCCCCAACACTAAAGAGCACATAGTCTCGCTCCGTAAACGGCTTTCTCTAGTGTTCTGTCACTGAACAAATGTGTGTGTTAAATGGCCAGCAACCGTAGTGACCTAGTTTTGCTTGTACATTTTTACGCTTGTGTCTCTTCCACACACACCCCCTCATCTTACCTCCTGCTTTATTTATTTATTTATTTATTTATTTATTGTTGTACTGCTAACAACACAACCACTCGGAAGAAATTAAGCACTTACTTGTAATGAATGTATACTTGTTGTGTACTTCAAGTTCAAATCTTATATGTTGTAAGTAGTATATTTATAAAAAACAAAACGTTACTATTATGATATAATATTAATGAAATAAAAGGCCAATTAAGTGTGCTTAAGAGATACAATAGTGTAATAGTAGACAATAGTGTAATAAGTGATACAATAGTGTAATAGTGTCAAATTAAAAGTTTTACATAAAAAAAAATCATTATGTTTAAGTTAACCCTCTGGGGTTGTTCGTTTCAGAGTCACACTCGGGGTGTTCGAGTCCAAATGGACCCAAAGAGCGGGATTCATGTTTAAAAAAAAAAAAATCATGATTTTTTTTTTACCTGTTTTTTATAATATTTTTTCTTTTCTTTTTTGGTGTTTTGAGAAAATTTCAAAAATAAAAAAAAATGTATAAGTAGTATTAATGCAATAATTATGACAAAATTTCCCCCCATTGAACATAAAAATATATATATATATAAAAAAAAAAATTAAATTTCATTTTAGAGTCAAGCCTAGGCCTCATAAAAGCAATTTTTGAAATGAGATGGATGCCATCTGATGGACAAACTGAGCATTTTAAAAATGCAAAACGCATGTATAATCTGAATTTTTTGGTGTGTTTGGGTATAAAAGTGTGTTTGTGTGTGTGTGTGTGTCTGGATGTGTCTGTTTTGCACTCTTGATGTTTTATAGATTCACCCCTTCACTGTTGTGTGCTTTTTTTCAAGATCGTGGCTGATTTGTAGATTGTAGCACAAAAAAACTCAGTATTTTCACATTTTTGCCAATTTCCCATTCATTTTCCATGCGGGTCCATTTGGACCCGAACACCCCAAGACCACTTAGACTACTCACATCCTGTCCCCAATTTTTTTGGGTGTTCAAATACCAAATACCAACAAAGTCACCAAATTTCAGACCATTCTGAGGAAGCTGTGATTTTTAAAAAATTCTTATTTAAATTCTTCGGGTCCATTTGGGCCGAACAACCCCAGAGGGTTAAATAATTTATTTTGATACGTTTAAGTACGTTTGTGTTTAAATTTTTGATTTTTTAAATGTGCTTAATTGCAAAAAATACATACAGGTTTCAATAAAACAAATGAAATAGAAACTTGTATGTTTCAATTTAGTACATTTAAATAAAAGTATATTTTAGTTTAGGTTACTTTTTATTTTAAATTAAAAGAACTGTAATGAACTAACTGTAAATGTAATTATATATTTAAGTACTAATTAACTACATGTACTTACTATAGTGTTTGGTTTGGTTTAGGGTAAGTTTGTTGCATGTGATTATGCATAATTTATAGTTACAGTAAATTATGTGTAACATGTGTAACAAGGACACTGTAAAATAAAGTGTTATCTTTAGTTTAGCATAGATACTTGTACTTAAGAGAGTTGAAAAAATCACTCTTAACTTCACCTAATAATTACATTTGAATTTATATAATACTGTACATTTTCATTGAATTAAGTGTCAGAAATGCATTATATTCATTAAATTTTTTTCATTTTTTACATTTTTTTTTTACATATTTAGTTCACACGTAAATAAATAGTTTATTTGTTTAATTCTAATGGAAAAATAGCTCTTAAAAATTATATAACTAATGCAAAGTATCATAAAAAAACTCTGAAAATTCTAAATAATAATCAGAAAATATTATAGAACAAAAATATATTTGAACGGTTATCCTGGGAAAAAGTAAAGTAAAATAAAGTGTTATCTTTAGTTTAGCATAACTACTTGTACTTAAGAGAGTTGAAAAAAATCACTCTTAACTTCACCTAATAATTACATTTGAATTTAAACTATAATACTGTACATTTTCATTGAATTAAGTGTCAGAAATGCATTCAATTCATTAAATTTTTTTCATGTTTTACATTTTTTTTTTTACATATTTAGTTCACACGTAAATAAATAGTTTATTTGTTTAATTCTAATGTAAAAATAGCTCTTATAAATTATAAAATTATATAACTAATGCAAAGTATCATAAAAAAACTCTGAAAATTCTAAATAATAATCAGAAAATATTATAGAACAAAAATATATTTGAACGGTTATCCTGGGAAAAAGTAAATTAAAATTTTAAGGCTTCATCCGTTTTTGACCGGGAGGAAGCTAAGTGTAACCCATTTACGAAGAAGCCCAGAGGGTTAAAGGATTTAATTTCTTTAACTAGTACTCTTTTTCATTTTCACAAAAGAAAAAAAAGTAAAAACAGTGCAATGTAAGTAATTCAATAAAAATACCAACATAATACCATTAATTAATAATACAAATAGTATCCATACATTGTTAAATCATTTAATATTTAATTAACTATATTATAACCAAAATACTAAATATGGGCAAAAACATTTCATATAAACTGTGTGGGACAAAGCAACAGATCATACGTTTATCAAGCTGATATGTAAGAAAAAGAGCAGATTGATAATCGACTAGACAGTTGACTGGAATCGTCTGCCCGCATTTGTAATATTTTCACATTAAACAAGAGCTGGAATGGGGGAAAAACCTGATTTTAAATCAGCTATCAATAATATATTTAAAAGTCTTTCCTCAAGTTCTCAAGGGCATTATGGGAGTGTGAGAATGAAGTGGAGAGACTGAGACTATCGAGTTCCTGACTCTACTTGAGGGAGACGTGTCTCACTCTCAACAGAAATGATGCTAAATGACAATGTTATTGATTTCCGTCGGTCCAGGAGATTGCAGAAATGAAAAGGCTGCTGTTTATTTGTTTCAGTTGTCAACTGGGAACAAGAAAGTGCCATCCTTGTCATTTATTTAAAGGAATAGTTCAACCAAAAATGAAAACTCACCTTCATGTTGTTCTAAACCTTTCTTTCATATTTGATACTTAAATGAAGATATTTTAATGAATTTGGGGAAATCTCCGTCTACGCAACTTTGACGCTTCAGAAAGTTCATTAAGGCAGTGTTTCCCAACCCTGTTCCTGGTGCGCATATTCTTTGTCTCCCTAATCAAACACACCTGATTCAACTCATTAACCCATCTGATTATGATCTGATGTGTTGAATCAGGTGTGTTTGATAAGGGAGAATATGCGCAGTGTTGGTGTGCCGCCAGGAACAGGTTGGGAAACACTGCATTAAGGGATTGTAAAACTAATCCATATTAATTAAACGGTTTAGTCTAAATTTTAAAACACCCATTAAATCTGTTCATCGCTTAATATGATGAACAGATTTAATTTAGGGTTTTACTAAAGGGGTTGTAAAATGCCATTTTCGCAAGATGTAAAATAAATCTCTGATGTCCCCAGAGTGTGTGTGTGTGACGTTTTAGCACAAAATACCCCACGGATATTTTTATATAGCATGTTAAAGTTGTCACTTTTTGAGGGTTTGCAAAAACCGTTTTTGTGCCTGGCCCTTTAAATGCAAATGAGCTGCTGCAGAGGGCGGGGTTTCAAGAGCTCGTGTGGGTTAGCAGCTGCGATTTCCTCACACAGACAATGAAGAGACTCAAGAAGAAGTGACAACATGTAGAATGCAATAGGATGTCTCTGAATGGTTAGTTGATGCATTTATGTTGCTGATGTGGAGTAAATTATCTTCAATTAAGATATCCTTTTAATGTATAAATCGCTCATATAGGAACTGTTGTGTGATGCACAGAGTGACTTTCTATTGCATGTGAAAAGATGGATGCTAAAGATTGAGCTGACTCACAAATGTGCTCTTATACAACTCTTCCTCTTCTCAACATGGACTGTGTGTTCCCGGGGGCGGGGTTTATGTACATTTTAGGGTTGGTGACGTCACTAACCCAGGAGGAATGTTTTGTAGTCCCTACCAGCTGTTTGTTGTAGTCCTTTTCTTTAAAGGAGTAGTTCCCTTTTAAAAAAACTTTTGCTGATAATTTACTCACCCCCATGTCATCCAAGATGTCCACGTCATTCTTTCTTCAGTCGAAAAGAAATGAAGGTTTTTGATAAAAACATTCCAGGATTTTCTCCATATAATGGACTTCAATGGGAACCAAACGGTTCAAGGTCCAAAAGACAGTTTCAGTGCAAACTGCAAACTGTTCAAAGGGCTTTAAACGATTCCAGACGACGAATAAGGGTCTTATTAAGCGAAACGATCGCTCATTTAATAAATAAAAACAAAGTTAAAGTTTTATAAGCTCAAATGGTCGCCTTGCTCTGTTCTGTGATGCGCGTTTGTGACTCTCCTGTTCGAACTCGTTCATCGAAATGAACAAATCTTTTTTCGAGTCATTTGGTTCATTCAATGAATGAAATGAACAAATTGACTGAAAAAGATTCGTTCATTTTGATGAATGAATTCAAATAGGAGAGTCACACAGAACAGAGCAAGGCTCTGAGCAAGGTTTGAGCTTATAAAACTTAAACTTTTTTTTTTTAAATGAGCGATCGTTTCGCTTGATAAGACCCTTATTCATCGTCTGGAATCGTTTAAAGCCATTTGAACAGTTTGAGATTTGCACTGAAACAGTCTTTTGGACCTTGAACCGTTTGGTTCCCATTGAAGTCCATTATATAGAGAAAATCCTGGAATGTTTTCATCAAAAACCTTAATTTCTTTTCGACTGAAGAAAGAAAGACGTGGACATCTTGGATGACATGGGGGTGAGTAAATTATCAGCAAAAGTTTGTTTAAAAGTCAACTACTCCTTTAAAAGCAAATATCTTCCTTTGATGAAAGGGATGAATGATGAATATTCCGGATGAATATTGCTAGTGTTACAGGCCTTGAGTTTTGACTTGGGATTGCACATATTCAGCATCATTTTATGCACACAGCCTTTCAGTACGACACATAAAGCCATCCTCTTAGTATTAAATTGAGTTCTTATTCGCTGCTTATTGCTCTTAAACTGTCAAATACACACAAAATAATGTTAAAATGCCAGTCTTGGCCAATATTTATGTAAACGCAGTCAGTTTTAAGAGAACATAAACAGTAGAGAAAGAAAACGCATGTGTAACAGTATAATGGATCTGTGCGTCAGGTCTTAAAGTGACAGCAGCCTAATATTCCTGCTGCCAAATTATGAGATAATATTATAAATATCTATATGACGGTTTTCCCCATGGTAAAGATGTCAAAACTATATTAAACTATACTTGCTATATATAAGCTGTGTTCTGTTTGTTTTCCTGTTTTGGTGATCAGATTTCACTTGACTGCTCTCTGAATCCCCTGTACTTGTGTGTATAGGGTGCTTCTGCGGTTTGGGACTGATCTACTCCAATAAGACCTGCACTATGCCATCCATCACCTTCCAGGACCTGCCTCTCAATATCTATATGGTTATATTCGGCACAGGCATCTTTGTCTTTGTACTCAGCCTCATATTCTGCTGCTATTTTATAAGGTAAATCTGATCTCACGCACACACACACAGGTGCACAAGCATATATATCTTATCTATAACAGGAATCTGCTGATCTCACAGCACTCATGCAGACGTCTGGGCGGTTCGCGTCACCAACACATTTGATGGGTGTTTATAATGAAATGATTGTATTACAGGACAATGAAAACTGCTTCACATATCTGAATCAAAATATGTCAGCTCTTTTTACAAGTCTGTCCTGTTTTTTTCTTCTTCTTTATAATCCAGTTATATTTTATGATATTGTAGCCTTTTCTTTTAAGTTCATTTCTTTTCTTTTTTTTCTTTATATTATATTATATACTTTTTTTTGTCTTTTTCCCTGACCTGTCCTATCCTATCTTATCCTTTCTGTTCCTATATCCTATCATCTATCACTATCATATACCACAAATCCTACCATACCCTATCTTTCCTATCCTATCTCAATGGGTCAGTTGTTCAAAACGTTTAATCTGGATCAAAATGATCCGGATTTGGAAATCCTATTTTTTCCTATCCAGGATCAGGTAATCCGTCTTAATTTTATGCCGGTTTTTCAAAGCAACATTGGACTGGATCACCCTGATCCAGATACACAGTTTTCAAGATTACCAGTGCTCTAAATGGGACAACATATCACAATGTGGGCTATTTCTATGTAAAAAACAGGTAGAAGAGCCAACATGGGGTCACTGTGAGTGTTTCTTATTTTGAGACTAAACACAAATGGGGACGAGATCATTTTTATTTTATTTTTACTTTACTATACTGAATAGCTTAATTGTTAGCCTATGTCTGCTTTATCACCGTTACAACGGTTACACAAGTCAAGTACAAAATATAAATAAAAGTATATACACTAAATGATACAAACGTATTATTTGACCAATTTTAAAGTTTTACTACATTTTCATCCACCTTGAAATCAGGATAATCCTGTTTTTTTGGATCAAAGTTATCCAGATCCCACTGACAAGTTTTGAAAAACACAAACTGAAGGTTTGATCCAGATTAAAACTAGGATTGGATTCCCTGATCTAACCCTTCTTTCCCTTTTGAACAACCCATTTTCAAGATTTGATCAAATCCGATAACCAAAATCCGATCAGCTTACCTTTGAACAACTGGCCCATTCATTTTTTTTTGTTTCCTTATCTGTCCTATCCTATTCGTTTCTGTCTATAATCTTTGTGTTTTTTTTTGTAAACAATTGTAAAATAAATTGTATAGATGGCAAAGCACAGATAAAAGACTTCTATAATTTATTATTATTTTAAACTATTTCTCTGTTGACTATTATAACAAGGTTAGATAGGAAGAACAGGACATTCAACAGATTATTTATTAAAAACTCATTTTAATAATAATAAATGAACTTTTACAAAAAACGGAAGTCCCTCACGGTCGACTGCCACCACACATAATAAAACAAAACATAAAATAAAATCCACGCCTGGCCTCTCTCGATCTCCACTGTCGTCGCCCCTCATTTTATGACCAGTGCGTCGCGCAGGTGTCTCTCATCAGTAATCCCACGGCCCTCGACCTCGTCCTGCTCGCCACAACTATGTATTGGACATCATGTAAATCATGTCAAATGCAAATGAAAGCCCTTCAAGAATAAGCAATGCGGAGGCTGAAGAGCTTGTGTCGTGAGCAGCAAACGTCTGATTCTACTGCCATACAGATCAGTGATTCACCAGTGAAACTGAACTCAGGTTTAATCCTGGACCTGGAAATGACTCATGCCGTGTCCATGTTACAGATTCAGCCACACTTAGTGAGTTATACTTTCACTTTATCTTGAGTAATCCCTCTCTTTCTGTGAATGTGAAGACCACAATTCACATCAGACCATCAAAATTCCTTAAAATCAATCATATTATCCAAATATATCTTTGATATTGCCAGTTTCCGTAGTAAGTGACTAGATACAATAAAAAAAAAAAGTTTTTTCAGTAATCGTATGCTTTATCTTTCCTATGTCATCAATAGTAAACTGAGACACCAAGCCCAAAGTGAGCGCTTTGGATACAGAGAGGTAAGAGAGAGTAAGAAGAAATGCTTTAAAGAAGTCATCCCTGACATATTTATCATGTTAGTCGGTGCTTATTGTACTAACTGTTGGCATTTGTGTCGATTGCAGGTTATTTTAAAAGGAGACCCGAAGAAGCTGAATCTTCATGGGGTAAGAAACTGCCTTGACTCCTTGAAAACCTGGAAATTTCAGGGAGTCATGAAAATCAATCAAGTGTATTTAATAGAAGTTTAAGAAATTTCTATAGTAAATATTTTTTTTCTAGTTATGCTAAAACATTAAAATGAAACATCCAATATATTAAAGGAGTAGTTCACTTTTCAAAAAACTTGCTGATAATTTCCTCACCCCCATGTCATCCAAGATGTCCATGTCTTTCTTTCTTCAGTCGAAAAGAAATTAAGGTTTTTGATGAAAACATTCCAGCATTTTTCTCCATATAATGAACTTCATTGGGGACCAAACGGTTCAAGGTCCAAATGACAGTTTCAGTGCAAACTGTTCAAAGGGCTTTAAATGATTCCAGATGATGAATAAGGGTCTTATCAAGCGAAACGATCGCTCATTTAATAAATAACAAAGTTTAAGTTTTGTAAGCTCAAATGCTCGCCGAACGAATCTTTTTCTGAGTCAATTTGTTTGTTTTGTTCGTTGAATGAACCAAATGAAAAGGTGAGGGGGGCACAGTTATTTTTGAGGCTGACCTTAGAAAAAATAAGGTCATTTTATTAAGTATACATATGTAAACACTTTATTTTGGAAGCATAATATCAATATACTAAAAGTATACCAGTATTGTTCCCATACTACTTTACTAATACTTATAGTATACTACTATGTTCTTATTTAGGTTTTTGTTTATTTTACTTCAAATATACCTTTAACTATACTTTTACTCTTTGCAGTTAAAAAAATATAGCTTCATGCATAATTATTTTTATCAACACTTTAACGTGGGTAAGTTTCATTTAAAAAAGCAACATTTTAAACAAAAAAATCCAGGTGGACCTGCACATTGGTGGTGGTTGAGGAGATTCCTCCATCCATATGTAAATGCGCTTCGAGTACCCAAAAAAGTGATATATAAATGTAATGAATTATTATATAAAAACATAGATGGAGTAGATCGTGTTCATCAACACTTCCAAAGCCACAGTCGTATATCATCCACATTAAACAGCATAGAAATCAAAACTGCCTAATGTTTCTGAATAATATGTTGACCCAGGATTCAATTTTTCAGGGAAAGAGATAATATGTCACAATATTACTGCTTTTACTGTATTTTTGATAAAAAATGCAGCCAAGCAATAATTTAAGCTTAACCATGCATTTGTTTCCTCTTCTCCTCGTGTGTGTGTGTGTGCTCTCCTCCGTCCTTCTACAGCAGACGTGTGCCGTGTGCCTGGAGGACTTTAAGGTGAAAGATGAGCTGGGAGTGTTGCCGTGCCAACATGCCTTTCACAGGAGGTAATAAGCAGCTGGTGTTCATAAAGCTTCATCTGCTATTGTCAGCAACACGATCCGTAACTATACTGGCCTGTTTCTCTTTAACACTCTCTCTTTCCTTTTATATTTCGGCCCTTTTTTGTCTATTAATGTCAATTTAGATTTTGCAGATATTGCAGGTGCAGGTTAAAGGAGTAGTTCACTTTTAAAAAAAAAACTTTTGCTGAGAATTTACTCACCCCCGTGTCATCCAAGATGTCCATGTCTTTCTTTCTTCAGTCGAAAAGAAATTAAGGTTTTTGATGAAAACATTCCAGGATTTTTTCTAGATAATGGACTTCAATGGGAACCAAACAGTTCAAGGTCCAAATGAGAGTTTCAGTGCAGCTTCAAAGGGCTTTAAACGACACCAGACGAATAAGGGTCTTATCTAGCGAAACGATCGCTCATTTAAAAAAATAATTAAAAAAGTTTAAATTTTATAAGCTCAAAAATCACATTTGTGACTTTCCTGTTCGAACTCGTTCATCAAAATGAACAAATCTTTTTCCGAGTCATTTCGTTGACTCGGAAAAAGATTTGTTCATTTTGATGAACGAGTTCGAACAGGAGAGTCACGAACGTGCATCACAGAACAGAGCAAGGCGAGCATTTGTGGTTATAAAACTTAAACTTTTTAATTTAGTTTTTAAATGACTGATCGTTTCGCTAGATAAGACCCTTATTCATTGTCTGGTGTCGTTTAAAGCCCTTTGAAGCTGCACTGAAACTCTCATTTGGACCTTAAACCGTTTGGACCCCATTGAAGTCCATTATATGGAAAAAAATCCTGGAATGTTTTCATCAAAAACCTTAATTTCTTTTCGACTGAAGACAGAAAGACGTGGACATCTTGGATGACATGGGGGTGAGTAAATTATCAGCAAAAGTTTTTTTTAAAAGTGAACCACTCCTTTAATATAAATCGGAGAAAATTGTATCAAAATCTAGCAAAACGGTAAATATTGGGGGTGTAGCGATACCCTCATATCACGATTGAATATATATCACGATACTGAACTCACGATACAATATTATTGCGATAATCCAAGACGTATGATAAAAGGTTAACATAAAAATGTACAGTTGATTAAAATGCTAAATTTGATATTACATTGTGTGTGTAAATGAATAGTCTTGGATTTGGTGCTGAAACCCAACGCACAGGACAATAGAGACACCATATAAACATATTCATGATTCTGAAGCTGAAAACACTGTAGCACTTTTTACTGGTTACATCAGACATTTGGCATTAACAGGACACACAAATATTCCCCCATTGCATTATTATACATCCTATTCAACATTATATATAGTAGTTTAATGTAGTACTGATACTAAATCAATTTTTTTCCCACTATCCACAACACATATGGTCTCTATCTACGATACATAGTTCCGATATATTGTTACATCCCTAGTATATACAAATCCACGTGTGTAGTTGGACTAAATGCGAAGTGTGTGTGTTTGCAGGTGTGTGGTGAAGTGGCTGGAGGTGCGCTGTGTGTGTCCCATGTGTAATAAACCCCTGGGCGGATCGCCGGAGCAGAACCAGAGCATCGGGACTCTGCTGGACGAGCTGGTGTAGACGAACATCTGACTCTCTCTGGAGTCTCGCAGACATAAACAGCCCGATAACTCTCTGATCCGACACCTCATTCTGAGACTGAACTCGGCAGGCACATTTTCTCAATTAAACACGAGGGAAACCACAGATCCTCGACTGAAGAAACTGTATATTTGGAGAAAAAGGCCTTTAATTTAACATTGAAGTCTAGTCAATGTCATTTTGTATGCTAATTCACTACAGGTTCTCTGAGGAATTGACTCTATAAAGGGGGTTCGTGAGTAAAATAAGGTCTTTGATCAACACTACTTAAAGGTTTATGAAGAAATTGAAGTTGGAAATACTTGAACTACCATGAGGATGTGAGTTTCAATACTTGAGCAAACAAACAACCATTGTAGTCTTTAAAGGATTAGTTCACTTCAGAATTAAAATGTCCTGATAGTTTACTCCCCCCCACGTCATCCAAGATGTTCATGTCTTTCTTTATTCAGTTGGGAAGAAATGAAGGTTTTTCAGGAGAACTTTTTTCCATATAGTGACTTCAATGGGGACCAAATGTCACCGTTCAACTTGATTATAGTACGTAATGCCCCAGCAAACACAGGACGTTCCCCTAACGTTCCCGAATGGTCCCATGAGGTTATTTTTTTTTGGGAACCAAACAAGAACGCTATTGGAACGTTCCATGTAGGTTATTTTTAGGTTCCATTTTTATAACGAAAGGAGAATGTTCCATTAACCTTAAGGGAAAGTTTTAGGAACGTTCTGGGAACCAAAAACTAACGTTCCCAGAACCTAAATTTGTTTGCTGGGTCACAGCTAGTGCAAGATGAGCATTTGTGGTTAAAAAGTGTATAAATGTATATTTTGTTTTAAAACTCTTATTCCTCGGCTGGGATCGTGTCGAGACTTTAAAGCTGCACTGAAACTGTAATTTGGACCCCATTGAAGTCACTATATGGAGTGTTTTCCTCAAAAACCTTCATTTCTTTTCGGCTAAAGAAAGAAAGACATGAACACCTTGGATGACGTGAAGGAGAGTAAATTATCAGGAAAAACGTGAACTAGCCCTTTAAGTAGAAACTTTTTAAAGCACACAGCGGTTTTACAATTGTCGTCTGAGGCATCAATGTGTGTAATTTACGTTGTTGAACAAACTGTGCCAAAATGAAACACAGACCAAATTTTACTCCAAAACCCATCTGAGACTCATGTGAGAGCCCATCACTGGGGTTTAGGACTACAAGATGAACATTTCTACTGTACATGCTCTACATAAGACCGGCTGATGGAGGAAACTGCATTCACGCAGCAACAGCACAGTGCATCGGGCCCAAAGAAATCCATCAGAGAGTGAATGAGTGTGTGAGTGGATTTTACATTCATCAGTAGTTGTGACAGATGTCGCGTTCATTCTAGATTATATGTGCACAAATCATCGATTGTCTTAAGAGATTTTAAGCAAACACTACCACAGAAATGGGCTGCCAGTGAAAACACAAGTGACTTTCTTTTTGTATTTGGAGTTTTTCGTGTTTGTTCACTGTAATCTGTTTGCCATTGTTATCTGCTGTGTTTTAGTCAATGTTTTCACACCCCAAAAAATGAACATTTGACAGCATTTATCTGTGCAGTATGTTTCCTTTTCTCTCTGTGTGTGCATGCCCAGCTGACCTTTGACATGTTAACTGTCACATATGGAAAACTTTTGATCTTAAATGGTTGTAAATCATGAATGCTTTGGAAAAGAGATCTAAAGCAGATTATTGCAGAGGTGAAAAAAGTAAAAAAAAAAAAAAAGTTATAGAAGTTCAAGTTTACTGTAAAGCAAATGTACTTTACAGTATTTATTTTATTTTATACAAAATATAAATTTTACATAATAATTTGCAATCTACAATTGCTGGAAATCTAATTTGAAGTTGATATTACAGACATTTGATGTACACTTGCTGAAGCACTATTTCCCACAATCCAGTGCGGAGAGAACTGCGAGAGCAAGTTTAAACCAGAGATTACATTACAGCTTTCTTATTCCTGATTTAACATTTATCCCCTGCTAGTTTTATTTTCCTATTAATAATTACTTGAATAGAACATATTAAAACATTGAGACAATATTATATAGATGAAATGTAAAATTAAATTATATTTATATCGTTTTTTTATTAAAATATATTATTTAGACATAAGCGCAATTTAATGTGTTTTACTAATGTGTTTTGACGATTTTTGGCATTGTTGTTAACTCGTTAAACTGTAAAATGATAAGAGATGATAATTTGGTGGATGATTTAAATTAAAATATCCGTTATATTGGGCGCTCAAGGACCACGTCATCTGTGTGAGCGCGAGGGTAATTTCAGTCGATGAAACCGGATGAAACTACAAAGCTGGCACTGAGATAAATATATAATTACAAAATAAAGTCATTATGATTGTAATTGTTGTTAATATTATCTCATAAAAGAAGTAATCTAAGATAAAGGGAGTTTTATCAGTGCGTGTGACGAAGCCTAATCTGCGACAGCTCCAACTCTCCAAGGGGTCGCACACCGGACGAGAAGCGCAGCACCGCTCGTAATTATATTTGTAATATAATTTGTAATTATATTTATTTTGTAATTCCCCCTGAAGTCGTTTTACGCACAGTGTAAACGTCAGCGTCCGAATTCACTCACTTCATTTCGTTCACTCCTTGCAGTCAACTGCCATACACTAGATAGGGATTAGTAAATGAGTGAACGAGTGAGCGGTTTCGGACACAGATTAATTCGGACACATATCGAACAGAGATTAATTACAGGTCATTTTTGTATATTTTCATATGCGTATTATTGTTCTCTACTTGAGTTTGTACATTTATATTGTTATAAAAACTAAATAAAAAAGCAGTGTCACGCCGGGTGTTCGTCAGCAGAGTGCAGTGTCGCACAGGCAGAGCCTCAGTGAACATGCGAAGAAGCTTCAGTGATGTTTATTTCAGGAAACGGGACGGGGTCACTCAGTAGTAAGTCCACCAACACTCACGGGTGCTCCAGGGACCGCAGACGAAGGAGAGCATGCTGATGGTCGAGTGAACAGCGCAGAAAGATGGTGTTCGAGTCAGTGGTGGTCGATGTCTTGAACAGGTTTCTGGGCGATTATGTGGTGAACCTCGACAGCTCGCAGCTCAGCCTCGGCATATGGGGAGGTAACGTACAGTAAAACGTGTCAGCTGTCAAACTCACAAACCTGTCTTTGCTGATAAAAACGCATTCATGAATATACACAACACAGCTATATGGTCGTTGACGTTAAAGTAACGTTAGTCAGCTGAGCTTACATTGGAATCTGTGAGATGTGCCTTTGAGGACAAGTTTGGACATGGGTTTTACACTCAAAGCTAACTCAGTATTACATGCATAATTTGGGTTAAATCTAGTGTAGGGATGTTGTTTAGCTCCACTTTGTAGTATATGTTACCCTGAATTAGTATTGTATTACCATGATTAGTTGGGATAGTAACACCCCACATGTTATGTCTGTTCACGCTCATGTGGCTTAAAACATGTCCAGTTAGATTCTTACATTGGAAGATAATGGGGATTTCTGCTGTCCAGCTTTAAAATTGACCTGTCATACAAGAGATTCATGACACAGTCTTCACTTCTGGGTGAACCGTGGAGAGACGGCTTCACTGTCATTCTGAGATTCAGGATACAACTTGTGTGTATACTCATTTCACTGAGTCTTGACTGTCAAAACAAGAACATGTTCATTTTGACATTAACTAACTTTTTTTCTATGGTAAAAACATACTGAATCAGAATCTTGAATCTTTTGGAATCGCACAATGGTGGTTAATTCATTATTATATTATATAACAACACTCCCAGTTCATCCATCCATCATTCAGTTCATCCATCCATCCATCCATCCACCCGTCCATTCAATTCCATCCATCCACATCATCCATTCATCCATCCATTTCTTCCTCCATCCATCAATCTGTCCGTCCGTCTGTCCATCCATCCATCCAATTACATCCATACACATCATCCATCCATCCATCCAATTCATTCATCCAATTCCATCCATCTATCCATCCATACATCCATCCACATCATCCATCCATCCATCCAATTCATCCATCCAATTCCATCTATCTATCCATCCATACATCCATCCACATCATCCATCCATCCATCCATCCATCCACCCGTCCATTCAATTCCATCCATCCACATCATCCATTCATCCATCCATTTCTTCCTCCATCCATCAATCTGTCCGTCCGTCCGTCCATCCATCCAATTACATCCATCCACATCATCCATCCATCCATCCAATTCATCCATCCAATTCCATCCATCCATACATCTATCAAAGTCATCCGTCCGTCTATCCAGACAGACAGACAGGAAAATAGAGATGTCCTGGAGAACCTTCCTATAGAGTTTTATTATATGCCATATTGCCATGTGGCTTATTGACTCACTGATAAGTACCTTTCAATAGCAGTGTAAATATTTGCTCACTTATATGAATTACTGTAGACCAAGCCGGGTAATAAAGCAATGTTTCTTTTGCAGGTGCTGCCATATTAAGAAACCTCGAGATAAAAGAAAATGCTTTGGTATGTGGCTTTATGTTTCACGTTAGATATAATGAATTTTTTTTGTGTGTTTAATTTTTTTAATTGAAGCTTTGTGAACTAGAGCTCTAATGTGAGTTTTATCTCTGTAACAGAGTCAACTGGACATTCCTTTCAAAGTCCGAGCAGGACACATTGGTAAGAGAAGACCGATGTTCGTGTGTTAAACTGTTATGCTAATCATGGTTTATGACTTTGTTAAACACAGTCATATATTAGGTGTTTCAGTGCTCATATCTGTCTTTGGCAGGTCGTCTGGAGTTGAAGATCCCTTGGAAGAACCTGTACACTCAGTCTGTGGAGGCCACGCTGGACGAGGTGTACCTGCTCATCGTGCCGACCGCTAGTAAGAGCTGATCTTTAGATAACACACATCGTTAGTGTTTACCCTTGTGGCGAGTCAAAATGACTCGGAGAGGATTTTCCCCTACCAGAAAATGCTAGTTCATTTTATTGTATTGGACTAAAACCAATAGTCCATCAACTTCCCAACTTTTTTTTTCCACATTGAAACACTTGTGGGAAAATGTCCGGACTACAAAAAATAGCGTATAAATCTCTTGTTATGATATTTTAGCACCAGATATTGGATTCAATCTTTTTGTCAACTTGTTTTCTTTAAATCAGGACAGGTTTTGTGTTTATTTTTTAAACCGATCGATCGTAGGCCTCACTGATCTGAGCTTATATTGTTTAAAAATGACTGGCCATTGAAAATTAATGGGGGAGTCGAAAATCATAGAAACGTTCAGGAGTGTGTTCTTCATCAATTAGTGTTCAGGAGTGTGTTTGTCATGTTAATGTTCATTGGGCTTGCACAAATGCAGACCTGTGCATGCATGTGTGCATCAACACACTCACACTCATACTATTTTGATTTGACTATTACAGGCTTTCTTTTTCACAGAGATGAACTTCATCCTCAAATCAATGAGGCTCAGATCAATAAGGCCTATGTTCAATCATTTAAACTAAACACAAACCTGTCTTAACTGAAAGAAAACAAGTCGACACAAAGATTCAATCCAATATTTGGTGATAAAATAGCGAGTGATTAAAAAGCTATTTTTTTGTAGGCTGGTCATTTTTGACATTGTGAGTGTACAAGGTCTGCAAAGGTTCAAATATCAAAGTGCACAATAAATAAAGTTAATGTCCCCTAAAAGAAAGAACCGATTCTGAACCGCCTGAAATGAGTCGTCCGCAATTCTTATCTTACTTCCTGCTCAAATATATGTAGGTTTGTAACTAGGGCTGCACAATATATTAAAATTATCCAAATCAATCGAGATCACTCGCTGCTCTCGGCTGAATAAAATTTAAACCTAAGCAGTGTTTATTTTTACATTTGGTAATTCAGTTTCTGTTATTAAATAACCCTAATGTAGGATAAGCTGAACCCTGTGCTTTACACTGATGTTAATAACACTTCTCATGCTACAGTAAATCACTGATGTTCACTTTCAAAAGCTGTAGGGATGTTTTCTTGTCACAAAAAGAATGTGAAATAATAGATCATTTAAGTTTATTTTACAAGCATTATCGGATCACATATCGAATATCACATTATTAGGTGTTCAAGCACGAAGTGCTGAAAACCTATTGTATTTGCTAGAAAGGAAAAAAAAATCCGCTAAAACGCATTGTGCAGCCCAAACCGTAAGGGCTGGAGCTCTGAAACTTTGTCAGATGGTAGGGCCTCAAATTGTGGAGAAGCTATCAGAGTATGAGCCCGATTGGCCCATACTAAATTGCTCATAACTCCTAGACCGTTTGACTTAGCTTCAATGTTTTTACACCACTGTAATCCCTGGCTCAAGACGGACAAGATGTATATTTCCATTTCGGTTTTTGTCCAAAACCCACTTTTGCGAACTAGTCCCTGGTTTTTTTTTTCCCAATCGGGACCAAACCAGTCTAGGCCTATTCTCTGGACTCTCTAGATCAATAATTATAGAAAAAAAGTTGAAATTTTGCATTTGGTTGGCTGTAACAGGGTCATTTAGATAGTGGTCTGTGGCAAAATTCAGTCAAAAGCCCCTAAATCCCCCCCCCAAAAAGTCACAACTTCACAAAAATCTAGGAGCATATGTGTCCTAACATGGTTAGGAAGCATGCAAAGTTTCGTGAGGATCGGATCATAGGTGGCGCTATAATCGTCAAAAAAGGTCTCTCATTATTAGGTGTTCAAGCACGAAGTGCTGAAAACCTATTGTATTTGCTAGAAAGAAAAAAAAAATCCCCTAAAACGCATTGTGCAGCCCAAACCGTAAGGGCTGGAGCTCTGAAACTTTGTCAGATGGTAGGGCCTCAAATTGTGGAGAAGCTATCAGAGTATGAGCCCGATTGGCCCATAATAAATTGCTCATAACTCCTAGACCGTTTGACTTAGCTTCAATGTTTTTACACCACTGTAATCCCTGGCTCAAGACGGACAAGATGTATATTTCCATTTCGGTTTTTGTCCAAAACCCACTTTTGCGAACTAGTCCCTGGTTTTTTTTTCCCAATCGGGACCAAACCAGTCTAGGCCTATTCTCTGGACTCTCTAGATCAATAATTATAGAAAAAAAGTTGAAATTTTGCATTTGGTTGGCTGTAACAGGGTCATTTAGATAGTGGTCTGTGGCAAAATTCAGTCAAAAGCCCCTAAATCCCCCCCCCAAAAAGTCACAACTTCACAAAAATCTAGGAGCATATGTGTCCTAACATGGTTAGGAAGCATGCAAAGTTTCGTGAGGATCGGATCATAGGTGGCGCTATAATCCTCAAAAAGGTCTCTCATTATTAGGTGTTCAAGCACGAAGTGCTGAAAACCTATTGTATTTGCTAGAAAGAAAAAAAAAATCCCCTAAAACGCATTGTGCAGCCCAAACCGTAAGGGCTGGAGCTCTGAAACTTTGTCAGATGGTAGGGCCTCAAATTGTGGAGAAGCTATCAGAGTATGAGCCCGATTGGCCCATAGGTGGCGCTACAGCAACCAAAAGTACTAAATTGCTCATAACTCCTAGACCGTTTGACTTTGTCAGAATGGTAGATAGTGGTCTGTGGCAAAATTCAGTCAAAAGCCCCTAAATCTCGCCCAAAAAGTCACAACTTCACAAAATCTCCGGTTTCATTTCCGGTATGCAAATTTTTCCGCCATTTTGAATTATGTTGAAAAATTACTTTTGCGAACTAGTCCCTGGTTTTTTGCCCTTATCGGAACCAAACCAGTGCAGACATGTTCTCTGGAGTCTGAATATCAATAATTATCGGAAAAAAAGTGGAAATTTCGATTTTCGGTCGCTATGGAGCATGCACAGTTTCATGGAGATCGGACTATAGGTGGCGCTATAACTGTTAAAAAGCTTTAAAACCATGTATTTCCAATGGTAAATTTCCTATATTGGCTGTAAATGGTGTTTTCCATCTATTATGTCAGTGGATAAATGTGTGTTATATAAAACTGAATGCCTTTTGATGCTTTTGTGCTTAAAGGCCTTAAAGGTCTGAACTGCTTGAACACCGCTAAATGCTGCTTGCAGCTTTAATTTAATGAGTTATCGCATTTTTCTTCAATATCGTGACACATTTGCATAATGTCAGCCTATGGTTTTCACTGGCTACCCGTGAACATCGGCTACTTTGCTCCGGCCTTAGTGACAAGATCTCATGATGTGACATTTTAGTGTTTGTATTGTATTATCAGTTGTAATGAGTGTGCATGTTCATTTATTATAGTGTGGCAACTATGTATCTTGTATAGTGACAACATATATTGTGTATAGTTCACCCACAATAAAAAATTCTACTATATTAAACTGTGATATATAATGCAATGGGCGAATATGTGTGGGTCCTGATAATGCCGAATGTCTGATGTTACCAGTAAAAATGGCCGACATTATTTTAAATAAATCTAGTCACTGACAGAGCGCAAGAATATTCGTCTAAAATAATTCTGTGTTTTCAGCTTCAGAATCATGAATATGTTTATTCTGGTGTCTCTATTGTCCTGTGCTTTGGGTTTCAGCACCAAATCCAAGACTATTAGTTAGCATTTTAATCAACAGTACATTTTTTTGTTTATCTTTTATCATACATCTTGGAGTATCGCAATAATATCGAACGGTGACGTGAGGGTATCGCTACACCCCTAGTGATACTCCTTTGACTGCCAGGCGTCACAGAAGATCCCTGCTTACGTGTGATCCTGCCAGTTTGCGTTGATAACAGGCTTCTCCCATCTGTTTATGCAGGTATAAAGTATGACGCCGAGAAGGAAGAGCGACAGCTTCAGGAATCTCGGCAGAGGGAACTCCAGCGCATCGAGGAGACCAAACAGAAAGCAGCAGAGAAAGGTGCAGGAAGTCATTTGAGATCACTTTGCCCGTTCATGGACACGATTACACACATTTACATTTGTGTCTTTGTGTTCAGAGGATCCAAAGGCAGAGAAGCAGGACACATTTGTGGAGAAACTGGTCACACAGGTGATCAAAAACGTGCAGGTGAAAATCTCCAACATACACGTCCGCTATGAGGATGATGTGAGTACTTCTGACACTTTCTGAAGCTTTTATGTGTTTTATCACTCCTATGGCATGAGGTGTCGCAGACTTTTGAGTGTTTTCAATGTTAAACATGTTTTTTAGGTCACTAATCCCAATGCTCCGCTCTCATTCGGAGTGTCGCTGCAGAACCTCAGTCTCCAGGTATGTTAATAATCTCATTATTAATGACTTTATTGGATGAATCTCACATAACCTGTCAAAAATGCATGTCACACCAAAATCAAGAAATTATAATAGCAAAATTTGCATTAAAACAATAAAGCCTATTTTTATGTTATTTCTTAATACTATAAAATACAGTAAATATTATATATATTTAATAAATACTATGAAACTAAATATTAAACAAAAAATATATTAATTTTAAAGTGATTTACATGTTATTTTGTAAATATATTATATATTTATAAAAAAAATCAATAACTTTTATTTTGATGTTAATAAATTATTTTATATATTGGCTTTAAATAAAAATAGTAAATATAATGTATAATATTAGTGCTGTCAATCGATTAAAATTCACATTTAATCCCCTAATTGACATAGAAACAACATAGAGACCGTAGCCTGTATTTTAAATATTTGCTTATGCCATATTTTTATTAACGAACATGTTAATTATCATGAGTTAATTATCTCAGAATTACAAGATAATTTTTCATGAAAAAAGGTTTTGACTCTGTTTTTCTGAGTTTTTGAGATAATCAAGTCATTAATTCAGAAAAAACTTTTTTCAATGAAAAATTATCTTGCAATTCTGAGATAATTAACTCGTTAATTAAGAAAAACGGAGTAGATTTTTTTTCTTCAAGTGAATGCAGTACGCCTCCGTAAAAGAAGGCCTGTATGAGACCAATACTGCTACTGATGTCTCTATGAAATTTATTTTTTTGTTTTCAATTTTAGCTATTAATTATAGCCATTCAGCATTAAAGTATAATTGAAAGCTATCGTTTTTTAGGCTTTAAAAAATACGTCAACTTTTAATTTAAGTTAACTTGAAACAATCTTCACATAAACCATTATAATATCACATTTACCTGTATGATTCATTATATCAGGGCTCAAATTTGTCTAGTGGCCAAGACAGACCCGTTCAGATTTTTACTTGCTCTTTCAAAATGCAGAAAAAAGTTATTGTTTTCATTGTTTTTGACGAATGTAACCTTGTAAACGGTGCTTTAATATGTTCAGGCAGCTCTAACATGTTATAGAAATTGAATTTAAGTTATCAAACACTTAATTTTAACAGCATAAATTATAACTTAAACATAGATTAATTCTTAGTAAACCTACAAATGTTACTCCTTTTGTTCTTTGATTATCATTAATAACTGGGATCACGGGTCACTTATGGATGAAAAAAAACGTGTTGTAAAAATTCTATTAATTATTTTGAATGCGTTAAACTGAAAAAGAAAAAATCTGTTAAATTTGACAGCCCTAATAAATACATTTACAAACTTTTAAGTTAGATGTGATTAATCATAATCACTTCTTTAATGCTCGCCACGTTTAATATATACAATATATAGTTGTTTGTGGTGAAATACACAATATACAATATTATACTATTTTTGTTACATTTTCCAGACAGCTGATCAGAATTGGAACCCGTGTCTTCTGGATGAGAAAGCCAAACTCTTCTTTAAGGTTTAAAACGGCTCTTTTTCACTTTCAGGGTTATGAGTAGCAAAGTTAGCCAGTGCTGTTCAGTAATACCGCTTGTTTCTTCATTTAGCTCGTACGTTTGGACAATCTGTTTGCGTACTGGAACGTGAATTCAGAGCTTTACTCCAACCACAACCCTGAGGAGGCTCTGGTAGGCCTTCACATCTCCGTTTCATTCAGCTGTGAGTCTCTGAGGAAACCAATCTCCCGTCTTTATTGATTGGTCATTTGTGTTTTTCACAGCGATACCTGAAGCACAGTGTAGCGGTCCAGAACGCTATCCCTCAGGATTATCATTTCAGTGAGTTCATTCTTTGTTTTTCATTCTCAAATGTGTTTTCAACAGTGTTTTATGATAATACGATTAATATTTTATTTTGTTTTGTTGTAGAGTTTGACAGTTGTGGTCACTATAAACTGCATTTGTGAAAAAGCAAATGATGCTGTGCTTTTGTTTGGTTTGGTTTAGTTTTTTTTGTCACAATCTTTGTGAACTGGCAAGAGTTGCAAAAAGACTATTCAGAAAAAAAATATAGCATATGGTTTGGAATGACGTGAGTGTGTTTTAATTTTTGGCTAACTTTAGAAGACATACAGGTGAAACTACACTGTAAAAATGAATATGCTTTATCTAATCAATAAAATTGTGGCAACATATTACAAGCAATATTATTTATTAAATCGAACAAATTAGAATTGAGTAATAGTTAATCAAATTAATATTCTAATTAATTCTAATTTGTACAATTTAATTAATAATATTGCTTGTAATATGTTGCCACAATTTTATTGATTAGATAAAGCATATTATTTTTTTCAGTGTAGAAAAATTAGAATATGGTGCAAAAGTTCATTTATTGCAGTAATTCAACTTAAAAGGTGAAACTAATATATTATATAGACTCATTACATGCAAAGTGAGATATTTCAAGCCTTTATTTGTTATAATTTTGATGATTATGGATTACAGATATGAAAACCTTCTCACAATATTCTAATTTTGAATTTGGGGTTTTTATATCTGTAAGCCATATTCATCGAAATTATAACAAATAAAGGCTTGAAATATCTCACTTTGCATGTAATGAGTCTATTTAATATATTAGTTTCACCTTTTAAGTTGAATTACTGCAATAAATGAACTTTTGCATGATATTCAAATTTTTTGAGTTTCGCCTGTATTTGCCAATTCTTGCATTTGGATTTTGTCTTTCCACTGAACAAATATTGTATCGAGAAAATACGAACCAACTGTGTTTTTGTTCAGTCTTTCGTCCTATATCCGCGAATGCCAAGCTGCGCATGAATCCTCGCTCGGATGTGGACTTCTCCTCGCCGAAAGTGGACCTAGTGGTGAACCTCGCTGAGGTGGCAGTGGAGCTGAGCCGGCCACAGGTGAGGAAAATGGGTTTCGTTTTGGTCTAATTCAGCGGACAAATAATCATTCATATGACCTTACGCCGTTTATTTTCTAGTACGTCAGCATTCTGGAGCTGTTGGGCTCGGTGGATATGATGACCCGCAACCTTCCATACAGGAAATATCGTCCAAATGTGCCGGTTCACACCAACGCTCATCAATGGTATGTGCACACTCCAGTGTGGTCTTGGATAATTAGGGGTTTGAGAACTATTGTAATTGTAAGGATTTGTAAAACTGATCATGCAGACCAAACCGTAAGTGCTGGAGACTTGAAACCTGGCCAGATGGTAGGCCTCAATTTGGGGAGAATCTATCAGTACGATCCCGATTGGCCCATAGGTGGCGCTACAGCAATCAAAAGTACTAAGTTGCTCATAACTCCTAGACCGCTTGACGTGGACGCAATGTTTTTACACCGATGTGATCACTGGCTCAAGACCGACACAATGTATATCTCCAATTTTGATTTAGGCCGCAAAAATGTTCTGCTATATCGAATTTTGTCCAAAATCTACTTTTGCGAACTAGTCCCTGGTTTTTCGCCCCCAGACCAGTCTAGGACAATTCTCTGGACTCTCTAGATCAATAATATCGAAAGTTGAACTTTTGCATTTGGGTGGCTATAACAGGGTCATTTAGAAAAGGGGTTTGGCAAAATACATTCAAAAGCCTATAAATCCTAAAGAAAAACTCAGAACTTCACAAAAAAGGATGAGCATATGTGTCATAACATAGTAAAAAACCATGCAAAGACCATAGGTGGCGCTATAACGGTTAAAAAGCTTTGAAAACGAGATATTTCCTATGGTAAAATGCTTGTATTGGCTGTAAATGATCTTACCAAATGAAACTTAATGTCTTTTGATGCTTTTGTGCCTAATGCCTGAAATGCTTGAACCCCGATAAATGCTGCTTGCAGCTTTAATTCAATTTGTAGTAATTCTGTGAGGTTCTGTGCTTTCCATAGGTGGAGGTATGTGATCACAGGCGTTTTGGAGGTCAACATCAAGCCCCGCCTTCACATGTGGTCGTGGCAACATATCCGACGCCATCGGCAGCATGTGAAGAAGTACAGGGAGATCTACAAGAACAAAATCACCAGTAAGAAACCTGCGGAGAGTCTGCTGAAGGAGCTTGAGGTGGGTGAGCACTGCGCATGCGTCACTCGACAGGCTAAACGCTGCCGCTATTTACTTGCTCTCGTCGTTCCAAACCCACATGCTGTTATCTTTATACTGTTGAACACAAAATGAGTAATATCTCTTTTGTTTTTTTGTTTTAGTTTGTTGTTTTGACAGGCATGGTCACTATAAGTGGGATTTGTGAAATGGCCAATAATTGGATTAAACTAAACTGTGGTTTAGTGTTTTGTTTGGTTTTGACAACCATTGTCACTCTGAAGGGTGAACTGGCAAATATGGCTTTTGAGATAACTTATAATTTTCTACAGCTCTTTTTTTTCTATTGAAATTTCTTGGAAAGCTATTTTCGTCAGCTGAACAATCCAAAAACACATTTGTGTCCATCCCTCACAGCCTCGCTTTAATTTCCATTAAAATTTAAAGATGGCGCTTCTCTGAATAAGGTCTATTCTGCTTCAAATTACACAGTGATACGAGACAAATATAAACATTAGTGTACAACAAATATACAGTCGTCGTCACTACTAACCGTATTTGTGAAATGGCAAATAAGGCTGTGGTTTTGTTTTGTTGATAACTGTGCTCACTATGAATGGTATTTGTGAAATGGTTTAGGTTTGGTTTGTTGTTTTGTTTTGACATTTGACAATCACTATGAAAGGTTTTTATGTTTTCGGTTTGTTTTTTTTCTTTGACAGTTGTGGTCACTAAACTATATTTGTAAAATGGCGAATAATGTTGTGCTTTAGTCTTTGTGTACTGACAGGAAATGCATAAAGACGATTCAGAAAAAATATCCTTTCATGATAAATAATAACACCATATTGGTTTGGAATGACCAATGACGAGAGTGTGTTTTACATTACTTAAATATGCTCTGTATTACCTTAATTCTGCATTAGATTAAAAAACACTTTAAAGTGAGCATAACGCTTCTGTTCTGAAAAAGACTGAGCCTCTGTTGACTGATGCATGATGCTACTTTACATTAAAAGAAACAATGTAACATACTCATTTACTCTTCACAGTTCAATTCACAAAAAAAAAATCATAAATCTAGTGTGTTCTCTTCGAAATAGATCATTTCTAACGCAGTTAATTTTTAACTACTTTTTAAAAGTTTAAAATGTGTCAAAAAAAATTAAGCCTGACGATATTTCCATGAACGCTCTGTAACCTTGTTACTTTTGTTCACCCTTATTAAGGACACGGAAAGAACCCTGGATATATTCAACATCACAATGGCAAGACAGCAAGCTGAGATGGAGGTGACGTGACATCAGTTTCACAGTCGTATAATATTATATAGTTCATTTGAATCCTGTATACAGTGTGGCCTATGGATGATATAACTGGAAGTGTGTTCCTGTAGCAAAGTGAAGGTCTTGATTTGATTCTCCAGTTTCTAAATGAACCACATCTGTTGACTCTTGCATGTTGTGCGGCTGGCGTTAGGCCTCGAAGGCGGGGCTCAGGATAAACCGTCCCGGGGTGAAGGTGGAGGAGGAACAGTCACAGGGCTGGTTCGGCTGGATGTGGAACTGGTCTGGAGAAAGTGAAACTCAAACCAAAGAAGTCAAAACAGGAGGTTTGACTGCGCTCCGTATCTGTTTAGTAAAGCATAACTAGTCCTGCACAGAGTCTAGGATTAACATCACATTAAACTGTCATGTGGTTGGCTTTGACATTGGCTGTCATGAGGCCATTATGAATATTTTTCTTGACCTCAACTACAGTGGTTTAAATTGAATTTGTCATTAAAATGTTATAATGGCCTTATGACAGCCAATGTCAAAACCAACCACCTCACACTTTAATGTAATGTTAACCAATAATGCGAAGTGCTTTCTTAAGTTTGAGAATTAATCATATTATGTTTATGATATATTTATGGTTATGTAATGTTAAGTTGTCATTACCAAGACACTGACAGGTTATGATGTATTGGTTTTATGTCAAGGTGACAAAGACATCTCTAACAAAGTCATATTTGCATTAAAAATGTCATAATTGAGTGAAAGACACTTAATGACAGTTGTCGTAAACATGCATAAACCTTACTTCATATTCATAACCTATGTCATGTCATGAACATGAAGGTGTCATGTCAGTCTTATGCACACCCCTTCAAGTAAAGTGTTACCCATGAAATTTAATTTAATATTCAACAATGATATTGATCTGACTGCATTGACACCATAATATGAGAAGTTGAGAACTGATATATTCTGATATATAAAAAGTTATTGATTTAGTTCAGTAATAATGAAATATGAATATATGTATATATATATATACAGTATGAATGAGTTCAGATGCAAAAGCCTCTAAGTGCCATTTGAAATTTTCTTCTAGAATGATAATTTTTTACCAAGCTTGTATATTTAAGTTCAGTAATTTCACTTAAATGAATTGTCATTTAAGTGAAATTACTGAACTTAAATATACCACATAATATTCAGATCTGTTTCTGATGGATTTTCTCTTTCATATCTCAGGTTTTGATGGGCTAATGACCCCAGCAGAGAAAGCCAAACTGTACGCTGCCATTGGATACAGCGAGACGGCCGTCAATCCTAACCTGCCAAAAAAGGTTAATGACAAACAATCACAGCATATATAAATCCACCGTCCTCTTATAGATTAAATGTTGTGTTAATGCAAGACGTTTTCCCCAAATTAGCCTTCTAAATATTTAGCCTTCTCACATAAGCAGGACTTTCCAGTAATTTGAAATGAAACTTAACTTTATGTAAGGCATCACCCCTCTGACTTATACTTTTGTTTTTGCAGTTTGAAAGTATGAAGATAAATTTCCAGCTTCTCCGCCTGTCCCTGTCAATCAAAGAGAGCCGAGAGAAGGCGGAGATAATCAAGCTGTCCGTCATTGATCTGAAAGCCATGCTGGCTCAAAGACCTGCGGCTCAAGCAATAAAGTACGCCGTCTCTTTTCAATTCATATCATCTCCTGTTACACTGCTACTCTCATTTTTGTTCACCACTTCTTTATTACAATTATCAAACGCTTGAATCCCACTTTTATTTTTTTGAAGGAATGTGTACGTGTTCAATACAACTTTGTTCTGATGATTAGCCCAGAAAATACTTTCAATTTTGTTCCTGTTTGTAAAACAAGCACAAAACTTGTTTATAATGCCCTTACAATTCAACTCTATAAGGCAGTATTTGTCACATGATGGACACCAGAAAGGGAATTTTAGATAAAATGTACAAAATAAATAATGTAAGGATTTTAAACAGGTTCACGTTTGTCTTTTTAACCCTTCAAAATGTCTCGCCACATGGCTGACTTAAAAGAATTTCAATCATTTAAACTCAGATGTGTGATATAATGTTTTTTCTCTAGGATCTCCGTTCAGCTGTCAGCGTTTGAAGTGTCGGGTCTCCCACGAGGCAATTCGGCCCCTGTCCTGCTGTCGCCACGTCACGTGGACGGGATGAAAGATAAGACTCTTCTGAACCTCATGTTCGAGACGAACCCGCTGGACGCAAGTGCGGACCAGAGACTCCGCATCGACTCCCAGGCGCTGGAGATCATCTATGACGCTGTGAGTGTCAGGAAGCATCTCTCTATGTTTTTGTCAGCTGAATCAATATTTCCTAGTCATACAATATTTTCTTGAGATTTTAAGTCAAATTTTAAATGATTTAACAACACATTCGCATAATCACGGTTCTCTAAAGTGTTGGTTAATTGTCACATGACATGCAGATAAATAAATGATTTAATTTTTTTTAGGGCTGCAGAATTTGGTCAAACTTATTTTGTGAAATATTGCCATCGTGATTTGAAAAGATGTTTGATAAACATTTCATCTCATTTGAACACGTCTCGTATATTGCTGCTGCTGTTTTAGACATCCATGCAAAATGAACTATGATGCCACACTCTAAATAGTTGCGCTTTTTAGGGTGTTCACGTACTAAAGGGACATGGTGATGGAAAAAATATGAGATTGGATGAAAAATAATTTAATGCATTCTTTCAGAAATGTTTTGTCGTGTTTGAAATATTGTATTATTTTTGAAAATAAATGATATTGATAATCATTGAAATATTTTTCCTCCCATCTCATATTTTTCCATCACCATCTCCGTATGTGGAGCAAAGTCTTTGCTTTGGACTCAAACCTATTTTGATATCGCCTCGCATCACATTTAAACTGACGTTCTAGGAACCCAATCAAATTAATGATAAAAATAATTAAGTATAAATATTAATATATGTTATAGTTACAAAAATGTGTATATGCATATATATTTGTATTAGTAGCAATATATACTGTATCAGTTCAAGTTCAAGGACTTCAAAGCTCCAAATATCATCCAGTTTAAATGCTATTTTAATATGATGAAAAACAACAACAGTTTTTCTCTAAAAGAATTAGGTTATAATAACCCTAATTATAAAATAGGTTCTTGTTATAAATCTGGTAAAATGCTGAAAACCTGAGGGTATGGTGGGGGGTATCAAGAGACGCTTGATAGGCGTCCATAATGTAATCCATAATTGAATCCATAATGCAATTTTTAATTTTATTTTGATTAATTGTGCAGCCCTTTTGTTTTTTAGTGATATTAATTGTACATTTTTTTATAATAGAATGAATTACTCACAAACCCCTGTTTGGGAAACCCTGCTCTGTGCTATAGATGGATCACGGCATGTTTAATAAGTGTTTTTGTGTTTGTTTGTAGATGACCGTGAACAGTATGTCAGCTTTCTTCATGCCTCCTAAAGACCTTCAGCTGGATGAACTGACCAACGCCACTCTCATGAAGCTGGAGCTGTTCAGAGACAAGACCTCCACAGGTGTGTGTGTGTGTGTGTGTGTGTGTGGACTTGTTTAACTTGTTTGCTTGACCGTTCTTGGCGAATATAAACTGCAATGCTGAGCATGTCGATGATAGGCAAGGGCAAATCTATCATAACTGCATTTTAGGCTTTTATAAGTTAAAATAACTTCTATTTATTTAAAATATATTTAAAAAATGTATTTATCAAAATTGTACCTTTTATCTGTGTTATTAAATAGTAGCTACTAGTACTAAAACAGTGTTGTTGATTGTTGGCAGGGCTGATGTACATCATTGAGACTCAGAAGGTTCTTGATCTGAAGATAAACTTCATGGCCTCATATGTCATTGTGCCAGAAAACGGCTTTTATGACCCCAAACACAACCTTGCCATTCTGGATTTGGGTAATTTCCAGGTAAACACCGCTCACTGTAAGCACACATGGCTGTTTCTATTTTTTTTTTTTTTATTGGTTTATAGAGATTTGAATAAGAATTCAGCTAAATGCTTTTCAAATAATTTATATCAGGGAAAACATGTAAAGTGTTTTGAAAGTGAAGAAATGTGAATTCCCTGTTGTAACCCTGTCTATAGAAACCCTGTCTGTATGCATCTACATGCACACACACACACACACACACATATACATATAGAGATCGAATATTTTCCTAAGAAAATCTTTGTTTGTGTTTATCAGAGGAAAGAAAGTTAAATCATTGAATCACCCTTTAAATATTAGTTTTCTTGCATAATATACAGTCAAACCAAAAATTATTCAGACACCAGATATCATTTTTTATATATATGTCCAGGACACTATAGTTCACTTATGTTAGTGAGGATAGCAAAATAAAGTAAACTGTGACATATTATCCCCAATAATTCCTCATACAGTGACTACCAGAAGAAATATTCTGACACTTTGACCGGATCATGTTGTGCTGAAGTGTTTTTTCTGTAATCGCTAATGCGACCTTTTGACACACAGACTGAACAACATGAAGCATTGCTTGGTGATTGGTTGAGCTAAACTGGTATTATCTAATTGTGTAGTTAAAATGAACAGCTGACAGATAGTCATCATAATTCATTTGTGAGAACGTCTAACAGAAGGACGGACAAAACCAGTGAAATATCGACTGATTTGATAACTCAGAGTTCTTGTTATATTTTATTACTATTTTCTAAACCATATCGAATAAACTCTGATAATGTGAGAGATATTAAAGGTGTCTGAATACATTTTGGTTTGACTTTAAATGGTGTTTTATAAATTTAAATATATCTGTCTTAACGTGTGTGTGTGTGCAGATGTCCAGTCAGAGCAGAGCGGACCTGCCTCAGCTGTCTGCGGTCAGCAGCACCATCGAGGACATCATGTCTCGAGCGTATGACAGCTTTGATATCCAGCTGAGCAGTTTACAGTTCCTCTACACCAAAGCAGGTGCGCAGACATCCACAAGAACTGATCCAATGTAGACATTACGGGGCTGTAGTTCATCATGCTGTGTGTCGGATCAGGTGGAGACTGGAAGCGGGCTCGTCCGCTGAGGCACTCTGCGTTTCACATCCTCGAGCCTGTAGACCTGAAGGTGGTGTTCAGTCGGGCCATGGTGGTCACGGACGCCAGAATGCCCAAGTAAGAAGTACAAGTATACATTTATGCATTTGCAAGACGCTTTTACAGTATCCAAAGCGACTTATATTGCATTTCAAGGTACACATTCACATACTGAACTGTTCTTGCTTTCCCTGGGAATCGAACCCATGACCTTTGCGTTGCAAGTTGACCTGTTCGAGCTACAGCAAAGCAAATTTCACTCTCTGGTGTGCGGTTCTTTTTATTTGCACATCCCATAATATTAGGGCTGCCCCCAAGTAGTCGACTATCCGTTAGAAAAAGCTTAGTCGACCAAAATGTTATTAGTCCTTTAGTTGCAGGAAAAAAACCTGCAAAATCACACAGGCTGTAATGGACAGATCATTAAAGCTGCAGTCCGTAGCTTTCTTGGGGTTAAAAATTCACATATCTGTACACACACACACACATTGTAAAATGCAAAAGACTTTGTTTGGACTTCAGAGTGGCGACAGAAAAAAAAGACTGCAACCGGCCATTGCGAATACAAGGATAATATCGGAAGGGCATTACGGAAGGGCAAGACCACACTGCATGTGGTCACGCAGTGCTGCCGTTGTTAATATTAATAAGTTTCTTACTAGTTCAGACATTTTCCGGTGAATTATAATTGGTCATACTTCCAAAAAGCATAATCTGTGATTCTGAATGGCAGTATCCCCACCAGCGCGGTGATTGACACACACACTCTCTCTTCAAACATTGTGTTCATACGCGCTGTGCGGTTTCGAAGTACAACCCACGTAAAGTTGATAATTCCGCGAATGACTGCAATTGCAGATTTCGATCAGAGACGGCGACAAAGAGGAAAAACTATGGACTGCAGCTTTAACGGCGACTATCATTTATTCATTTCATTATCATCAGCGTTTGGAGAGCGCGTTTACACCATGACTTATAAACACCAGTACATCACTTACATTTAACTTAAAATACTCCATCATTTTGGTCAAACTGTAAAGGGTCTATTTCTGTAAACGCACAAAACGTGTTTTTGTAAAATAATGGTGCATTCTGTCGATTCGGTCTTGAACTTGAGCGCATCACATAAATTAATGAAACTCATGAGACATGAGAAATATTTCTATAGAAAGTTCAATGTTTGAATTAACAGATTAATAAGATTAATCAAGATTAATCAGATTATGTAAACGCGCGTCCACTGCTGCAAAGACCACTCACCATTGTTGACTTTATCCTAAGCAAAGTAAACATTACCAAAAATTATTAAAATGTTTAGACAGTCTCGTTCAATTTTTTTCATAATCATTACGTTTGCCGGTGCGCTGTGGCAAGCTTTATCTTTGAATTTGTGCGCTAAATAGGCTATATACGTATTTTATATAGGCAATTAAATTTTTATGATTTGTGGCTTATTAATATAAACGCGCGATTAGTCGACTTATGGCTTAAATGAACGACTACTAGTCGACTAGAAAAATCTTTATTCGAGGGCATATTGGTATATTTGTACCTAAGATTTTTCTTTTCTTCAGGTTTAAGATCTATGGTGAACTCCCTCTGCTGTCTCTGCGTATCTCTGATGATAAAGTGCGTGGCGTCCTGGCGTTGCTCAGAAGTATTCCTCTTCCCGAGAGCCGGCCCGCTCCTCAGACGAGAGGCCCACAGGTTACACCCAAGGTAATTAAAGCAATGTTAATGGACGGAGCTGTACGTTAAAGGTGCTGTATGTAACATAAAAATACCATAATATGTTTGCAGATATTTAGGAAAAATTCCAAGTTCACATACTCGTTTCTCTGGAAAACACTTTTACAGCCAGTTATTTTACTTATTGTTTTACACATTTCGTGTTGTCAGTCGGTTTTTGTTTTGGTCTGTGTGACTCCGCCCACTGCCAGTTCAGCCAATAGTATTTTGACACCCGGGATGCCAGTTGGCGGGAAACGCAACGTATCGCAGCCATGGAAACGAGCAAACAAACTGGGTCAGAGATTGCAAATTCCACACAACCTAAAAAGCCTCGATATCCATCTAAAAATCTCTATGAACGAGAGCATATTAAAACGAGGATAAATCAACTCAATAACTTACATTGTGTAAGTCTCCTTGGCTTTTGTTGTCAATTCGCTTTTTGCTAAGCCCCGCCCCCCTTAGTTACTGTTGCTACGTCGGACAAACTTCATCTGGGCTTTGATTTGGTATCAACAACATGGCTTATGATGTGACCGCGCTTCCTGCTGAAATTTTATAAAGCAGCAAATAAAGTGTCCGATAGGAGCTGCAATATACGTTCGAAGGCTATATTCATGACAAAGGCTTGAAATATCTCACTTTGCATGTAATGAGTCTATATGATATATTAGTTTCACCTTTTAAGTTGAATTACTGAAATAAATGAACTTTTGCACGATATTAAAAGTTTTCGAGTTTCACCTGTATATACAGTAGGGCTGTGAATTAATCGCATCCAAAATAAAAGTTTGTGTTTACGTAATATATGTGTGTGTAGTGTGTATAATGATTTTGTATATATAAATACACACACATGCATGTATATATTTAAGAAATATTTGCATGTATATACTTTATATATATTTATACATTTTTAATATTATATATAAATATTTGATATATTGAGAACACATTTTTCTTAAATATATACATGCATGTGTGTGTATTTATATATACAAAATAATTATACACACTACGCACACATATATTATGTAAACACAAACTTTTATTTTGAATTCGATTAATCATTTCACAGCCCTAATATACAGTAACTCAAATCGACCTATATCCATTTTGTTTGCAATTGAGTTTTTCTAGCAGCTACGTGATACTTTTTGCTTTTCTTTTTACATCAGTCCTCTAAACAAGGGAACACGCCTCAGCTCACCCCCCGAAGACCCGCCATAGATGACCTGCGTGCATCCATCATATATGGCTCAGGTCAGACATGCATCCAAACAGAGACTTACCTTTACATGAAGTGTTCAAATACAGAGATCTACTCTATAAATCCGACATTTCCACATTAAAACAGTGTGTTTGTGTGTTTTTCAGAGGAGGAGTTGTTCTTCGACGCCCCTAGTTCCCCGATCGAGGACATGCCGTTCTTCGAGGCCTCGTCTGACTCTCTGCAAGCCACTGATAAACGTCTGGCCATGGTCCTGAAAGACCCCAAGAAAAACATGACCGAGTTCCTCCTGAGATTCGAGATCAACAAGGTCTGATTATGTCCTTGTCATCTTAAAGGAGTAGTTCACTGCGGAATGAAAATGTCCTGATAGTTTACTCTCCTCCACGTCATCCAAGATGTCCATGTCTTTCTTTCTTCAGTGGAAAAGAAATGAAGGTTTTTGAGGAAAACACTCCAGGATTTTTCTCCATATAGTGACTTCAATGGGGTCCAACGGGTCGAAGGTCCAAATGTCAGTTTCAATGCAGCTTCAAAGTCAAAGAGGAATAAGAGAAGACTCAGAAGAAGTCACTATTATTTACCTTTATTTTACCAGGAAATAGTCCCATTGAGATTCAGAATCTCTTTTTCAAGGGAGTCCTGGCCAAGACAGCAGAATAAATAGTTCCATATTAAAACATACATATAAACATATAATAGATATAAACATTTGAAAAGACAAAAAGCAAAAAAAAAAAAAAAAAACAGTACATTTTTGGAATCATAACATAATCTCAAACATAATCACCAGCAGCTCTCAGTAACAGTACATGTGCATCTAGTACTCAAATAGTCCTTTATCCTCCTTTTAAATTGCTTCATTGTCGGAATACAGTCAAATTTTAGCTGATTTTGCAATTTATACCAGGATAACGGTGCAAAAACTTTAAAGGCACTTTCACCGAAGACAGTTCGGGTTCGTGGGATTTCATACATGATTTGTCCATTTGATCTAAGATTACATTTCCTAGTGACTTTAATAGTCAAAAGAGAGCATAAGTAAGGAGGCAGTTTACAAAGTATGGCCTTAAAAAGAAAAATATACCAGTGCTCCAGCCTGCGATTGTGTAGAGATGGCCAACCAACACTCTTATACAAGCTACAATGATGAGTACGGAAACTGGAATTCGTAACAAATCTTAGTGCTGCTTGATATACTGAATCTAGCATCTTTAAAGAAGATTTATTTGCATGCATGTATAAAATATCACCATAATCCAGCACTGACATAAATGTAGTTTGTATAAGTGTTTTTCTCGTACTAAAACAGAAACAGCCTTTGTTTCTATAATAGAAACCCAACTTTACTCTTAGTTTTTTTGTTAGACCCTCTATATGCTGTTTGAAGGACAAATTTTCTTCTAAAAGGAAACCAAGATATTTATAGACTGATACTCGTTAAAATTAATTTTTCATCTAGTGTAGCAATTGAATATGGAGAAAAATCCTGGAGTGTTTTCCTCAAAAACTTTAATTTCTTTCCGCCCGAAGACAGAAAGACATGGACATCTTGGATGACGTGGTGGAGAGTAAACTATCAGGATATTTTTATTCTGAAGCGAGCTACTCCTTTAAGAAGAGCATCAGGGTTGGGGATCGGTTGGGTTTTAGCCGATACCAGTACCTACTCAGTATTTTTTAAACGTTTCCAGTGCTTATACAGTTTATGAAACGGTACTTAAGAAAACGAAACCGCACACACTTTGTCAAAAAAATAATTCCATTTTATTTACAGGGCCAAACTGGACACAATATTAACTTAAATCTTTAAACAATATAAATACAAGTAACATATGGTAATAATAAATAAACCAATATAAAAATAAAAATTCCCATTTACATAATCTCAAATAAAACAATATTGTATCAAACAATGTATTAATACTGGAGACTAATAGAGATTACTACCAGGGTAATCTAATATCCACATGGCTACAGGTTCCCATGTTTTGTCTGCTTGAACCAGTCATGTAAGTTAGCTTGGCTTAGCTCTTAGCTTGGCGAGTTTGGTATTTCGTTCCCACTATGTTAGCTACGCAGCTTTGAGTAAACCTATGAAAGAGAACGTCTCTGGTTACTGGTGTAACCCAGACGTATCATATTGATAACGGCTCCCTGATGCCCGCAAATTAGTTAAAATCTCCCGGAATTTAGAGCGACTAGACATTTTCTTAACATTTCAAGGCTGATTCTGGTCTTCCCTCTTTTGTTCCTGTGTTGTAGCTTTCCGTTCAGCTGTGTCGTTTGTCAAACGGGCAAGAAGTGAGCGTTCTGCTTCTGTTAATTGATGGATTAGGGACAGAACTCAATCTTCGCACGTTTGATATGTCATCATACACTTTCCTGCGTGAGATCTGCCTTGAGTGTTCAGAGTACTTGGGTAAGTGCAATGCGTTTCTTTTATTCAGCGTGGAGGCAATAAACAGCGACAGTTATGATAGTTATAATGTTACAAAAGATTTCAGTTTCAAACAATTGCTTTCTATTCGTCAAAGTATCCTGAAGAAATGCATCACAGATTCCACATAAAAATATTAGGCAACACAACTGTTTTTAACTTTGATTTCTGTTTGCAAATCTTAAAGTTATAAGGATTTTTGTGTTTGTGTGAAGATTCTGAGGACAAGAAAGTTCACATCATCACCACTCTGGACAACACCGAGGAAGATCTGCTCACTCTGGAGTATGTCAAGGTACTTTTGCTTTATCATATTTACATGTCATTTTCCTTTGGTTTCAGGTTCTGTACATGAATAAGAGATGTTTGTCATCAACATCGTGAAGCGTCAATCTCTCCGTTTTCATGGTTGTGGCAGTGTCTCTCAGCTTGTGGGTGCTAAAAGACTAGTTGGATGCTGTCTAGAGGGCATTTTCTAATTTTAGCTTTAATAAGCCAAACATTAACACAAAATTAGACCTATAATAAGACTGATTTAAAACCAGTCAAACTCTGACAGCATGAATTTAGACTAATAATGTGTCATATCTATTATTTATTAAAGGAGTAGTTCACTTTAAGAAAAACTTTTGCTGATCATTTACTCACCCCCATGTCATCCAAGATGTCCATGTCTTTCTTTCTTCAGTCGAGAAGAAATTAAGGTTTTTGATGAAAACATTCCAGGATTTCTCCATATAATGGACTTCAATGGGGACCAAACGGTTCAAGGTCCAAATGAGAGTTTCAGTGCAGCTTCAAAGGGCTTTAAACGACACCAGACGATGAATAATGGTCTTATCTAGCAAAACGGTCACTCATTTCAAAAATAAATAAGAGTTTAAGTTTTATAAGCACAAATGCTCACCTTGGTCTGTTCTGTGATGCGCGTTCGTGACTCTCCTGTTCGAACTCGTTCATCAAAATAAATGAATCTTTTTTCGAGGCATTTGGTTGATTCAATGAATGAAATGACTCAAAAGATTCATTCATTTTGACCAGTCCTGCTCCCAGTCAAACTCTGACGGCAAGAATTTAGACTAATAATGTGTCATATCTATTATTTATTAATTGAAGACGATTTGATTATTTTTCTTCAGATCATCCTGTAGTTCCTGAATTTGACACCTCTTTCCAATGTAATATTTTGAGAATTATAATGACCACATACAGTATTATGCAAGAGTCTTGGGTACGTTTTGTATGTTCACCCCCAAAATATGTTTTTAATCCAGGTATTTATATCTTTTGCTGTAGCGTGTCAGTAGGAAATATCAGTTTACATGATCAAAAACATTCCTTTTGACATTAATTGTAATAATCCAGTCGGTATGATCTAATCTCACCATCATCGAGTCCATCTGGGAATGAATTTTCCTACTGACACACTACAGCAAAAGATATAAGTACCTGTCTTAAAATACTAACATTTAGATTTAGATTAGAATATACCGACTGGATTATTAAAATTAATGGCAAAAGGAATGTTTTTGATCATGTAAACTAATATTTCCTACTGACACACTACAGCAAAAGATTATAAATAACCTGGTTAAAACCTTTTTTATTATTATTATTTGGGATACTAACGTGCCTAAGACTTTTGCACAGTCTTGTATATTGTCATGTGATTGTTTGAGCACAGGCTTCTGCATAACAATATCTCCCAATAATACCCTATTCTTTTACAGGCGGACAAAACTGCACCAGATTTTAAAACGATGTACAAAAATACAGAGCAACTAATCAAGGTAAGCGAGTTCACAAATCAGAGCTCAGAATTACTTTACAGGTAATGCGATAGCCAATCAGATCGCTTATAAAATTGGATCCTATTTCAAACGTTTGTTAAAATTCTTAATATTTGCACCAGGTGAATTTCTCCTCGCTGGACGTGCACCTGCACACTGAGGCGCTCCTCAACTCCATGAACTTCCTGAATAACCTTCTCCCTCCCATGAAGAAAGAGGGACAAGAGGAGCAGCCCGCCATTCCCAAGGAGGAAGAGGAAGAAGAAGAAGAAGAGGAGGCAAAAGTAGAGGATTCTGCTGTTACAAAGAAATCCTGTAAGAAAGGATTTAATCTCATATTTTTGGCTTTTCTTCACGTTAGTATATTTTGCGTCACAATGACACGGTCCATGTTTTGGTTAAAAATCATTCAAATAGACTAATTCTGAACTGCATAGTTTAGGCCATGTTATAATTAAAGAGTTAAAGTTAAAGTAGACATTTGGCTTTTTAAATGCAGATTTCCCGATTCAATTCACGGTCCTCGACCAATGACGCTTTCATATATTATGTTTTATTAGACAACATAGATAGAAACCTAATCAACAATGTTAGTCTTATGGTTTGAATCGCTTGTTTTCTTGATTTTCCACGTGTCTAACATAACATAATCAGATCCAGCTTTATTTTTATTAATTATTAAAACTAATTGCATGCCATTTAATCTCATATTTCTGGCTTTTCTTCAGCCTATAAGAAGTCCAAGTTTGAGCATGTGGTGAACTTGCATATCCGAGCAGACCTCAACTGTCTGAAGGTCTTCATAAGAGGAGAGAAAGCCAGGATCTCTGAGATCAGCATAGAGGGTAATACACAGTTCTGTAGGTGCAAATCAACACAATAAAGTTGGGATATGATCTAATAATGCATGTTCTCTCTTTTAACAGGGTTAGTTTCTGAAGTTCAGATGAAGAAGTCGTCGGTGGAGATTCTGGCTAACCTGAAGAACATTATAATTCTGGATTGTGACAGAGAGGCACTCTATAAAAAGGTAGACAATGCTGTACTTTTAAGGATGAATAAATCATAGAATGGGGACTAAATTGGCACAATGGCGCACATTTTTTAAATATTATGTCATACAATACACTAAAATCAGGCTTTTAAATTTGAACACATTTCACTCACATTTTATTGGTCCAAAATAAAAGTGTTGTTTATTATATTATACAATTGTACAATACATGTTTTTTTTGTGTGTTAATTTAAAAAAATCATGCTCTAAAATGTATGGGAGAATAATTGTAAAAACATGCTGCCACATTAGTATCATTTTATTTTACACATCATCTTATTGACTGTGGGCTAAAAAAATTGGGGGGGTTTTAACAGCTTTTAAATGTAATTTTGTATCATTCGTAAGAAGGAAGGAGAGTGTGTGAGTGTAAATGGATTTAGGCTACTGATGTAATGATGATATGCAGGCAGTGTCCATCGCGGATAAGGAGGTGTTTGATTTCCGCATGGTGAACCATGTGGATGCAACGGAGGGGGACGCCTATACAGACATGATGATTGTGGACACCAGTGTCACTTTGACTGTGGGCTGCATTCAGGTTATTTTCCTCAACAAGTTTGTGTCCTCGATACTGGTAAGTGTTCATCTCGCACACTGCCTCATCCAACATTCCCATTCCAACATTAAAAAAATAATAATAAAACTGATACTGATAATGATCATATTTAATTGTATACATTTATTTTATTTATTTTTAAAATTGTATTTATCACCTATAACCTATGCATTTAAAAAGAGGAGAGGGCCTAGAACTGAACCTTGGGGGTCACCCTACTCTGACTTAAAGGCACAATATGTAGTTTTTCGCCACTTGCGCTGTTTTATCATTTATATTTGTCTGTTTAAAATGATGTTATAACGAAACGTTTTTAATTAGATTACTGTACTAATTACTCTCTTTAAAAAGTATTTAATTACTTTTAATTACTAATTACTTTCAAAATCCCATATCAATCTCAGCCAGCTGAATAATACAAGGATGAACATGAATCTGTTTTAATTCTTTCAAATAAATCCTATAAAATTGCATGAATTATCCTTAAACTGACCAAGGTGGAGAAGGTTACATTATAAAACTTTTTAACATCAGACAATAAATTTTGATGTTAAACCCATTATTGTTTTATGTCTGATCGCATGACATTTCACACTTTATTCGTACATATTTTACAATAATTCATACGAATTTGTACGAGTGCAGTCGTAAAATGTTATACACCTCATAAAATGCATACGAATCTCTGTGAGATCGGATATATACACAATATTTACCTCAATTACATCAGAAGTAACTGTAATTAAATTACAGATAAATGAAGAGTAATCCCTTACTTTACATTTTCAAGGGAAAAGTAATTAAATTACAGTAACTAATTACTTAGTAATTAGTTACACCCAACACTGATCCAAACAGTTGTTCTCTTGTCTAATAAAACATATATTAAAGCGCCTTTGGTCGAGGGTAGAGCAGGTACGGCTTCACAATGACACGGTCCGTGTTTTGGTTAAAATTGCTTATTTGTCTGGATTTAAACAGTCTTAGAAACATCTGGGATAATATTAGTACACAAGTCAACAAAACATATAACACTGTTCTAGCTTACATGTTGTGCCTTTAATAGAAACAAACTGCTACTTGCCAAATAAATCTTATTTTTCTTTACTTACTCTGTAACTTTTAATATCACTGCAAGTATGGGATGATGTAACTTCCTTTTTTGAATTTGATTAGCCTCTGTTTGCATTAAATTTGTTGTGTAATGTTCTCTCCCTCTCTTTATTTTTCCTCTCTAGGCATTTATTAATAATTTCCAGGAGGCTAAAAACGCGCTGGCGGAGGTGACGGCCCAGGCGGCAGAGAAGGCAGCCACGGGGGTGCTGGAGCTGGCAGAGAGAAGTACACGCATCTCCCTGGACGTAGACATCAAAGCTCCAGTGGTCTTCCTCCCACAATCCTCTGTTTCCCACAATGTCATTGTGGCAGATCTGGGTTTAGTGACCGTAAAGAACCGCTTTGAAATCGTCTCTTCTCCAACACACACCAAGATCCCCCCTGTCATGGACATCATGGCTGTCGGACTGAGTGATCTTAAAATGTACAGGTAGGAGAGTATTACAAAACACTTGAATTTTTAAACAAATTGACTAATTTGAGTTCATTAATTTGATGAAATTGAATTTTTATAGCTTGATGAATGATGTTTCTAATATTTTTGTATTCTTTTTTCAGGACCACATTTAGTGATGGACAATTTATAAATGAGATTCAGTTACTCAAACCGGTCAACATGGACCTGTCAATCAAACGCAATCTCGCTGCTTCCTGGTATCACAGCATTCCTGACATCCAGATCAATGCACACCTCAAACCCATGAGCGTAAGAGCATTATGTGATTATTTCTGTGTGATTATAGGCGTTAGGGATGTTGCATCTAATATTAATGTGTGTCATGCAGCTGATCTTGAGTCAGGAGGACCTAACTATAGTGCTGAAGACTCTGAGTGAGAATCTGAGCGAGACCTCTGGTGATCTTCCGGCTCCGTCCAGCTCTGATAAAGGAGACACCGTTTCTACCAAAGATTCTCAGAGTTCTGGAGGTATAAAAACACACAAACACAGATTGGGAAGCTTTATCGATCACTACTGCGCAGGTTATGTCAAGCACACTTTCTAGTTCATTGTCTTTGCATGTTTTCCTGGAATGAATATATAAGTATTGCAGATTAAGTTACTGCCAAGTTACTTCTAGTTAGTAGAATGTCTAAAGTGGACTATTAAAATAAAGTGTTGTTACCCAACTTATTATTTAAAAATCCCTACTCTTTGAAATGTATAGAATTGATGTGCTGGTTAAAATAATGTTCAGAAGTAGCATAATTAATAAAATATATTTTTTATTGTTGTTTTCATATCAGATTTGTAATAATCATCACAGATTTGGCCATGTATTTATCAATTTAAACAGAATTGCATTAACATTACAGTACTTTTATTTTGTCGTAGGGAACACAGTAGTGACCGCAGCAGTGGTGGAGGGCCAGAAAACAGGCAAACTAAAGAACACCCTGAAACTGGACTTCAAGTTTGACTCCATGACACTGGTCCTGTACAGCCCGAACAACGAGGTGACGAAACACACGATAGACGAAAATGTAATGTTTACATATGAAACTAAGCTATTCTGGTTCTGTTTGTGTATAGATGCAGTTATCAGACTCCCGTGACGAGAGTTTGAAGTTGGCAGAGTTCACGTTGGGCACCATCTCCACCGCTGTGCACATGTTCTCCGACAGCTCCATGAAAGCCTCCCTCAAACTCACTAACTGTCTCCTAGATGACAAGAGACAGAGGGTGAAAATGATCACATCCAGGTACACACACACACTGAAGATGCTTAAGTTTGTGTTTAATGTTGTTTTACATGCACATTGCTTATTTTCAACATTTTAGCATTTATATAAAAAAAAACTGTTTACACAAAACTTTTGCTTATATATTCAATTAATCGATTAATTGATGAAATAATCAATTGATTAATCGATGAAAAGTTCCATGTGAAATCTTTCACGTTGAAACATTAATATTTTAAACCTTTTTTGCAGAAAATATACTCTTACATATCCAATTACTCGATTAATTGAAGAAAAAAATCAGTAATTTAATCAATTACCCAAAATTTCTGTGCATGGAGAACCTCTTTGTATGAAATCACTAATGTTGAAACATTTATATATTAAACCTGCACAAAATGTATGCTTGCATATCCAATTCAGGGGGAAAATGTGTCGATTACCACACTGTAAAAAAATATTGTTGGTTTAACTTAAAAAAAAGTAAGTAACCTGGTTGCCTTAAAATTTTAAGTTGATTGAACTGGAAAAAGTGAATTAATACAATGAAGGAGATTAATTTAATCATCAGAAACTCAAAATTATACGTTATCTGAACTAAATAAATTATTTAAGTTGATTTGACAAAAGAAAAAATGTTGTGATTACTACACTGTAAAAAAATATTGTTGGTTTAACTTAAAAAAAAGTAAGTAACCTGGTTGCCTTAACATTGTAAGTTGATTGAACTGGAAAAAGTGAGTTAATACAATGAAGGAGATTAAATTAATCATCAGAAACTCAAAATAATAAGTTATCTCAACTAAATAAATTATTAAAAAGTTAATTTGACAAAAGAAAATATGTTGTGATAACAAATCTTAAAAATATTTTTTTACAGTGCACAAGTTTCTGTGCATGGAGAATCTCTTTATCTGAAAAATCACTTTTTTGCACCAAACGTATGCTTACATATCCAATTAATCAACCAATTGAAGAAAAAGTCAATTGATTGTTAGAATGCAGCCTTTTGGTAAATAAAGTTGGTCTTTGAATCACTGAATGTCTGCTCTGACTTCATGCTGTGTTAGGATGATGGCGATGCGTCAGGGCAGGGAAGGCAATGTGATGGTAGACGTGAGTTACCGACAAGGCCGGGAATATACCGTCCTGGACACCCTGGTTCAGGACATCTACCTGTGTGCCAGTGTTGAGTTCCTGCTCACAGTAGCTGATGTCTTTCTTAAAGCTATGGCAGACGGCTTCTCTGGTCCTCCTAAGAGCAACAAACAACCCGCCAGCTCCTCTAAAGACCCAGGTAAGTGTTTTGAAGTCCAGGTACCACCTTGTTGAAGACAGTCTAAGTAAGGGTCAATAAAGATGTTTTACCTGGGTTACTGTCGTTACTAAAACCATAAACATTTGTATTACTTAAACTAAAATGAGCATTAACTGAAATTAGTTGCCAATACAACATTTCTCATTTAATTCAGAATCTTTCATTAAAGAACTGAAACTACTACTAAGAATAAAAGCGAAATATAGCTGCAAGCAGAAATTAAGGGGTTTTTGGTCAAACTGTTCAGAAGTTACAAGCAAAAAAATCTCGTGACCACTAGGTGGCGCTGTGCTAAAACTGTACAGGTAGTCTCGGGTCATGGTTGTCACAACACGCAAGAAAATCTTTAAAGAAAACCAAAATGGCGGACGGGAAGTTCAGTCAACTGGTAAAATGGATATCTATGTTCTCAGCATGACCTAAGTAGTCTACTAAGACCAGTTTCATTAGAATAGACCAAATTAATCAAACACTATTAGCATTTTAAATTTTTTTTTGCATTATAATTATTGATGCTTGAGGGTTTTTGAGTAACTTTTATGACAAAATTCAAAATGGCGGATATGGTTATCATTTGTTATCATTAGATTAAAAATGGCGGAAACATTTTCATGACGGAAATGACGTCATAGGTTGCAATTTTTTTCTCTTGAGCCGAGAATTTTGTTACTAGCCCATGCGTTAGTTATAATATGAAGAGTTCAGATGCAAAAGCCTCTAAGTGCCATTTGAAATTTTCTTCTAAAATGATAATTTTTATCAAGCTTGTATATTTAAGTTCAGTAATTTCACTTAAATGGCAATGAAGATTACCTATTAATTGTCATTTAAGTGAAATTACTGAACTTAAATATACAAGCTTGATTTAAATGGTCATTTTAGAAGAAAATTTCAAATGGCATTTAGAGGTTTTTCCATCTGAACTCTTCATATATAGTGCAAATATAATATATATATATAATAAAAAATATAATATATAGTGCAAATTTAGACAGTTGGTGGCGCTAGAGTTAAAGTTTGGTTAAAGTTCACACTGTCCTCTATCAGTGTGCCAAATTTGACAACTTTTTACCCTACGGTTCTATGACCTACCTTAGACTCAGGAGTGTACGAAGAAAAACACTAACGGATACAATAAAATAACTCTTAGCTATTTACTTTGTGTCTTTCTTTTGCTAGCGGTTCCTGCTCCACCAGTGGTTGCCAAATCTGAGATTAACGTTGTGGTGAGGAATCCTGAGATCGTTTTTGTGGCCGACCTCACGCGTGCCGAAGCGCCGGCGCTGGTAATGACGACGCAGTGTGAGCTGGTGATGAAGAGCGAGCCCAGCGGTCATTCAATGACGGCCGCCGTTTCAGATCTGAAGGTGGTGGCGTGTCCGTTTGTGCGAGAGAAGCGTGAGCACAACGTGACGACGGTGCTCCAACCATGTCAGGTGTTCTTCCAGAGCAGCCAATCGCTTTCTCAGCCTCAGTCCATCGAGCTGTCCATCAGCTCCCTCACGCTCAAGGTGATTTAGCTCCCAGAAGTCATTAATAACTTTAAGCTCCAGTTGCAAAACTGCCTGTTTAATTATGACGGTCAGTGAGACGGGTGAAACACAGGTCCTTAAAACAACAGTTTTATTAAATTAAGGTCATAAAAAGTCTTAAATATCTTTAATGTTATAGTCTTATTTCATTTTAAGAGGTTTACATTTCTGGACGGAAGAGCGCATATGCAGGCTCGAGGTTATAGTGCAGTTGGCAATAAATACTGCACATTTATGCCAATTTATCTACTGTTGATGAGCTATGACAATAATTTTTTAATACGGTTGTAGGAATTTTAAACCAGAAAGCGGTTTTTCTGACCGAAAAATTTTCTGTTTTGAATTTCTAAAAATAACGGCTTCATCGGAATGTTACGAAACTTGGTGACTTTTATGGCATTATGTATGTGAATACGAAAAAAAAAAATTGAGGTCATGATCCGAGCATGCTAAGTGGTCTTAAAAAAACTTGTGGTCACACTTGTGGTCTTCGGTCAAAAATGACCCCCATAGGAAATGAATGGGAAATTGACAAAAAAAAATTTGTAGATGTGCAATCTACAAATCGGCCACAATTCTAAAAAAAAAAAAAAGTACACCGCAGGAAAGGGGTGACACTCTACAACATCTAGAGTGCAAAACACATACACACCAATAAATTTTGAGAATCTAGAGTTTTATACACATACACACCAATAAATTTTGATTACAAACAGTATGTTTTGAATTTTTAAAAATCACAGCTTCATCTGAACGTTACGAAACTTGGTGACTTTTATGGCATTATGTATGTGAACACACAAAAAATTGAAGTCATGATCTGAGCATGCTAAGTGGTCTTAAAAAAATAGTCACACTTTTGGTCTTTGGTCAAAAATGACCCCCATAGGAAATGAATGGGAAATTGACAAAACACAAAAATTCACAAATTTTTATTTATTTATTTATTTATTTAATTTTTTTTTTTAAATAAAAAATCGGTTTTGAGATTGTTTCAACTATATATTCAAATCCACCAAAAAAAAAAAAAGTGTTCATAAACATCTGGGGAATTCACATGCTTCTCCATAGAGAGCTGTACATGCCATCTTGTGGTTACACCATGATTCTACGCTTTTTCTCTATACTGTAACCAGATGGTGCTAATTTTCTTCAAAAAAAATTTTTTTTTTCTGAAGGCCTAGACTCTATATTAAACTAAAATACTGCATTAATAATTTTTTAGAAGAAATAATATATATATATATATATATATATAAAAAATTTTCATGGCAAAATAGACCATAAATATTGCATAAATAGTAATTAATTCAATCAAATTGTTTCAAAATACTAAATTACAAAGAATAAATATTATAGAACAAAAATAAATTGCATTGGTTTTACTGGGATGGAGGAAATTTAATTTTTAGGTGTCAGGGAAGATAACAAGTGTGACTCCGAAACGAAGAGCACCTGAGGGTTAAATTAAAGTCAACCGGTTTAAGTCCACCTTCTTCATAATCTTTAATCATATCACTTTTACGTATATAATGACTCTTCATTTTCCATATAAAATCATTTAGTTCATTTGTTAATTGCCTTTATGTTTTCTGCAGAAACTGCTGGAGGGAAACACAGATAGATGAATCTAGAAAGATCCTCTACTTTCGTCAAAAAAATGGACATGCATTATTCATTTTATTTGTGCAGGTCTTAAATAGCCTATTGGATTTTTTTTTTTATCCCTCCAGATAACCTGTAAAACAGTTATGAAAAACAAACTTACGTTTGCAGTTTTTGTTGCAAAGACATTATTGGCAGACTATGAAAATGAAAGTGTGAAATATGAACCTTTTAGTTCCCTATCTGATACCGACCGCTACTGTCTTCCTGTTCCCAAAGGTGTCTCCCATCATCATAAACACGGTCATCACCATTCAGTCGGCGCTGAGCCCTGCAGCCGAGACCCCCGAGGAGCTGGAGAGCCCCGTGCCACAGGACCTGTGGGAACGTCGGACCCTGCGAGACCTGAAGCTCTGGTTCCTGGAGGAAGGAGGAGAGGAGGTCGCTCACTCTGTCATTCCTCTCGTTCCTCTGGGAGAGTCTCTGAAGATGAACATCAACTCCATATGCCTGACGCTGGAGGCCGGCGTGGGCCATCGCACCGTGCCCATGCTCCTGGCCAAAGCCTCGTTCCAGGGAGACGTGAAGAACTGGAGTACTCTCATTAACCTGCACTGTCATCTGGACTTGGAGGTCAGAGGGTGTTGTAGTACTATTGGGGCTGTGCGATTAATCGAAAATAAAACCGAAATCGCAATGTCGGTGTTTTCAGCGTTTTAAAGTGGCTGTATGTTGCTTCTTATATGAGTTTGGGTCACTTATTATGTTCATTTGGGAACACGAACAAATGTATGGATTCGGCTGATGCTTATTCAAAGATGCTAATAGGAATGGCATGAGTACTTGGGTACTCCCAGCTAGGGCTGCACGATTAATCGAAATAACCGCAGTACTCTCATTAACCTGCACTGACAGAAGAGGTCAGAGGATGTTCTAGTACTATAGGGGCTTTCGTACCGGGTAGTTCTAGGAACTTAGTTCTAGGATCTAGCCACCAGGGTGTTTTCCCGAGAACACTAACGTCACGGATAGTTCCTATAGCGCTGGTTTAGATCGACTCTGAAGTAAGAGTAAATTACTTCCTCCATAAGGAGTTCCTAGAACTAAAATCATTCCTAGAACACGCCAAACTCTGGGAACTCCCGCCAATAGTTCTAGGAACTATGAAAAGGTTCTTTCGGTACGAAAGCCCCTAAAGTAGGGATGACGATTAATCGAAAATAATAATGTTATCATGACTCTCATGTAGGGGTGCACGATATTGACAAAAATGTGATATCGATAATGAATATTGCGATATCGATATTTATTTCGATATTTTTAAATGGATGTAAAACTACAAAAGTTATAGGAAAACAAATAAAAAAAAGATTCATAAATAAAACAAGTTCTTACAACATAAGGTTTATTTCAACTGACAGTCATATTGGACTGGTACAGCATGAATATATAAATAATAACCATGTCTACAGAACAGGACATGTTTTACTAGTTGTGTAGGCCTACACTACAGTGTAAAAGACAATAAATAAGCAAGTCCACAGAATACACTATATGCAACATAAACGCCACTATATGCGTTTTCTTTGACCGGATAGCTATCTGATCGTGAAAAGACCAGGTGTAAAGGCCCTGTGAAACGCGTGACGTATTTGAATCTAATCGCTCAAACCACTTCAGGAGGAGGTGTGGGCCACATTCCAGACGAAACTGGACAAATGTAAATGCATCTCGTTATTGAATAAACCACATATGTAAAATGTACTCCTCCCAAAAACGCTAAAAATGAGAACGTTACAGGCTTGTCATGTTATGGCCAGATATGACGACTGCAACCACACATCAGCTGAGCATCTCTTCATCATGCCAACGCGCAAACTATGGCAAATCAAAGTCGCTTTTCACACAGTTATCTTGATTAAAAGTAAATGAACGATCTTATTTTACCTGATGATCATCATGATCGTATGCAGCTCATAACTGTTGCTTTCGGTGATGTACGTGTCGTGCACTCCATTAAATCTGCATGTAGCGCGGGAATTGAAGATCGTATTTTGATAAATCAGATATCCGATCAGTGAAAACGCATGAAGTTGGCCTGATGTTTATGCTTGTGCGCGTCGAGCCGGCCGGGGCAAGTGTGTGTGTGGGGGGACTGTGTGATAGTAGAGCAAGTGAGAAGTGAGAGAGTGACGGCGATTAGCTTTGAAGCGAATAGCGAAAGTGCCTCCCCTGTTCTTTCTGACCACTGTGGGAAATCTGGAGCATGAAAAGTTCAACCTCTCCTTGATTTCATGTTGTTTATGGAGAATCAGGAAATGAATCGGGGGAAATGAAACGGTGACGGACGCATCATAAACAAAATATTGCATAAATATCGCGAGACTTTCGATATGTATATCGAGCGACGTGTTATCGCGATAACAATATTTATTCGATATATCGTGCACCCCTGCTCTCATGGCATGAGACGCTGAAAAAACAGTGAAATGTGAACAGATGTTGTTCTGTGGCATTACTATCTAGCTTCTACAATATAAAAAGTATGCTGGATGAATGATTTGAAACAATTTTTTGAAGATTTTAGTGTCCTATAACAAGTTGTTTGTTTCCTGCAGGTGAATTATTATAATGAGATGATGGGTTTGTGGGAACCGCTGTTGGAGCCGCTGGACGATGAGGAAAAAGATGGCTTTAGACCGTGGACTCTTTTACTGAAGGTCACCTTTCATTTCAGGCCTAATCTGTTGCTAAAAGAACTGTTCATATAATTAATGATATTATCTCTACAGATGAAGAAGAAACCAGTCGCATTTTCTGGGGTATCTGATGAGGTGGACGGCAGTGTGCCTGATTACAAAACGGTCATCAGCTTCACGAGTAAAGACCAGCTTAACGTCACCCTCACCAAGTGTGGCCTTCACATGCTCAGTAATCTAGGAACGGTACGAGGCCGAGATGATTCCAGTGTGTTAAAGGAGAATTTAAATTTCCTGATAGTTTACTCTCCTCCACGTCATCCAAGATGTTCATGTCTTTCTTTCTTCAGTGGAAAAGAAATGAAGGAAAACGTGGAGGAAAACGTTCCATATAGTGACTTCAATGGGGTCCAACGGGTCAAAGGTCCAGATGTGAGTTTCAAAGACTTGAGACGATCCCAGCCGAGGAATAAGAGTCTGATCTAGACAAACCGACGGCCATTTTATGACAAAATAAACATTTATATACTTTTTAACCACAAATGCTCATCTTGCACTAGCTGTGATGCTCCACACATTACGTAATCATGTTGAAATGTCACGCGTGTTCCGGTTCAGAAATGTAGAGTAGGGTGAAAAACTTCAACCTCCGACTTCAAAATCATCCGACATCGTTGTTTAAAAAAAAATTGTAAATGCCTTAGTGAAAATGACTAATGACTTTGTAAACACTATGTCGGTACTCCTGCCTACGTCACGTGTGACCTTTCAACGTGATGATGTAATGAGTGGCGCGTCACAGCTAGTGCAAGATGAGCATCTGTGGTTAAAAAATATATAAATGTTTATTTTTATTAGTAAAAGACCAATGATTTGGCTAGATAAGATTCTTATTCCTCGGCAGGGATCCTTTGTAGCCCTGGAATCCGTTGGACCCCATTGAAGTCCATTATATGGAGGAAGATCCTGGAATGTTTTCCTCAAAAGCCTTAATTTCTTTCCGACCAAAGAAATAAAAATATGAACATATAGGATGACATGAATCAGAAAAGTGAACTAACCTTTCAAGATGGTTGGAAAGAGATGTCTTTCTGGTACAGATAAAATACACAAATTTACAAATGTTCCTTCTGTTTTGTTTTCCAGGCATTTGCAGAGGCTGCTAAACAGACTGCTGAGTGCTTTCAGAAGGACCAGGCTCCGTTTGTGGTGAAGAATCACTTGGGTTTGGCGGTGTCGGTGCTGCACAGCGAAGTGTTTCGACCCATCGGTAAAGAGTCTAGAGATCGTGTGGTGGAGCTCCAGGATGGAGAGAGCCTGAATATGCACTACACACTCAGTGCTGAGTCCAGTGATCAGTTCTCAGCCATGACCAGCCTCAGCGCCAAAAACTACATCCAGCCCAGTAAGACTGCGTTACAACCTGTGACCTTTCTGAATATAGATCACTAAATCACTGGTACACTCAGAATCAGATTCAGCTTTATTGGCCATGTTTGCAGAGACAAAACGGGAATTTGACTAGGTAACAACACGGCTCATTAACTGCAACAGGCTACAACACTCTAAATAAATAAAGGTTTCTAAAGGGTGTTTTTTTTTTTTTCTTAGTGGAACCCAAAAGAACAATTAAGAACCGTTCTAAAAATAACAATTATTGAACATCATTTGAAAGAATCTTGTGCAGTGGAAAGGTTCCATGGATGTTAAAGGTTCTAATAGAACCATCGATGCCAGTTTTTAAAGACTGGATATAGGCTTCCATTGTCACACTGACAAGTGGCAAATAACTTTTTTTTAAAGGTAAATTAAACAAATAAAACCACATTAATCTCTGTTGAAATTTCTGTTCATCTGAATTTGAAAATATTCCAAATTATAACTTCTCAAATAAATAATTAAAAGAGATTGTTTTTATTATTATTAAATATGTAGTGTGCATCTTAAAGTTCCCCTGTAGTCAATAATGTGATCCCTTAAAACTCATCTTTGATCACCAAAATGTCATATTTAAATGTTTTTTCATCATGCCTTGCAAATTAGCTCCGCCTCCACTCACTCACTCACTCGCTCAGAGATCCACTGGTTGACGATCACATGTTGATCTGATTGGTTACAAGGTCGTTTGTGACGTCAGAAACACCAAAGCAGTTTTAAGGAGGAAATACTCAGCAATGCTGTCCACTTATGAACTTGCACATGGTGTGTCTTAAAGCACATTAAAAACACCACATAGACAATATTAAAAGCTGGATTTTCTCCACAGGGGGACTTTTAAGTTTTATTGTTGCATTCTTCAAAATTTCTAGACAAAAACAATTTGAATGTCTTTTTCCTCTTCCCCAGCTCCGGTTGGCCACACCACCGCAAGCGTGATCCCACTGATCAAAACGGGACGGGGCATGTACAGTGTCATGCACCGTGACTCAGGTGTCACTCGCTTCTTCGTCTGTCAGATTTACACTGTCGAGGGGAGCAAATATGTCAAGATCCGCTCGCCTTTCCAGGTGGGTGTTATTTAAAACACACACACATATCAGTTACACACAAAACGTACACACCCAGGGCTTGACATTAACACCCACCAACCCGGCAAATGCGTGTGTGTTTCAGCAGTGGTGTGTAACAGTCATTCCTACTAGCCACTTTGGTGGGTTTTTTTTTTTTTTTTTTGTAGTCTTTTTAAAAGGCATCTGAAATAATAAACTAAGTGCAATGTAGTTGAAATATCTGAAATGCTTCTAATAATCATTTACCAACAAAAATGAGTCCCGTCAAACCTGCGCCTCCTCATTCAGTTGTTTCATTTGCTCCAGACCTGTGAGTTAGGTCTTAAAGTGACAGCGGCCTAATAGACCTGCCACCAAATTATGAGGTGATTTTAAAAATATCTATATGGTGGTTTTTCCCCATTGTGAAAATGCTGAGTGGCTAGTAACTTTGGAAAGCCACTGGCCGCAGTGACTGGTGAGCAAAAAGGTTTATGTCAAGCCCTGTAGACACTTATTCACACCTCTCTCAAAATCAGAGCAGAATAACTCCTCTAGTATCCAGACTTCCCTTTAAAAATGACTTCTCAGTAGGTCTGGGCAAAATTTAAAAAAAAAAAATATATATATATTTTCTTTCTCTACAAATTTCTGCTCTGGCTTTGAGAAAACAATTCAATGCCATACTTTCATTAGCATTAATAGCTGTAAACATGATCAAATTAGCTGCAATATTCAATATGTGCATTTTATTTGATCATTGACAGATTTTTGTATGAAAGGGATTTCAATTTTAATTTTAAATAAATCAATGAAATGATAAAAAGGAAAACTTAAACCAGATTAACAATTTCATTATAGATGAAATGCAATTGGTTTCATTTTCACTTCATTCTCGTGGCAAGACTGCCTAATAGCCTCTATGCACGATCGCTTCCGGGTTTGTCTCAGCACGCCCAGTTACATCCGGTGCTGCGTCAGTCTGTGGTCAGAAGCCGGTTTTGCGTTAGGTGGAGATGGTGTCAAATTACACTTGCTGTTTCTAAAAACGTCCTGCGGTTAACGTGAAGGATGTTAACAACACTGTGAGGCAGTTAGCTGTCACACAAGAGTAAAAAAGAGAAGTTATTTAAATTATATATTTCGAGCTACAGTGTATCAACAACTTTGAGGGTTCGTATTCTCTCATATCGTATGAAATTCGACTAGCGAATCAGCGTTTCTAAAATCGTTGTCTCCGTTTCTGTGAAATCGGATTTTATTAAAGTTTTGCTGCTATACACTTGGCCTACAGAACGCGCTTCCGGAAGTAAAGACGCTGACTGATATTCTTTCGGACACACGTCAGCGGGGTTCGTGCATAGAGCCTATTTAAAATGAAAAAACAGGCATGAAAAAGAAACTGCTAATAGTTTTTGCAAAGCTTTTTATTAATGCTCATGCAAAAATAGTGACAATTTAGTTTTCATTTTATTTTCTCTTATTTCAGTTTTCACTTTCAAAGTCAACCTGTATGCAAATTCTATGTTAATGAGTGGGTGTGGTCTATTCTGAGATAATAATGTCTATAATGTGATGATGATCATATTGTATTAGGTAAGCACGTGCCGCTTTCTTTCCAGTTAGTGTACGTGCAGCTTGCAGTGTCTGTTTCAAATATTGACAAATATATCTGCAAAAATAGACGGACATCTCCTCTACACACGGGCGCTGAACGCACATGCAAGTGCAGCTTTTTCCCCAGACGTAGAGGCGACGACACAGTCGGCTTTCATTATAACAGTGACATCACTGATTTCACCATCATGACTCGTCTCGAATACAATATGATCACGACTTTAGAGTTTCAATAACTTGTACTCGCTCCCTAACCCTCAGACACTCTCAGAATAAGCCCCACCCACTCATTAACATATCATTTGCACAAATGTTAAATGAAAATGAAACGTCAAATCACCATTTGACAGGGATGATGCATTGCTACTGTGAAAATTGCAACAAAATCATTTAATTTAATTTAAAATTGCGTATCGTTTTTTTTTAAAATTTTTATGTAATGGTTAATCTGGGTTTAGTTTTTATTTTTATAATTTAAACGATTTATTTAAATTGGCAGAAAATGCTTTCCATAGTATTGGTCATGATGTCATTGCTTTTTCTTGCTTTTTTTTTAGATTATCAATCACTTTTCGGTGCCGATCCGTGTTTACGAAGGATCCGAGTGTCTGGGCATCTCTCTGCCTACAGAAGAGTTCTGTGTGCCGCTCGGCTCTTACAGGTCAGTAAGAGCTAAATGTCTTTTCTCAATGAATGCCACACACACAGTTGAGTCTAGGGCTGCACGATAAACCAACATTAAATAGAAATTGTGATATTGCTTAGTGGGATTATCGAATCGCAAAGGATGGATTTCATCATACAAATACATGTGATGTATGGTTCATAGTGAAGCGGGTCACTTGTCTCAGATCAGCTTGCTTCAGTATTAACCCTTCGGAGTCTTGGGCTATTTTGGCCCTTTTTGAGTACTTTTTAGGTTTTTTTTAATTTTTGAGACATAAACAAATGTTTACCATACCTATTTTTGGTATCATTTTTTTCAGCACATCACCAACTATATGACCAGACAATTAGTTTATCACTATGATGTACTGTATCAACATACTGGACCCAAAATCACACAAAAAACACAAAATCCGAATAGAAATATTATAGCTTTTCTACTACAAAAAACACAAACATGCTCAATGAAGCATTTTAAAAGGTTTAAAATGTAAACACAAGTTGTAAATGTCAAAATATACAGGTAAAATTCAGATATATCAGCTTTCAGTTTTCAAATGCGTGTTGCTTGTTTTCAGAGCTGAGCTGAGTCTGCAGCCTGTAACTGAAGGCCAGGATCAGTACGGGCGCTCAGACATTTTCACTTATAATGAGGTGATTCAGAAGCCCGGAGAGTGTCTGAAGAAGACCTGCCATCATCATGAAGACGGCGCCCTGATGCTGAAGATCAACATGGTTCCTCTTCCAGACGCTGTGATGTCCCACAGCACCGAGGAGGAGTTCGACCAGCCCATCGTTCTGCACCTGTGGCCCACGGTCCTCCTCCGAAACCTTCTGCCGTACCCCATCACCTTCAAGCTGAAGGTACAAGAGGAGCGGTCCATCTTTTATCGTTTTTATTGCCTATATAAGAGATATTTTAATTTATCAATCAGTTGATATTGTATAGAAATTGGCTGATGTTGTATATTTTAATTGTGTATGCTAATTTTCCCAGTTTTAGCATTTAGCAGGGGTGTCTCTGTCGGTTTTTAATGGATTTGCTTATTTACCGACCTGAAAAGTACGACCCACGTGAATTGTGTAACTCTGAGAAAAAAGTGGTTACTTTAGAATGATTGAAATTACGAAATGGCCTTAAAGGAGTAGTTCACTATAAAAAAAAGTTTTGCTGATAATTTACTCACCCCCATGTCATCCAAGATGTCCACGTCTTTCTTTCTTCAGTCGAAAAGAAATTAAGATTTTTGATGAAAACATTCCAGGATTTTTCTCCATATAATGGACTTCAATGGGAACCAAATTGTTCAAGGTCCAAATGAGAGTTTCAGTGCAGCTTCAAAGGGCTTTAAACGACACCAGACGATGAATAAGGGTCTTATCTATCGAAACGATCGCTCATTTAATAAATAAATAATAAAGTTTAAGTTTTATAAGCTCAAATGCTCGCCTTGCTCTGTTCTGTGATGCGCGTTCGTGACTCTCCTGTTCAAACTCTTTTTTCGAGTCACTTCGTTCAATGAACCCTCGTTCATAGGACCTTGAACCGTTTGGTACCCAATAAAGTCGAACAGGAGAGTCACGAGGAACAGGAGAGCATCACAGTACAGAGGAAGGTGAGCATTTGAGCTTATAAAACTTAAACTTTGTTATTTATTTATTAAATGATCGATCGTTTCGCTTGATAAGACCCTTATTCATCGTCTGGAATCGTTTAAAACCCTTTGAACAGTTTGCAGTTTGCACTGAAACTGTCTTTTGGACCTTAATCCGTTTGGTTCCCATTGAAGTCCATTATATGGAGAAAAATCCTGGAATGTTTTCATCAAAAACCTTAATTTCTTTTCGACTGAAGAAAGAAAGACATGGACATCTTGGATGACATGGGGGTGAGTAAATTATCAGCAAAAGATTTTTCAAAAGTGAACTACTCCTTTAAAATGCAATTCATCGACTGTCCACTAGAGACAGGCTGCAAAAGAGAGTCAATCCCATAAACCCCCAAATTTACAGCAGAAAAAATAGTGTTTACAGCCTGGTACAAAAAGTGGTTCTGGG